>NW_006790942.1:3412235-3442429 GCF_000442215.2 Lipotes vexillifer | reverse complement strand
CTACACGAATTGTTTTTTAATCAACTTTTGACATTGTGTATTCATTCACTTGTCTCATGATAGCTGAAGATTTATATTAAACTGCTTCCTTCTAGTATTTTCTCTCATGGTAAACTGTGTGATTTAAATAATATAAGAACTATTTCTTGGATGTTCAAGTTTCAGAAGTATATATGAGCTCCTCCCTCTAAGATGAAGATACTGACAAGCCTCCCCTGTCACCCCTTTGCCCCTTCTCATTTCCAACTTCTGTTAGCTGTCTATTTACTAACAATTTACTGACAATTTAATCCATTGTCATGGATTATCAATATACCTGTACACTTGCAATCATCATTTAATGTAAATAAGAAGCTACAATTACTGTATTTGCTCTTTCTAGACCAGTTTTCAGTATTTCCCTCTTTTCTGGCCCCAGAGAACTGGCTTTCAGGTTGATAGGCTTTCTTTAAATTCATGACCAACCTCAAATTGGTCATCCTACCTCAGTGTTCTAGAAAACTTACTTTTTCACTCTCCATGATGACTATTTTGTATCTACTTTCCCTCTCTCTCTCTCTGTCAATGGTTTTCCTTTATACTTTAGAAAAAGGAGTCATGAGATGGAGAATTTCTTCCACATCCCACCAGTAAATGTACAGTCCTTCCTAGAACAGCATTCATCCTCTATATCCTATTAAAGAGAACGAAGTGGCTTTTCTCCTGCTAATGGTCAGTCTTTCCACCTGCGATCTGGACTCCTCCCACCTGCTTAAGAATTTTGTAGTTTTCATATCCCCTTTCTTTCCTACATTATCAATCTCTCCTTGTACTGCTAATCAGAATATAAAAATGTAAAATGGTGGGGCTTCCCTGGTGGCGCAGTGGTTGAGAGTCCGCCTGCTGATGCAGGGGACACGGGTTTGTGGCCCGGTCCGGGAAGATCCCACATGCCACGGAGTGGCTGGGCCCGTGAGCCATGGCCGCTGAGCCTGCGCGTCCGGAGCCTGTGCTCCGCAACGGGAGAGGCCGCAATAGCGAGAGGCCCGCGTACCGCAAAAAAAAAAAAAAAAAAAAGTAAAATGGTGCAGCCTCTTTGTAAAACAGTATGGAGGATCCTCAAAAAAGTAAAAATAGGGGACTTCCCTGGCAGTCCAGTGGTTAAGACTCTGCACTTCCACTGCAGGGGGTGTGGGTTCAATCCCTGGTGGGGGAGCTAAGATCCTGTGTGCCGCACAGTGCAGCCAAAAAAAATTTTTTTAATTAAAAAAATTTTTTTAAAGTAAAAATAGAGCTACATTATCCGGCAAGCCCACTCCTGGGTATATATCCAAAAGAACTGAAATCAGGATCTCGAAGAGATATTTGCACTTCCATGTTTACTGCAGCATTATTCACAGTAGCCAAGACATGGAAACAACCCATGTGCATCAACAGACAAATGGATAAAGGAAATATGGGATAGACCTAAAAGTAAATATTATTCCAATTTAAAATTTGAGGAAATTGTACCATTTGTGACAACATGGATAGACATGGAAGATATTATGCTGAGTGAAATAAGTCAGTCACAGAAGGACAAGTACTGCATGATTCCACCTATATCATGTATCTAAAATAGTCAAACTCATATAAGTAGAAAATAAATTGGTGATTGCTAGGGATTAGGAGTGGGGTAAATGGAGAGTTGTTGGTGACTGGGTGTAAAGTTCCAGGTATGCAGAGTGAATGCTATCTAGGGATCTATATATGATCTAGGGATCTATAAGATCTAGGGATCTATAACATTACAAAATTGTGCCTATAGTTAGCAATGTGGTGTGTGCTTAAAAACTTAAGAAGATAAATCTTTTTTAAAAATATATTTATTTATTTATTGGCTGTGTCAGGTCTTAGCTGCGGCATGCGGGATCTTCGATGGAGCATGTGGGATCTTTTGTTGTGGCATGCGGCCTCTCTAGTTGTGGCTCGTGGGCTCAGTAGTTGTGGCTCGCGGGCTTAGTTGCCTCGAGGCATGTGGGATCCTAGTTCCCCGACCAGGGATCAAACCCGCATCCCCTGCATTGCAGGCAGATTCTTAACCACTGGACCACCAGGGAAGTCCCAAGATGGTAAATTTTATGTTAAACATTCTTATCACAAGAAAAACAAGGGGACACAAGAAATCTTTGAGGTGATGGAATGTTTATTACCATGATTGTGGTGATGGTATCACAAGTGTAAGCATATGTCCAAACTCATCAAAATGTACACATTAAATATGTACAATTTGTATATATTGATTATACCTCAATAAAGCTAAAAAATAGAAATTATCTTCTAAAGTGAGTTCTTAGCAGCACTCAGAGCAGTTGGCCACCCCCACTTGAAATATTTTCCTTGTTCGATTTCTGGATAGCCCACATTTCTGGTTTCTTTCTTCCATCCTGGCTGACCTCTCTCACTTTTACTGTCTCCTCCTACACTATCTGACCTCTAAATGTTGAAATTTATTGTTTCTATGCAGATGTTCTCCCAAGGTGATCTTAAATGGTTTATAAATTCTCAGATTTATACCCACGTCCCAAATCAGAGCCAACCTGTATAGAGGGAAGACTGTGAAGACACGGGGAGAAGACAGTCACCTACAAGTCACGGAGAGAGGCCTCAGAGGAAACCAGCCCTGCCGACACCTCAATCTTAGACATCTCACCTCCAGAACTGTGAACAGATTAATTTGTCTGTTAATCCACCCAGTCTCTGTTCCTTTGTTATGGTAGCCCTAGCAAACTAATAAGAGATTTTGGTACCAGGAATTAGGGCAGTGCTCTAACAAACATCTAAAATTGTGGAAGTGACTTTAGAACTGGTTAATGGGTAGAAGCTGGGAGAGTTTTGAGGGGCATGTTAGAAAAAGGAACGAAAAGAGATTTGGAAATTTCTCAGCCTTTCTATATTGCAAAAAATGAGAAAGTATTCTGGAGAGAACATCAAGGGTGTGACTGGACAATCATTCACTACAGGGGCACAACAGTAAGTTTGAACTGAAAGATGGAAGAGTCACAGAACTTAAATACAGATTGATGGAGGTTACGCAATCTGAGGAACAGAGAAAAAGAATGAAGAAAACTGAGCAGGGCCTTACAGAATTGTGGGACACCATTAGGCATACCAGCATTTGTGTAATGGAAGTAACTGAAGGAAAGGAGGGAGGGGAGCAGAAAAATATCGACTATATAGTGGTTGAAAACTTCCCAAACACTATGAGAAACATTACATATCCAAGAGGCTCAATAAACTCTTAGCATGACTGAAAGGAAGTCTACACCCAGACACATCATGGTCAAATGCTGAAAGCTGATCGTATATGTCCAAAGGAACTGAAAGCAGGAAGTCAAACAGATATTTGTATGCCAATGTTCACTGAAGCATTATTCACAAAAACCAAAAGGTGGAAACAACCCAAGTGTCCATCAACGGATGAATGGATAAACAAAAAGTAGTGTACACCTGCAAAGGTATTTTATTCAAAGGGAATGAAGATATGATACATGCAACAACATGGAAGAACCTTGAAAACATTATGCTAAATGAAATAAGTGAGATACAAAAGGACAAATATTGTATGAATCCACTTACATAAAATATCTGGAATAAACAAATTCATAGAGACAGAAAGTAGATTAGACATTACAAAGGGTTAGGGAGAGGGTGGAATGGAGAGTGTTGCTTAACAGTTACAGAGTTTCTGTTTGGAGTGATGAAAAAGTTTTGGAAATAGTGGTGAAGATTGCACAACATTTTAAATGCAATTAATGCTACTGAATTGTACACTTTAAAATGGCAAAAATGGCAAATTTTATGTCAAATACATTTCGCTACAATTACAAAATAATGTAATGTACCAAAAATCATTGAATTGTACACTTTAATGGATGAATTGTATGATTTGTAAATTATATCTCAATAAAGCTGTCAAAGTAAAAGGATGGAAAAAGATAAACAGCAACAATAAGAGAGCTGGAGCAGCTATGCTAATATCCGAAAAAATAGATTTTAAGATAAAAATTGTTAACAGGAAGCAAAAACTGACAGAATCTAAAGAAAACAATAGACAATTCAACAATAAGAGTTGGGGACTTGAATTCCCCTCATTCAATAATTGACAGAATAAATAGGCAGAAGACTGATGAGGTTATAGAACACTTGAACAACATTAAAAACTAGCTGGACATAATAGACATCTATCAAACACTCTGCCCAACAACAGCAGAATACATATTCTTCTCAAATGCACATGGAACAGTCTCCAAAATAGACCATATGCTGTGACATAAAACCTGTCTCAATAGAACTAAAAATTTGAAGTCATACAAAGTATGTTTTCTGACCACAATGGAACTTGTGAAAGAAATTTGGGAAATACACAGATACATGGAAATTATTTTCAAGTATATAATTGCCTAAAAATCCACCAAAAAAAAAAAAAAAGCTACTAAAACATAAGTGAGTATAGCAAGATTTCAGATACAAGGCCAGTATGCAAAAATTAAATTCCTGTATCTAGCAATAAGTAATTAAATTGAAATGTGAAATACCATGTACAATTGCATAAAACATGGATTTTCTAGGCATAAATTTGACAAAAGGTATTCCGGCCTATACAATGAAAAGTATAAAACATTACTAACAGAGGGCTTCCCTGGTGGCACAGAGGTTAAGAATCTTCCAGCCAATGCAGGGGATACGGGTTCAGGCCCTGGTCCGGGAAGATGCTACATGCCGTGGAGCAACTAAGCCCATGCGCCACAACTACTGATCCTGAGCTCTAGAGCCCGCGAGCCACAACTACTGAAGCCCGCACGCCTAGAGCCCGTGCTCTGCAACAAGAGAAGCCACCGCAATGAGAAGCCCACGAACCACAACGAAGAGTAGCCCCCACTTGCCACAACTAGAGAAAGCCCACACACAGCAATGAAGACCCAATGCAGCCATAAATAAATAAATAAAAATTTATAAAAACAAAGAAACACTTTAAAAATAAATAAACATTACTGACAGAAATCCAAGTTTACCTAAAAATACACACTAGTTCTTGGATCAGAAGACTCAGTCGTCAGATGTCCTCAAATTGGTCTGTAGCTTCATGAGAATCTCAATGAAAATCCCAATAGCCTTTTTATTTTGGAGAAATCAGCACCAACAACATTTTTGAGAGCCCACAAAATTATCAGCACTCAGATCCAGTATAAGAATGATTGGGGAAAAAATAAAAGAGAGTATGAATAAGACCCCCAAACTTCAAGCATTCTGGCTATCATTAAAGTGGAGATTTTGTTGTTTTGTTTTTGTTTTTAAGATCTTTGTTCACTAGCTTCCCCTTCCCTTACACTGGACTCCCTAAGGATTGTTAAAAAACAAAACTCAACAGAATAAATTAAAAAATCTAATTGGCTTTATGCAATGATTCATGAATGGGGCAGCACAGCATCCAGCAAGTAGAGAGGAGCTCCGGGGAGCCGCACAAACAGAAGACTTTTAAAGGCAGAAAGAGGGTGGCAACGAGGAAAGAGCAGATTACTTCATTTGTCTTTGGGGGATGGAAGGGGTCTAGACAGGCTGATTAACTCACTAGCGCCGACTAGGAAATTCCAGACTGACTTTAAGATTACATCCTGCCAGAGACTGAAACTGGAATAAGTTTAGGTAGTAAGTTTCAGTTTGGGGATGATGTGGGCTTAGCACAAGTGACTCCATTTTGGGCCTGTTATCCTCCTTTTAACAGATTGTATATATCCTCTAAGTTTCTCCACTAGATTGTGACAACTAAAAACTGTCGTTTGCCACCTGGTTCTACAAGGGTGAAGTCAGCAGCCACTGCAGTCGCTGACCATCAACACCTCCAGAAAGGAGTTCAGGGCTGAGATCAGGATGAGGTACCCTGTGCTCTGGGGAAAACTGGCAAAACAGGACTTCAGATAATTAGATACTTGCAGGTGAAAGTTTTTATGAGCCCAAACTCTTGCATCTTCCCACATTCAGAAAAGCACTAAAACCATTAAATCTCTTCTGACTAGCAGCAACCTTCTAGGGAGACACGTGCTTGACTGCATGCACACTTGGACCAAAATCATCTACCCACTGACCTCGCCCCCCGCCCCACGTTTTCAGAGCACGTCCTCAGCGCTGAGAGGAGGTGTCCCAGGGCATAGCCCTCAGTGAGTCCCCAAATAAAACGGAACCACAGATCTCACTGTGAGTTTTCTCCAGTGGTCAACTGTAACCCTCCGAAGGTCAAGGCATTTTGCCTTTAGGTGTGTCCATCTCCGCCCATCCCAGATCCTACCAGGTATTTGATGGGCATCGGGCCACCGCTGTAGAATGGGGTCACGTGTTCTGGGGCCTAAATCAGTAGGGCCTCCAGAGCCACCAATCAGCAAATTGTGGGAACTCGGTGACAACTGAGTGCTTCCCTCTCCAGTTGCAGTTTAAAGGAGACGTGGCGCGGGCCCCCAAACTACACACCTGTGCAGCTCCCAGTGGAAATACCGCAGAAGCTGCCCCCCAAGTTCAGTCCTTCCCGACCTTTGCAAGTGAGTGGGGTCGGGAGTGACCGCGCGGCCCCGCCCCCCAGACCGGCCGCCAGCACTGAGCACGCGCGGTCCGCGGGCCGGAGGTCAGCTCGGGCCGCCCTCTGCCGCGGCCAACGCGGCGTCGGGCTGCCGGGCACTGTGACTCGCGGGGCGACCGGCGGGGCGGGGCGGGGGACGGTGCGGCGCGGCGCGGCGCGGACGCGCACGCGCCTGAGCGCGCGCCCGTGGGCGGGCCGGACTAGGCGCTTGCACGCCCTTGGGCAGCGGCTCGGCGCCCGCTCCGCCTTCCGCTTCCGACGCGCGGTCGGTGGAGCCGGTGTATGTGCGGCAATAACATGTCGGCCCCGCTACCCGCCATCGTGCCCGCTGTCCGGAAGGCCACCGGGTGGTGGGCGCCGCCCGGCCGGGTTGTGTGCGCAGGGGGCGGGGTCGCGGCGGGCGGGCCCGAGGCCCAGCGCCCCTGTCCCCTCATCCCCCGGGCCCTGCGCGCGGATCCGCCCCGGGACCCCGGAGGCACCCGCTTGAGTGGACGGCGCCCCAACTCCAGGTGGCTCTGGAGCACGTTGCTGCCTTGTCTGTGCATGAGGGAGATGCCTTGATTGTGTCACCTTGCACCCCTGTCCTCAGTTAAAGAAGTTTGAAGATTTAGTGTCCTTTTCGATCAGAGGTGCTGTTCCTTAGGAAACTTGTGCGTGAGGATCTCAAACTTACTTTTAGCCGCCGGAAGCTCCCTTTGGGGATGGAGAAATTCTACTGTACGCGTGAGAACTTTCATGGTTTGACCTTAAAGAGACAAAACGATTTTTCTTGGAATGTGATCATTTGCCCAGAAGCCTGTCTAACTGGGACCTCAAGTGCTAAAACCCCACGTTAATTATCTTAGGAGCTGCACCGAGAGACGTTAAGTGCTTTTGCCCTTTACGCGAGGTCTGTAGAGATTGATTAACTTGCTGAAGGTAGTGTTCTGTGATTCCGGCCTCCACCTTAACTGGGGCTCTGGAGTGTGTAACAATCCGCTGGGTTTATTTAGGCATTGCTTACTCATTGTTCCTCTTCCGTTCTAGGTGATTTTCCTTCATGGATTGGGAGACACAGGGTAGGTACCATTGTTAGTACCCTAATGAAACGGGTCATGCAACTCTACATGAGCAAAGAATTCTAGGATTGTATAAAAATAGATTGATAGTCATATTTCGTACAGTCCAGTCATGAGATAGAATCCTTTCTTTTTTTGAAAACCCCCAGAATTTTCCCCTCATCCTCTTATTTTGTCATTCTTCACCTCCTCTGCCTGGAACATGTTAAAACTGCAAACTCCTCCTTGAGTTGCCGTGGGTAGTGGATACCAGAGATGGGAGGTATGTTTGTAGAGCTGCAAGTGAGAGCTTTCCAGAGGAGGTAAAATTTCAGGGCAGGTTGAGAAGAACTAGGATTTTGATAAGTGAGATAATAGCAATGTGAACATTCTGAATGAGAGCTCCGATGTTCCCTTAAAAGAAAAAAATCAGTTGAAGGGCAGGGAATGCAGCTCAAAGATTTGTTTGGAGGCTTATCAAACACATTCTGTTGTGCTAACTGTAGCCACATGGTTTATCTTTCACTCAGTCTCTTTCTATATGGAGAGCTTTTAAAAATTTAAATCAGTGGTTATCTGTTTGAAACTTCGATCAAATTACTGTTATAACATTGTTACAAAATTGAAGAATTAGAGGAAAAGTGAAGATAAATTTTGATAAGATAGCCAAGAAGCTATTAAATCTTTGCAAGGAGGCGCTGGGCCAGATTAATTCTTGAAAGTGATTCCTAATATCCTTTTATGCCTCCCAAGTAGAGGTACATGACACATGCCTTGCATGGAGTTATGGGAAAGGTTACAGGACTGTTTCTGGCCATCAGGTAGTCCTATGAAAAGGACAGACTTACTTCACTATTTATTTATTTTTTCTAAACAGAGGTTTTAGAGGAGCTCTGTTTTATCACCAAACCCTTCTTGATGCTGAGACCCAGGGAGGATCTAGCTCACCTGTAACTTTCCCAATGAAGAGAGCTTCAGGGTCTGAAGGATCAGTCCAGGGGGTAAAAGCTTCAGTTGTAGAAAGATTCTCTGTGGACCCCAGTTTAGCCAGATTCTTTAGACCAAAGTTAAGAGTGAAAGTGATGAAAAAAAATGAACAATGTGAGATTAAAAACACCAAGAGCAGCCATGACATCTTGACTAAGAATTAAGTTTATATAAAGAATTAGAGGTCTCCAGTTCTGACAGTATTTACTTTGGGGGATGGCACCAAAGAAAGCTGACGCTAGATTGCTTCCATGAGCACATGACGAAATTCAGAACCAGCCGATCTGACGAGTGGCAGTTCAATGTTTGAGTTACTTTTTGGAGGACTAAAGTTCTTTTGTCAGGTTACCGTAGAGGATGATAGGGATTAAGCGACTCAGCTATGAAAACGGGCAGCTTTGCCTTTCTTGGTTAAGGTTCTGTTTTGCAGGACCAGCCAAGGTGTGCTGTCTGGGAATTTGGGTCTTGCAGTCTGTGTTCTCATGAAAAGTCTCTGATGGCCAAAACAAGATTGGGAGACCCTGTATAATTCTATATTTTCTCAATTCTAATATGTCATTTCCCCCACATTTTTATGTTACTGAGATGGGTATTCATCTTACGATATGTGTGTTTATTGTGGTGGTGATTTTTTTTTTTTTATAAAAGGCTTTTTTTCAGTGGTGCCACTTAGATTATATCTTAGTGTCTAGGAAATATGATACGGCATATTCTCCTCTAGAAGATTTACTGGGTATGCACTAGCATGTTTAAAGCTCTGGAAAGTTCTGCAGGAAACACATCTGACCACAAAATTGTTTCTATGCATAACATGTATAATAAAATGTATTAGTTCAAACTATATTGCATAAGATCAGTTTTCCTTCCAAAATAAAAACAGCTTGTCTTATGATTATGAAAATGTTACATTTGTCTTGTAAAAAAAATTCAAATGCAAATATGCTTGAGAAGAGAGTGAAAAACAGTTGAACAACCCAGAGATACATATTTATTTTTGATAGCATTTTAAAACTGTTTTATTTTGAAATGCTTTCAAATTTATAGAAGGGTTGCAAGAATAAAACAGATTCCTTAAAACCTTCTACTCAGATTCACTGATCTCTATCGAATATGTTACTGTGTTTGCCAAAACTTGGGAGAATAAATTGCCGATGCCATGATTCTTTATTTCCAGACTTCAACATGTATCTCCTAAGAGCAAGCAGAGTCTCTTATGTAACCACAGAAAATTACCAAATTCAGGAGATTCAGCGCCATTTAACATTGTTATCCGGTCTAGTCTGTCGTCTTAACAGACCTTGGCAGCTGCCCCAGTCGTGTCCTTTGCAGTAATCCTGTCCGCCTGCACTTCCATCCCAGCCGCACTGCGCTGAGCTGCTGCAGCTCTTCAGTCTCTTTTAATCTGGAACAGTCCCTCGGCTCTTCTTTGGCCGTTCGTGACATGGACGTTTCTGCAGGGATCAGGCTGGTCCCTCCATTTAGGTTTGTTTGACATTTCTTCACGTTGACGTTCAGCTTGTGCATTTTTGGTACGAACACCATGTACATGGTACGGCCTGTTCATTGCATCACGTCAGGAGGCAGGTGGGACCGTCCGTCCCATTACTGATGCCGACCTGGATCACGTGATAAAGGTGGTCTCTTTCTTCCTCTGAGTCTCTCTACGGCACCTATTCTCCCTGTGTAGGTAGAGGGAGTCGTGGGGAGATGCAAATCGTACATCAGGCTTTCACCTGATATTTTTCGCGTCTGTGGATGATTCTTGCTGGAGTAGGTTGTTACTGTGATGTGATTTTTGAATCCTGCCACTCCTTTGATGTCTGTTAGCTTGCCCCTCCCCACTTGTGTACTATGGACTCAGATTTACTTCGAGGGTTACGTTCCCTCGTTGTGTTGTTATGTAAAATTTTTAAGTACTTCTTTTAAAATAACTTCAAATTTACATGAAAGTTGCAGAAATAGTATTTAGAGGTCCTTCTACCTGTCACTCAGACTACGCAGTTGTTAACATTTCTTACACGCTTGAGAATAAGTTGCAGACATGTTGCCTCATGACTCCATAGAGCTTCAGTGTGTATTTTGTAAGTACAAGGACATGGCCACGTAGCCATGGTGTAACCATCAATCAGGCCGTTAACACTGACCTGAAGCTACCATCACATCCACCAGCCCCACTTGCGTTTCCCTGGGTTGACCCAGTGGTGTCCTTTATGGGTCCAGGGATCTCAAGTTAGATTGAGCTGTCATGTCTCCTGAGGCTCCTTCAGTCCTGAGCAGTCCATTTTCTTGTCTTTGGTGACCTTGACACTTTTCCCCTATGGGCCAGTTCCTAGGTAGGATGTCCCTCAGTTTGGGTTTATGGGACATCTCCCTTTCGTCAGGGACACCGCAGAGGTTGCTGTGGTGGTCCTGGGACCACACTGTGTTGATTTTTGTGCCTTTGCTGATGATACTGTGTTTCATTATCTGGTTAAGGTAGTGTCTGCCAGGTTTCTCCACAGTAAAATTAATAAATATAATTGCACTTAAAAAGTGTTTTGTGGGGAGATACTTTGATTTTGTGAAAATACCTGTTTCCCACCAATTTTTCACCTGTGGATTTAGCACCCATTAACGATTGCTGTCTGGATCTATTATTGTGCTGGTTGCCAAATAATGATCTTTTAAAAAATTCCTTCATCTGGTATTTATTTGTTGGCAGTCTACAGTATTATTTTCAATCCTTTCCTTATTTGACCTCTCAGTAAGATCTGACCCACTTAACCACTTCTGCCTTTGAAACTTTGTTTTGTAAACTTTTACAATCTGGCCTAGAAAAATCTCACACAGTTGGGCAATACAGACCAGCGACGCCTGGAATATACAGAGGGGACGGAGGGGTTTCCATGAAGAGGGCCTGGCTTTCTCCTTCCCCGCTCCCCTTCGTCAGAGCTGTGCTTTCCGGTTTCACAGTCAGCTGTGAGGGGAGGGGGCGTTCCCATGCAAGAAACATGACCATGGATGGGGCACCTGGGGGGAGGCAGGTCCCAACCTGCACTGCTGGCCCAGAACTGCCAGAGCTGAAGCCAGCTTTCTCGCGGAATTACGAATACGGGAAGGGGGACGACTAGGAAAAACCCTGCGGTGTTGGGCTGGAATCGAGGAACCAGTGTACTCTCAGACTTTTTAACAAGTTCCCAGACGGCACCACATTTTCAAAACCCACTGGACTGAATGAACTGTTTGAGGCCACACTTCTAGATAGAGACAGAGTTGGGGCTAGAACCCAAGATTCCTGCTTGTTTATTATTTACTAAAGTATTTTCCTGTGTTGCTTGTGCTTTTGGCTTCACGACTAAAAAACCATTGCCAAGTCCAGGGTCACAAAGATTTTCGCATGTTTTCTTCTAGGAGTTTTATAGTTTGATCTCCTACGTTTAGGTCTTTGCTATATTTTGAGTTAATTTTTGTACGTGGTGTGAGGTAGGAGTCTAACTTCATCCTGTTGCTTGTGGGTTTCCACTTATTCCAGTTACTTTTGTTGAAAAGACTATTCCTTCCCCATTGATTTGTTTTGGCACCTTGTTCAGAAATAAACTGACCATAAATGTGAGGGTTTATTTCTGTATTCTCAAATCTGTTTCATTGATTTGTATGTCTTTTCAGTGTCACAATCTTTATTACTGTTGCTTTGTAGTAACTTGAAATTGGGAAGTGTGAGTCCTCCAACAATATTTTTTTTTCAAGATCAGCTATTCTGGGTCTCTTGAGTGTCCAAATGAATTTTAGAGTTAGCTTGTCAGTTTCTGCAAAGCCAGCTGTGATTCTCGTAGAGATTGCATTGACTGTGGATCCATTTGGGGAGCACTTCCATCTTAAGAATATTAAGTCTTCCAGAATGCAGGATGTCCATTATATAGATCTTCTTTCATTGCGTTCAACACGTTTTGTACTTTTCACACTAAAGTCTCACATACACACACATACGAACCCACATGGAAACACACATACGAACCCACATGGAAACACACATATGCACATGCATGCACCCATATATAACTTCTAGAATAGTGCCTGACTCAGTGCAGTGTTACGTAAGTGTTAATGTTCATAATGTTATTAATTTTTCTGTATTTCCTTAACACTTTGGGGGAAGGTGGATTAAAATAGAGAAATAGTTAATAGAAAAGCATTTAACATTTATTTCAAAACTATTTAATCCAAAAAGGTCTTAAGTTACCTTTATTTTACCCTCTAATAGAGGTAATATGTGGAAAGTATCAGGTGTAATGTCAAGTGTAAAGACACAGGGAGCTGTATGTATGTATAGTATGATCCCATTCTTGTGAGATCTGTATCTATTTCTCAAGTGATATGCATGGAAAAAGTTGGAAGGAAATATGTAGAAAGATTAACTGTTTATTTCTGGCCAGAAGGATTTTGATGACGTCTCATATTCTGTTTTGAACATATATATGTACATATACGCATAAGGAGAGAATGTTAATTAAAGTTATTTTTTCAACTTCTTTTCTTTTTTTGGCTGCGTTGGGTCTTCGTTGCTGTGCGTGGGCTTTCTCTAGTTGTGGCGAGCGGGGGCTACTCTTCGTTGCAGTGTGTGGGTTTCTCATTGTGGTGGCTTCTCTTGTTGTGGAGCACGGGCTCCAGGCGTGCCAGGCTTCAGTAGTTGCGGCACATGGGCTCAGTAGTTGTGGCTCGCGGGCTCTAGAGCACAGGCTCAGTAGTTGTGGCGCACGGGCTTAGTTGTTCCTTGGCATGTGGGATCTTCTCGGACCAGGGCTTGAACCCGCGTCCCCTGCATTGGCAGGCGGATTCTTAACCACTGCACCACCAGGGAAGTCCCATAAGGTTGTTATTTTTAATGGTGTAGTAAGCATGGAGAAATATCAGACAGCTGCTTTACTTTACTCCTCTGAGAATTTTTTCTTCATATAAAATGAATTATATCATCTGTCTTGCCTACTTTGTTAGGCACATTGTTGGGAGGTTATAAAGAGATTAAAAAATGTATTTTATAAATTATAAAGCCCAGTGAAGTATATGAAAGAGAAAACACTGCTCTTCAGGAATCATGAGAGATCATTTTTATCCGCAGGTGAAGCTGAAATCATAAGCTTTGGGTTGTTTCTAGGTTGGTAGTGGTCTTTTAAGGGGTTGAAATTTACCCTCACAGATTTATTCTTCTGTTATTAACTTACTGGAATTTAAAGCAGTATCTAATGGTGTTATTCATATGGTTTCTCCACCAGGCATGGGTGGGCAGAAGCCTTTGCAGGTATCAGAAGCGCCCACATCAAATACATCTGCCCTCACGCGTAAGTATTTTCAGTTTTCAGGCTTGGGATTCAGAGTCTGGAGAGGAACAATCGTGATAGCTTTACTTTTCTAGCAAAACATTTGAATATAATTAATTTTTATCTTTTAAATGTTCAGCTTCAAAATAAAGATTAGTAAGTTCTGTGAAACTAAAATGTGTCCTGGTTACGTTGAATTTTTTTCTTATCTTTTTTGTTGAGAAATTTAAAATAATGCTCTCTTGGAGATCAGTTGAACTCACAGCCAGAAAAATTTTTGTAGACATACAAGTGCCTGTTAAGTTCTCAGGACATCCATGAGCTGTCTCTGAAAGGGATTTACCTATCAGGTTTGGGAGAAATCTCTGCTACCTTGAAAACACGCCTAAATTTGATCAGTTAGAGGCAATGTGATGCAGCATGGAAAGAGCACAGACTTTGGAGACTGTTAGGTTTGGTTTTGAATTCTGAAGACATTTGTGGGTGTCAGAAAGAAACTAGTAAGTTTGGAGCAAACTCAGAAAATCACTAAGATGAACAGGTCTTAGGTCAAAGAGTGCTGAGAAGCAATAGCCATGGAGAAACAGGTGGGGTGAGATACATGCTGATAGGTTAGTAATTCATCCTTGGAAGTGGTCGTAGCAGCAGAGTCGATAAATGTGAAAGAGGAAAAATATGAGATTATGTAAGAAAACATTCCCCCCTCTTTTTATCCTGAAAGGGTTGCTGTGTCCTTATTAATCTGACTCATGCCAGAGACAGAATTCTTTTTTTTTCTGTCTTTATTGGAGTATAATTGCTTTACAATGGTGTGTTAGTTTAGTTTCTGCTTTATAACAAAGTGAATCAGCTATATGTATATATATATCCCCTCCCTCTTGCGTCTCCCTCCCACCCTCCCTATCCCACCCCTCTAGGTGGTCACAGAGCACCGAGCTGATCTCCCTGTGCTATGCGGCTGCTTCCCACTAGCTATCTATTTTACATTTGGTAGTGTATATATGTCCATGCCACTCTCTCACTTCGTCCCAGCCTCCCCTTCCCACCTGTGTCCTCAAGTCTGTTCTCTGTGTCTGCAAGACAGAATACTTGATGGTGTTGGAGTTTCTGCTACACTGTTATTGGCTTCAAGATTGAATTTCGTTTAAGGCTATTTCCCAACCTAGGGAAGTTTATGTTATCATGGAAATTTTACTAAGATTTTGTGACCTCTAAGGTAAACTTGTTTCATGAGTCAGGAGGGTGGTGGTGAGATGTAGTTAGAGTGTATTTGTTTTTCTTTCCTTTTGTACCTAGCTGCATTCAGGTTGTCCAGCAAGTTTTTCATCACAGAATTGAGTTGAGTATAATGGACACTTAGGCAAGACTTATATTTTCCCTTATTTATTTAGAGGTCTCTTAAACAAGCAGGTACATAGCTAAGAACTAGAAAATAAGCACAAATGTAATTTGAGCCTATGGGAATTGATGCCACCGTTTCTGTGCGGTAAGTTGCTTGCATCCTTAGCCCCTTAGTCAGAGTCTCAGAAATTTCCATCTTGGAAATTGGTTACTGTTTTCCTTCTCGTGTCTGGTTTGAAAGTATCAAATAAAGATGTTGAAGAAGGAAGATGTTGTCTATTCGCCAAGCTTAATCCATTCCAGCTGCGGCTCTGTCTTGAGAACCGTTTGGAGGGTGTGGAGAACAGAATTGTGCAGGTGTATGTGCAGTGAACCAGTTCGTCTATTCAAACTGTAGCGTTCAGTTTTGTGAGAGCCTCAAGTAATCATCTTCAGGTGATGGAATTTATCAGGTTTTGTACTTTGGTATACTACGCTTATTTTTCCTTTTCTTTTTCTTCCCCATGTAGACCGGTTATGCCTGTAACATTAAATATGAACATGGCCATGCCTTCTTGGTAAGTAAGACTTCACTTATTCAATAAGAACTTTTTACTTATACATTTTTTTTTATCAGAAGTGCTTTTGCATATAGCAATTTTTAATTAATTATTTTTAAGTTGCAAAGTTATATAAATTTAACCTTTATTCGACTATTTCAGGTTTTATATGTTAGATTTGGGGTAAATCTTAAGGAGCTGCACCAACAGGTAGAGACACAGGAGAGAGTGGGTGGATAGAGATACCGCAGAGAGCACCTCCCACTGCTTGATAAACCTTTGTTGATTTCAGTACCCAAACGTGTTCGTGCGCCCGCGTGGCATCCACTCTGGTGAAGCCGTGGCCTCTCCGCCTCCCACCTTCTTGCCTTCCTGGAGAGCTGGCCAGTTTTTAAGGAAAGCAATTCCTGTTGAGCCCTCTCAAGACATTCATGATGTCAGGCATTCCCTGTGTGCTCTACAGTGGGTTCTTTGTTCTCTGAGCCACTTACACACCATGCTTTCTTCCTGCTGCTCTGAGACTCTGCTGTCAGGTCTGTTCAAAACTGATGACTTTTGACACCTGATTCCTATTTTCCTTTCCCCTCTAGCTCCTGCCACCGTCTTACCTTTCAGGTGACTAGGGGATCCAATGTCAATGACCCATTCACAGCCTTGACCGCTTTGTCACTTCCTGGACTCTTCTCTTTCCGCTGACGTTTTCCTCTCTCAGCTTCAGGCACCCACAGCATCCCCTGGGCTTTGTCGTCTGGAACTGTTCCATCTCTGAAGGCGCTTACTTCAGACCTGACTGTCAAGCGTAGTTGTTCCCCCTGTGAGTTTGCTCCCCCATCTCTGCACTGCCTGTTGAGGCCTCGTGGGGACTCCAGCCTGTCGCCACCTTGTCCTCTGCCTGTTCCCACTCACCTCTAACCCACCCTGCACCTTCGTTTTTATCTGCTGGACATTGCTTGGCAACTTTTACAGGTTCCTGCCTACCTTGACCTTTGATTCTTCCACCTTCCCTCTCCGGCAAAATTCCTATCCAGAAGCAAAACTTCTACCTCACGTTGCTCGAGACCATAGTGGAAGCACCCAGCGGGTAGCGAGGTAGTTGGGGCCAAAGGAGGGCCGCCCAGCCTCTGGTTTGAGGTCGCTGCAGTGCGTGGTGACAGGTTTTGCAGAATGTGGATGGAGGTGGCCTGTGTGCAGCAGGTGTGGGCTGCGCGTGCGCAGGTGCCGTGGTGCGGTAGCTCTTTGCAGACGGCTGACTTACGATGTACTAGGAGGGAGGTGAGGGGCTGGAGCTCATTCCAAAGATCTTAAGGCTGTGGTTTGAGACCCCTGTGTGGGTGTCAGGTTGGACTAGGTCATTCTTCAGGTGTTTCTACCTTAAAATTATGTGGTACTGTGACTTTTTAATACAATCTGTATCTAGTTGGTGTGAGGGGAACTTACAGGATGTCACATTCACGCATTTATGTTGACCGTTTGGCCTCCAGAGACAGTTGTTTTTGTTTTTTGTTTTTAATATTTATTTATTTATTTTGGCTGCGCCGGGTCTTAGTTGTGGCATGTGGAATCTTTTAGTTGCGGCATGCAGACTTCTTAGTTGCGGCACGTGGGATCTAGTTCCCCGGCCAGGGATCGAACCCAGGCCCCCTGCATTGGAAGCGCGCAGTCTTACCCACTCGACCACCAGGGAAGTCCCCAGAGACAGTTTAATTTGAGTTTAATGTTCTAGAGAATATCTTTGGTTAGCCTTTTTTCTCTAAAATTACCATCTTCCTATCAAGAGTAGATATTCTTAGAGTTGAATGATTCTTTTAGAATTTTGCCTTATTTTCCAGGTTTGACATTATTGGGCTTTCACCAGATTCACAGGAAGATGAAACTGGAATTAAACAGGCAGCAGAAAGTGGTAAGTAAGAAAAGTATTATAGTAGATTCAGTCGTGCTATTGTTGTTGATGAAATACTACATACTATCTAAACACAGGTGGTGCTGTCCTTCCTTTCTGATGGCTCACTGTCTTGTTTGACTCGTTCATTATGGCCCGTGAAGGTGAGGTGTGTGGGGAGGAACGGCGCTTGTCAGGCTTGAGTGCTGTCGGATGCGTCGTTTTGCTTTGATTGACGTAGGCCAGTGGAGAAAATCGCAGCATGTTTGATGGCTGTGGCCAGTTATTGTCATTAAAGAGATTTGAAATAAGGACATAGATAAAGCTACAAATGATGTCATGATATATAATGAAAATTATGGTAATGGTTAGTTTTAGTGAGGGGCCCCTGCTCGAACACGACTGGACCTGCCAGGTGATTGCTATAAATCATCTCACTGGGCACTCCTGTAACGGTATTAGCTCTGCTTTACAGGGTCTTCAGTCACGTCCTTGCTTATGAACATGGTAACCCCGCTTACTTGTGGGGTGAAAGCATAAAGAGCACTAACTTATCAGGAGAAGTCTGGTTTTAGCCCATGCACAGAAGCACGTGTGTCTTTGACTCGTATGTACTGCAACATTGACAAGTAGACAGCGCGGTGGCCAGGCCGGCCTCCCTCGTGACCTGGGTGATGACGCGGTGGCCTCGACGCAACAGGCCTGGCTGTGAGGCATTCCTTACAGACGCGAGATGATAGATACCCAGGGAACCCTGCACTGTCTTCCTATTTTTACATTTGTTGGAAATTTTCAAAACTCGTTTAAAAACCAAAAACGGTAGGTAGGTTCCTTTTTAAAAATCTTTTTATATTTTAGAACTCTTAACTTTAAGACAGGGAAGATGTATTCAAAACATATTGGATATTAAGGAATGTCAAACCAAGGACACTGACTTTTAGGACCATCGAAAAGTGGATCAAAGCTACACTCTTAAAGCTAGGGTTTTGTCAACATATAATAGAGCTCGTGTCGGGTCTGGGGGTGGGTTGTCAGACCCCGGGAACATAGGGAGCGTGGGCCTTGTGGAGCAGACGGCCAGGCCCAGTGGGTTGCAGGGTGAAAGTCCCTTCCCCGGGTAGGGTTGGCCCGTGGCATTCTTCGTGTCTGACGTGATGTCTGATTGGAGAGAATCGGGTTGAGACCCAGAGTTAGGAATGAGGGGCGTCTCCATTTCGGGCCGGGAAGATGTGCCCATGAACAAAGAAGAAAGGGCTCAGGGTGCGTCCAGGGCTTGGAATCAGGACCCGTCACTCCACAGCTGACTGCAGTCACCATACGTGGTTTAACTTTATCTCAGCGCTTGGTGTAACCAGAGGAGTGAAGCCGTTTGAAACGGAGGGAAAGTGGCCCCAGCTCCCTGCTCCTCCCCAGTGCAGGGCTGCTGCTGCCCACCTGCATCTCCTTTCCCGCCCAGGCCCTGCGGTTTCCCCTCAATAAAGCCTCAGGCTTCTGAACACGGCTTTCACCTCTCTGCTTCTCTCCTCTTCTCTAGCCCGTTTTCCACACGCTCATCAGGGTACCCCTTGCTTTTCAGGCTATTCTAATTAAGAACTAAATTTACACAGAAAGAAAAAAAACATTTAATTTGGGCTTTGGGGTTTTTGCAGTGTTCCAATAAAAGCAGGTTTTAGGTTTTTGGTAAAAAGGAAATATAAAGTTGGCAAGTTTCATCTTAAGAAGATGAAACTTACACATATGTCAAAAATGAGAGGAGATAAATTTGTAAAAGGTGCAGTTATCAAAAACACAGTATTATAAAGAAAAAGGAAATTCTAGGAGTTAATCAAGTAATACAGTTAACGATGCGTGTCAGAGTATTTTGCAGAAACAAAAGAATTCATTTGATTTTTCTCCCGCATTGTTTACTGGCTATAGGGAAAAGTATACTTTTTTTTTTTTTAATAATATAGTGAACTGTTTAAACACCTTCAGTCACAAACCATGTAAACTACTTAACTACCTACCATTTTAAAATAACAGCTTTTAGGTACAAATGCCTATGGTTCATTGAAGAGAAAGAACTGTAAAATGTATATGAGCAGAATGGACCATGGATAAAGGACTATCTGTATCCATCTGTTGATGAGAGAAAAAACTTGTTTACAGATTGTGCAACAAATAATTGAACAGATTAAGTAACAGCTGCAAAATCTGAGTTTTTGAAAATCCATTCTAGTTTTGTATTTTAATGGAATGCTCCAAGTTTTTCACTTGTTTCGACCTTTAATATACTTTGTGCTTTTCTGTTATTAATTTTTTTCCTATTTAAATTACATCAGTGGGCTTAACTTTGAAAGTATTGGTAATTTAACTTTTATGTTATTTTTAGTAAAAGCTTTGATAGACCAAGAGGTGAAGAATGGCATTCCTTCTAACAGAATTATTTTGGGAGGATTTTCTCAGGTAAGATAAAAGTTTGGGTGATATGTCAGCATCATCAGTATATTTATCTAGAAGTCTGTAGTTTCAATCATTTATCTATGGAGGAGTCCTGTTTTTAGAAGATGTTATAGAATCTGATATATTGCTTACTGTTCATGCTGAATTAAGTTTGAATGGACCAGAAATAATGATTGATTAATTAGAGAGTATGTCATGCTCTTTTCCTTTTTTAGTTTTCTCTCTTGAGTGATAGCCTTCACCCTATAGATTATGTCTTGAAAGTCAGTTTTTTAAGGAAACTGATTGGAACCTGGAATGTATTTTCCTAAAATAACTAGTACACATGCAGTTAGGCCTGAGTTAACACTCTGTGCCTCTCTGAACGAAACTCTGCCTAAACGCAGGTGTAAGTCCCCTTCCCAGGAGCAGATGAGCAATGGAATAAAAAGGCCGAAGATAGGAGAATTCCTTCCCTCTGTTTGTCACAGATTCCCAGTGGTCGAGCCCTGTGGACTTCCCTGTAATCCCGGTAGGGTGAGATCAGGGTAGGGACTCCCACAAAGCGACCCCAGTGCAGGGGCTGCACCGGCCGCTTCCTGACCGCCACTGCACCTGTCCTGGTCCTTGGGTCGGGGGTGCTTCAGCCTCACCCCGTGTTCAAGGAACCCTCAGTGGTTCCCGTTCTTGAGTAGATGGTGGGGTCATCCTTGGGAGGGGAGCAGAGTCAGTCTTGGTAACATCACTCTGTCCTCTTCCCTCTTCTTGTCATGTAAGATAAGTTTTAGATAAAAGTACATGGTGTTTATTTTCTGCATCTTTCTTCTCTTTCTGTGCTTTTTCTCTTACCTTCTATATACTTTTTCTACAGTTACATCATACTGAGTTTACATCTTAATTTCAGCTCATCACCTGTTTGCCATGTCACTCACCCCAAACTGCCCTAGCTGCCAGTCTGTAAATCCTCTGGGTCAACAATTTAGTGTCCAGACTACCTGAATTAGGGCAGTGTCAGAATTATGGAGTCATTTAGAAGTTAGAATTCAGTAGAAACACAGGTCGTTGATATAATACAGTAAAAAGACGTGTCATTGATTTGGTATGTATCGAAACTCACAGGTAATGTACATTGTACTACACACTGTGACATAAATGTGGGTACAAAAGTGAATGCTTCATTCAGACAGGAGTCTGTCTATGAGATTCGTTGATTGTAGTTTGCAGAAACCAACTCCTAACACCTTAGGCAAGAAAGAGTAAGTTACGAGTCTGGGGTCACATCACGGAGGCCACGGATGAGAATGAAGCAAGGCCCCAGGAGGCACCAGGACTCGGGAAGCCATCGGGGCTGTCTCTCACCTGTTTCTATGCCCGTCAGCTTTGCTCGCCTGTCTGTCTGCAGCTGGCCGTCTGCTGCCTGTAGCTTTTTCCCGTTCTTGAGTTCACATGTTACAGTTGCAGACACCCAAAGAGAGACTGACGGTCACTGAATTTCAATTTTAAAATCTCTCGGATGAGAAAGAATCTCAGGTCCTCTGGTGGCCCCCGTGAGCTGTGGGCACGGGTCAGAGGGCACGCAGGCCCCAGGATACGGGTGTTGTGAGCCGGCGGCCAGTGCTCCAGAGGTGTCTGCCACGGGGTTCTTCTCGTGAGTTCTTGTTTTGGAAAGTAATACCAGTTTAAGACCAGATTCTGGTCCTCCATGTTTGCTGAGGAGGAGGTAGTTACTCTAGGGGACTTCCCTTGTGGTCCACTGCTTAAGACTCCGCGCTCCCACTGCAGGGGGTGTGGGTTGGATCCCTGCTTGGGGAACTAAGATCCCACATGATGCACGGTGCAGCCAAAACAAAGAAAATAGTAACTATAAGTTCGGAACTTCCCTACGGCATTGTCAGGGCAGCAGCGGGCTCTGCTGTTGGCTGGTTGGGCAGTCGCTGTGGTCTCACGACGGTCTTCACTGTGGAGAGTCAGGTCCTTGCGGACGCGGCGGGGTGTGCATGTATTTCTACCAGTTTGCCTATTGTATTGGGCATCAGCCACCCGCTTTGATTTTTTTATGAACGATATTGATAACAAGAAGCACTCCCATTGCTGCCAGCAGACGTTGTGTCCCACTGACTTTCCCTGTTGTCTTTCCAGGGAGGAGCTTTATCTCTGTACACGGCACTGACCACACAGCAGAAGCTGGCCGGCGTCACCGCTCTCAGCTGCTGGCTGCCCCTGCAGGCTTCCTTTCCACAGGTGCCTGGCCAGCGCCTGCAGCACGGCATCACTGAGCTGAGGGATGGCAAATGATGTTGAGGACACCGTCACGTTATGATTATTAATAAACTTAATTTTTTAAAGCAGTTTCAGGTTCACAACAAATTGAGCGGCAAGTACAGAAGGTGTCCATATACCCGCGTCCCCGTACACGCACAGCCCCCGTCAGCATCCCACAGCACAGGACACATTTGTTATCGCCAGTGAACCTATGGTGACACGTCAGTGTCACTCAAAGCCCGTAGTCTACATCAGTCATCCGTTTTCAAAAAGAATTGCCTTAGACTTTTGTGATGTACTATTGCTAGGGTTTATCTGTATACTGCACTGTCTTTACTGTGGGTTGCATGGAATAGAATAAGAAATGAGTCCTTAAAAAAGAAAGGAAGAAAGGGAGGGAGAGGGAAGGAGGAAGGAAGTCCTTACTGTCATAAATTCTATATTTGAAGTCTTTGGTACATTTTAAGATACATATCAAAATTAGGGCTATTTTTACACATAGAAATGATGTTTTTGAATGCTCAGTATGTTCATTGCTTGGTGGCAGAATTTTAGTGTAGAATATAATTTCTAAATACTCAGCAGTATAAAGCAATATATAGTACACATGGGGGATGTGGATGTTATTTTATTTTCAAATTCATTCTTAAACCTAGGGGTTTTTTTCTTATCACTATATAGTAACCCTTCGGTGTCTTGCACATAGTAAGTGCTGTTTATTAACTTTCTTATTCAAATCAAATAAGAGGGACTTCCCTGGTGGCGCAGTGGTTAAGAACCCGCCTGCCAATGCAGGGGACACGGGTTCGAGCCCTGGTCTGGGAAGATCCCACGTGCTGCGGAGCAGCTAAGCCCGTGCGCTTGCTGCAACTAGAGAAAGCCCGCGTGCAGCAGTGAAGACCCAACGCGGACAAAAATAAAAATTAATTAATTAATTAAATACACATTCTTAAAAAAAAATAAGAGCTGCAAAGAACATGACTCAGCTAAAACACTTCTTGTGTGCAGCCACCCGAACATATGATTAGGATACAATGTGTTTCAAGGAACTGATTCATTAGGAAAACATACAGTACAAGGCAGGGTAATCATATGTCCTATAAAAGTCTAAATAAAGAAATGGGGGGGTATAAGGATGGGAGGAATTTTATTTCTGTGGCCAGAGATAACCTATAACGTGAGCAAGCACACGTTGTATGTGCCGAGCATAATGCTCCACACACTTGGATAAATAATCCTATAGTCCTGTTCTGTTTTCTGCAGGGTCCTATCAGTGGCGTGAATAGAGACATTTCTATTCTACAGTGCCATGGGGATTTGGATCCTTTAGTTCCCCTAATGTTTGGTTCTCTTACTGCTGAAAGGCTAAAGACATTGGTAAATCCAACCAATGTAACCTTCAAAACCTATGGAGGCATGATGCACAGTTCATGTCAACAGGTAAGTGTTTGGAAGCAGTGATTATAGAGACACGTCTGCAACTGTTTGCATGTGATATTTTTAAGATAAATAACATTTGACTGCTTGGGGATTTAAAGAAGTTAATTAATGAATTCACATTGAACCATAGGTTAGTTGGACTTAGATCAAAGTTTATGCAACTTAATTCAACAGACATTCACTAATTTCTTATTACATGTAAACACTAAATAATTCAAGGACAAATAAAAAAACATTTCTTTGTTAAAATCTAAAGTAGATTTTATGTAAAATGAAAATTTTTAATAGGGAGAGGATATATATCCAAGTAACTGTATAGAAAGCAGCATGTGGTATGTGTTATATTAGAAGTTTTTTAAAAGTGCTCTGAAAAACTGAGATGGGTGATCGTAAGAATGAGGGTTGTCAGGATAGGTTTGGAGGCTTGAAAAGGACTAGAATAAAAATCAATTGCTAAGCATTGAGACAGTCCAAGTTAACATTTTTTGTACCTGTCAGCCTGGCGAAATCATTTGCTTTGGGACAGAGAAGGCAGGTAGTAATATGACTTATCCAGACAGACAGGGAACCTGGGATTCTAGGTGTTACTGAGAACATAGTTGAGCCCCTGATGATGCATTGAATCCAGAAAGGGCGACATGCCGGATACCAGGAGGGAGGGGCTGAGGGTCCAGAGCAGTGGTTTTCAAAGCACACCCGGCCCCCCTCCGGAGCTTAACAAACACACAGATGCCAGGACTCCAGACTCGGTGCCTCTGAGTCAGCACATTGAGGCTTCAAGGGGCAGACGCAGGCGGCTGTGTGTGTGTGGATGAGACTGTTCACCACACTGGAGAACACTGGACGGACGGTTCGGGGCAGGAAGGGACAGGAGGTGGGGCTGGAGGAGGTGGGGTCGCAGTGGGGGCCACACGGCGGGTGAGATAGGCTACCGCCGTGCCGTGCCTTCTTTCCCGAGTGAGGAAGCTTTGCGAGTGAAGGTTCCTGCGTGCTCCTGTGTGGGTCTAGGGGTGGCAGCAGGAAATGTGTTTGAGGGAAGTGAGAAAGCTGGGCCAGACGCGGGAGGTGTCGAGCAGTTTCCTCTGTGGTGGATTCACCTCTGCGTCTCTCCAGGCCTGCCTTGGGGACCTGCTCCCCTCAGCCTCAGCTGGCTGGTTGTGTGTGAATCCTTTTCAAAGGCATAAAGCATTTGGTGCTGTTGATTCAGCATCTCATTCTAATGAGGGAGTGTTAGAAGCTGGGCACGGACACTTGGTTGACGGCAGTTGTGTACGTACCAAGTCTTGGCTGTGTAGTTATTGTCACTTTTAGACCCCCTTCCTCCCCTCCCGCCACCCCCAGTGTTTTATTTTGTTCAAGCAGTGCAAATGCAGACCATTTTCATAGGACTTCATAATACGTGAGAGTGATCATTGAATTACGATAATAATCATCGTGGGAAATGTTTTCTAATTTCTATCGGTGCCTCATTTCTTTTTCACCACTTTTTATATAATTGTAGTAAAAATGTGGTTTTAGTTAGTGGTATTTAGTGGGGATTTAATTTCTGATTTGTCTAACTGCATATTAATAATCTCTTTATTCCAAACAGGAAATGATGGATATCAAGCAGTTCATCGATAAACTCCTACCTCCTATTGATTGACGTCACTAAGAGGCCTTGTGGAGAAGCGCACACCAGCATCATCGTCGTAGAGTAGAAAGTTTTTTCTGTGCCCGATCTTGAAACCTCTGATGTTTGCAGTGTTAAAATGTTTTGCAAATACACACCAATGACACGGACTAAATAAATCTCCTCATGGGAAATTTGTGATCTTTTAAGTTTCTATGTATGTATTTGTATAACATGATCCAGAATATATTAGTATTAAAATAGGTGAAGCAGCTAGCTTCTTTCTCTCATATGTAATTCAGCAAAATAATAAAATGCTGTAACCAGATTTTTTATTACATCACTTGAAAATTATTAGTATGCTTAATGAAAACTTGTTCAGGTATAAATGAGCAGTTAAGACACAAAAAGTCTATGCGTGCTGTGACTTAAGACTCTGGACTTATTCCCAAATTACTTAGTCACCATGCAGTATCTGTATTTTTATATATGTGTTCATATGTACTTAATGATTGTAATGCATAATAAGAATGAGGTGTTATTACATTATTCCTAATAATAGGGATAATGCTTCTAAGTGTCAATAAAAAGAAATATTGCTGTCTTCAATTAATGGCCCTTTTATTTTGGGGACCAGGTTTTTCTTTCCTGAATATAATTTCTATTTAATACTCTTTTTTCCTCTCTAGAAAAGAAATGTGTTCTTTCTTCTTTTTTATCCTGCATAACAGACCAAATACTGTCTACTTGCCGTGGACATCTGCTGTCAATACGTGCTGTAATTTGACATTCTGAATCACAGACGTGACGGCACTGAAAGTGTATTTATACTTGTAGAAAGAAGCCAGACATCCCTTCAAAGTTTCTACTCTACTTCTTAAACTGGACCTTTGTCTGCAGTTTAGGCCTCTGCAGAGTTACTCGAAACTTCAGTCCAGGTAACGAGAATAATTCTGTGGTTGCATTTTTCTGTAATTAACTGAAAGAATAATTAGGTCATATTCTAGTATGTCCTGAAATATTTAAGACTGATCTTACAAACTGTAATTTCTAAGATGATTTGTTCTAAGATGATTCTCCTCATAGCATAGAGTTTTAGTTTACTTATTCTGCACATATGTTTGAAATCGACTGCTGTAGGAAATGAACAATCCATTTGAAAAATTTGCTTTACTTTTATCTGCCAGTGGACTTATTTGAAATTTTCACTGTAGTCAGAGAGGATCTTTTTAAGTTAGTTTCTGTGCAAACATAAAAGTAGCAATTCTTTGATTTTAAATAGATTTTTCAGATTCTTGGTTAACATTATTTGAAAACAAGTTTATCGGTAATAAAAGTTAGTCAGAACTCACTCAGTACGTATGGTGTAGTTACCACCCAGTTTAATATGTAGCAAAAATGTACACCTGATATTTCTGAACTGTTGTTAATTTTTCTGCTGTATTCCAACTGACTAGAACACCGTTAGGAACGCATCTTTATAAATGGGTGCTACTTGATGATGGAAATGATTTCATATGGACAGTGTAGGATGTTAATAATGAATCCAGCCATGTCTGGATTTACAGTTTTTAAACAATCATTTACTGAGTCATTTTGCTTTTATCTTGAAGAATATAAACTGTTGTTTCACTGACACAAATCAGCAAGATCTAATTTATGGCAAGAAATATATTACATTGAAATGTGCTGTAACGTGGGAAAATGTACATCTTTTTCACGGTTTCTATCAATGGGAAATAAAATGTAATTCTGACTTTTCTGTGACTGGCTCTTTGGAATATTATTTTTAACATTTGCGTTTCCTAGGAATGGCTGTCTGTAAGGAAGAGGAGGAAAGCGACAGTGTAATCCCAGGAACACACATTGAGAGGGAAGTTTAATGGTGGTGTGGCCCCCCGCCTGGCTCTCTCCAGGTGGGGCCCAGGCTTCCTATTCCTCAGTGTTATTAACAAGCTGAACAAATCTTCCGTTTGATTTTCAGTGTTCCTAACCCATTTAAGAAGTTTGGTGTTTTCCCTCTGTCTTTTCCTTCCATGTAGTATTCATGGGATTTTTTAAAATTCGTGTCATCAATCAGTTATCCAAGTAGTTTCTTCTGCTTTCATCTCACTGCTGATTTCTAACTCTTCCCAGCAAGGAATCCCGTCTGTTCTGCCTCTTAAGCAGTCCTTCAGCTTCTGCTTTTGAATAAAGTGACAGCTCACCTTTTTCTGAGGCTGCTCGCTCCATTTTGGGGTAGCCCTCATGGTGAGACAGTTCTGTACTGTAATGCTCTCTTCAGCTTAAGCTCTTTTTTCGATTTATCCTTCACAGCAGCATCATATTTCACGTGATAGTCTTTGACCTCATCATCCTTTTGAAACTCTTGGTTCACAGTCAGGTGTGGTCAGAGCGTGGTATTGTTTACGTCTGTCGACAGGTAACGACAATGTCTATGTAGGTGAGTCATTGGGAGGTTTGCCTACTGCTGAAGTCCTTCCTATTGCCACTTTTTATAAGTAGATACATGACACCCTCCTAACAACATAGCATTTTATTCGTAAACTTTGCTAAAAAGTGAAAATTTGTTTATTTGTTAAGTACTTAATATATTCCAGGCAGGCACTGTACTAAGCATTTTATATCCTTTACTCATATAATCTTCACATCAACCTTCTCTTCATTTTACAGAAGAGGAAACTGATCCCTGGAGAGATGAACTGTTTGCCTGTGGTTACAGAGCTATTATGTGTAAGAGCCAGGGTTCAAAATGATGTGCCTTAATTACTTTGTGGTCCCCTGCCTTGCCCTGTGCCCCTGTGAGGTAATTTAAATGCTTCTAAACACAAATAAATGAATAACTAAATAAATACAGCACAAACTTATATTTCATATAATTCAAAACACCTAGAAATGCTAAATAAACTAGGGTAAAAATCAGCTTGCCCTAAAGAAATTGCATCCTGCGGTACCCAGAGAGAACTCAAAAGGGACCTAAAACCCACACGGCACACTTGACTTGGGGTCTCAGAAATAACTCACCGTTATGAAGCTAGCACCCTTTTAAGGGCTGCGCTCTTTGTCATAAGGTGAACTGGAAAAAAGTCTGACTGCCAGGAAGCGATGGGGAAGCTTGTCTATTTTGGCTAGGGCTCTGAATGAGAGAGAAGGGAGCTCTTCACTTGAATTTGTTTAACCAGAAGCTTGTCCTCATAGATATTTGGATTTTGAATTTATACTGTTAATGTGGCCTGGAAACACATAAGCTTCTAAGTTAATATCAACAATTTCCTTGGGGACTTCCCTGGCGGTGCAGTGGTTAGGCCTCGGCACTTTCACTGCTGGGCTTGGGTTCGATCCCTCCCTGATCGGGGAATTAAGATCCAGCATGCTGCAAGGCGAGGCAAAAAATAAATAAAGAATTTCCTCAGACTGGCTCTGCCCCTTGGACACCTGGAAGAGGCAAACAGATCCTTTTTATTTGTTTGTTTATTTATTTGGGCGGGCTTCTCACTGTTGTGACTTATCTTGTTGCATGGGCTCTAGGCATGTGGGCTCCTTAGTTGTGGTGCGTGGGCTCAGCAGTTGTGGCTCACGGGCTCTAGAGCACAGGCTCAGTAGTTGTGACACACGGGCTTAGCTGCTCCACGGCATGTGGGATCTTCCCGGACCAGGGCTCGAACCCGTGTCCCCTGCATCGGCAGGAGGATTCTTAACCCCTGTGGAAGGTCCCCAAACGGATTCTTTATGGAGAGTGACATTCTCAACCCAGGCTGGTTAATTTAGCCCTGCCAAAAGTGAGCTCAACACCCCCAAAGGATGAAGCCTATGAGAGAACTACCTACACAGGAGCATGAGATAACACAAAAGGTAAAGGGATCATTGGGCTCTCAGGAACTTTAAGAGGACAGATGGTATGAGAGAGTTGACCAACCAGAGAAAAGAACAGACAAGTGAGAAGAAGGACACAGTATCAGAAAATGCAGCTTTGGGGGCTTCCCTGGTGGCGCGGTGCTCAAGAATCCGCCTGCCCGTGCAGGGGACTCGGGTTCGAGCCCCGGTCCGGGAAGATCCCGCACGCCGCGGAGCAACTGAGCCTGTGCGCCACAGCTATTGAGCCCGCGTGCCACAACTACTGAAGCCCGCGCGCCTAGAGCCCGTGCTCCGCAACAAGAGAAGCCACCGCAATGAGAAGCCCACGCACCGCAACCAAGAGTAGCCCCCGCTCGCCGCAACTAGAGAAAGCCCCCGCGCACAGCAACGAAGAGGCAACGCAGCCAAAGATAAATAAATAAATAAATTTATAAAAAAGAAGAAAATGCAGCTTTGAAAAAGAAAACGTCTAGAAGTGAAACATAACCACTCAAGTGAAAAATCTTAATGGAGAAGCATTATTTATGATGGTAAAATATTTGAAACAACCCAATGTGGGATAAAAGTGGACCAGCTAAATAAACTACCCTCCGCCTAAACAATGGATTGTTACACTGCTATAAAAAAAGAATGAGGATGCTCTGTATTAATTTGGGAAGGATTCAGAACACATTATTGCTGAAGAAATAAGGTAAAACACAAAGGGGAGGAAATAAGACCATATATTTGACTTGGCTAGAATTTGCATTAAAAGAAAACCTCAAATGCGAGAAGGATGCAAAGAAGAACCTAATAAAAGTGGTAAGGAAAGGAGGGGAGAAGGCCGGCCTTGGATGTGCTTTTTTTTTTTTTTTTTTTTGGGTGCGCGGGCCTCTCACTGTTGTGGCCTCTCCCATTGCGGAGCCCAGGCTCCGGACGCGCAGGCTCAGCAGCCATGG
>NW_006790942.1:3410874-3412076 GCF_000442215.2 Lipotes vexillifer | reverse complement strand
TTTTTTTTTTTTTTTTTTGCGGTGCGCGGGCCTCTCACTGCGCGGCCATGGCTCACGGGCCCAGCCGCTCCGCGGCATGTGGGATCCTCCCGGACCGGGGCACGAACCCGCGTCCCCTGCATAGGCAGGTGGACTCTCAACCACTGCGCCACCAGGGAAGCCCGGATGTGCTTTTTTTATTCTTCAGATTTTTTAGTGTGGTAAAATATAACAAAATTTACAGTTTTAACCACTTGAAAATTATACAGTTCAGTGGCATTCATTACATCCACAATTGTTGTGCAACGGTCACCATTATCCACCTCCAGAACTTTATCAACTTCCCAAACTGAAACCCCATACTCCTTGTTCTTCAGATTTTGAGTTGTAATATCTGATCTACAAAAAATATTCAAATGGATGAATTAAACTGCATATTAGGGACTTCCCTGGTGGTCCAAGGGTTAAGACTCCACACTCCCACTATGGGGGCCTGGGTTCGATCTCTGGTCAGGGAACTAGATCCCACATGCTGCAACTAAAGATCCCGCATGCCACAACTAAAACCTGGCGCAGTCAAATAAATATTTTTTAAAAAACCCTGCATATTAGACACAACAGACGTGTATGTGTGTGAAATTGTGTACGAAAGAAAGCTCTGAGGAATTTACTCAGGAGAAATCCCAGCAAGCAAAAGGGGAGGGTAAGAGACCAGAAAAGTAAAATTAAGAGGTCCAATATAAAGCTTAATGGAAGTTGCAGGAGAGAAGAGAATGGGAGAGAAGCAATACATGAAGATAAAATGACTGACATTTTTCCAGACTTCAGGAAAGGTAAGAAATCTCAGATTCAGGAAGAAAAATGTTACTAACAGTATAAATAAACTACTAAGTCTCTAAAGAGACATTTCATGGTGCAAAGCAAAACTGAATACCATAGGAAAAGATCTTAATAGCAACCAGAGAGCGCCTGCTTTCACTGTCACACAGCATACTTAAGAAAAACACCACCAGAGGTCAGAAGATAATGGAATAACATCAAAGTGGGAGAGAAAAGGACAATTGGGAACTTCCACAGAGGTCAACTCATTTCACAGTGAGGGCAAAAGAAAACCACTTTGACACAGAAAGTGTATGAGAAAAAATGCTGACAGAACTGTTAAAAGGTGTTCTTTCAGAAGAAAAATGAGCCAGAGGAAAGGAGAGATGCAAAGAATGGGGAAA
>NW_006790942.1:3408069-3410864 GCF_000442215.2 Lipotes vexillifer | reverse complement strand
GAGTGGTAAATATCTGGGTAACTAAACAAAATCGACTGCATGAAACTAATACTAACTTGGGAGCTGAAACACAATAAAAATGAAGAGTACCTGCCAAAATCAGTTGTACTTTATATACTAGCAAAGGAACATGTGAGGCCCAAAATTTAAAATACAATACTACTTATAACTGCCCGAAAGGAAAAAAGAATACCTAAGTGTAAACCTAACAAATGTACAGGATTTGGAGGCTGAAAACTATAAAATGCTGATGAAAGACATCAAAGAAGATGTAAATAAATGGAGACAAACATCGTGTTCATGGATTGGAGGACTCAACATAGTAAAGATGTTACTCCTCCCCAAATGGATAGAAAATTTAATGCAATACCTCTCAGAATCCCAGCAAGATTCTTGTAGCTATACACAAGATTTTCGAAAATTTATATGGAAAGGCAAAGGAACCAGAATAGACTAAACAGTATTGAAAAAGAAGAAAGTGGGAGAAATCCATTGGATTTCAAGACTTACTGTACAGTGACAGAAATCGAAACTATGTGGTATTGGCAGAGAGAGACACATGGACGAACAAAATAAAGCAGAAATAGCCCCACACAAGCACAGCCAAATGGCTTTGGACAAAATGTACAAAAGCAATTAAACGAAGGAATGATAGTATTTCAACAAATGGTGCTGAAGCAATTGGACATCCAAAGCCAAAGAAATGAACCTTGAACTAAATCTCATACCTTATACAGAAGTTAATTTAAAATAAATCATAGACTTAAACATCAAATATAAAACTATAAAACTTATAGAAGAAAACCCAGTAGAAAATCTTCAGGATCTAGGGCTTGAAGTGTTTCTAAATAAGATAGCAAAAGTATAATACCTCAAAGAAAAAAATTAATTGGACTTCCTCAAAATCTAAGACTTTGGCTCTTTCAAAGACCCTGTTAAGAGGATGAAAAGACAAATTAAGACTGGGAGAAAATATCTACAAACCACATACCCACATATCCAGTACCTATAATATATAAAGAACTCTCAAAACTCAACAGTTAAAAAAAAAAAATCCAATTAGAAAATAGGCAAAAAAACATGAAGAGATACTCACTGAAGAGGCTACACGGATGGTAATCGAGCAGATGAAAATATATTCAACATCGCTAAACCATTAGGGAAGTGAAAAAAACAAAATGAAATATCACTATATACTTATTAGAACAGCTAAAATAAAAATGTCAATGCCAAATGCTGGTGAGGATGCAGAAAAATTGAGCTTTATTTCATCCCCACCCCTACAAGTTTGGAAGCTACATATCGTTGTATTCTTTTTTAGTTAGCCTTACATTGTGAATATTTAATCTAAATGGAATGACTATTTCTCATCTACTTTCCGAAAATAGGAGAACCATAGAATATTTCAACTTCTATCATCCCTACCATTGTATATAAGAAACCCACAACTTTCCTTTAGAAGCATTCATAGATTGACAGGGAATTATGAAGATAGTACAGAGAGGTCCTGTGTACACTTCACCCATTTTTCTCCAATGGTTACATCTTGCATATGTAAGATGAACAGAGCCTAAGAAATCTGTGGGAACCCAAGTATATGATATACACATCATGGAGTCCTAGGAGAGAAGGGAGAGGCAGCAAGAATATTTGAAGGAACGATGGCAAACCTCTCCCCCCACCCAAATTTTGATGCCATTCCCACCAGATTTGTACTACGGTTCCACTGTCTCCACATCCTTGTCAACACTTGTTTTTATCCATACTTTTATTCTAACCATCCTAGTGGATGTGAAATGTTATCTCATGAAGCTTTAATTTGCATTTCCCTATTAACTGATTGTGTTGAGAATATTTTAATGTGCTTGTTGGCCATTTATGCATCTGGAGAAATGTCTAGTCCTTCACCCAACTTTTAACCAGGTTGTCTTTTTGTTGTTGAGTTTTAAGACTGCTTTATATGTCCAGGACACTAGGTTCTTATCAGATATGATTTGCAAATATTGTTTCCCATTTGGTGGGCTGTCCTTTCTCCTCTTGATAGCAGTCTTTGATGTGCAAACCTATTTAATTTTATCAAAGTCCAGTTTATCTGTTTCCTTTTGTTGCTTGTACTTTTGGTGTCATACCTATAAAACCATTGCGAAATCCAAGGTCATGAAGATTTATCATTGCCATTTTAACAAAATTAAGTGTTTCCAGGTTGCCTCTTGTAAGCTCTGTAAAACTAACCCTTGCCCCCAACACCCCTGGAAAAGTGCGCCACTGCTTGTGAGGCAAGGTACTCCCCAATCCATGGATTGTTTTCCTTTGGATAAAGCACATCAGACTCATCACTAAATTGTTTCAGTTTTGTCATTTGACAGTGTTATGTGTATTTTACCACAGTGAAAGTATAGTAAGCTGATTCTTTGGAAAAAAACAAAAATGACAATTATTAGAGCAAATGTACAAATCTACAAACATAAATGGCGATTTGTACATACTCATTATTAACTGATGCATCAAGTGGACAACAAACGGAGGTATAAGTATTTGAACAATAAAATTAATTTCGGGCTAATGGGCCCATATAGAACTTCACATCTGCCGTTATAGAACACACATTCTTTTTCAGGACACACAGAATATTTATAAAAATTGATAAAACAAATCTCAATAAATACCTTAGAACCAGTAACTCTGCAATCGTATATTTTTACTGCAATTTAAGTTGGGAATCAATAATAAAAAGACAATTTTAAGATGAAAAGAAAGAAATGAAATAAAGAAAAAGGGGCATGGTTCAAGTTACT
>NW_006790942.1:3405749-3408059 GCF_000442215.2 Lipotes vexillifer | reverse complement strand
CTCTTTCCCCCAAATAACTAAGGTAGAACAACACCTTACATCATAGTATAGAAAAAACATTATTAGGTGGTGAATTTTGACTAATGATGGTTAAATTGGGTGTGGGGATAGGTCTGCAAACTGTACGAGATGGTAGTCAAGGGCGTTAATTGGGCAAAGACCTATTGAAGGAGCCTATACTCTCCAATATTGATGATTTCAATTTTCTACCTTGGCTTTATGTTGTTAGTCATAACTCTTTAGGACGTCAACTTCCTCACTGACCTTCAGAGCAGGCGAGATGCCTTCATTAACTTCTTTGATGAGAACGTTACTGTCAACTATTATTCAACTGTATTCAAGGTACTGCGTCCAACATTCTGAGTCAGGAAACAAACAAGATTGGGTCTCCGGCTTTATGGCGCTTACAAACGACTTTAAAGAGGAAGCGCTTACAATGGTCACATTCCTACGATAAAGGCCTATTTAGGGGGATGCGGAATCTGATTTCCAGGCAGCCGTCGACGGCGGGGAAAATGCTGGGGTTCCGACTGACTGCAAAAGCCGCCCACGTCCCAGCGTCCAAAGCCGCCGAGCTCGGCGCCCCGGGGCTCTCTGCGGGCGCCACTGCCCGGGGAAGGGGGACCGGGAAACGGGGGACAGGGGGTGGGGTCCGCTGGGCGGGCTGGGCGGGGCCGGAGGGAGCGCGCGCAAAGCTCGGCCACGCCGCCCGCCCACTTTCACGACAGCCGGCGAAGCCCTGCGGCCCTGCGGGCTCGTTGCCCAGATGGTCCGCTGTCGATGGGAGGCCCCTGCTCGGCGCGCGCGGAGCTCGATTGGTGCTGCCTGCGGGGGAGGAGCGCCGCCCCCGCCGACGCTACCGACGCTGCCGCGGGCTCCGTGAGTGAGGAAGCGCCTCGGTCAGGCCTGCAGAGGGCCGTCGCCGACGCCTGGGCTCACCCGCCGCCCCGCCAGCTCCGCTCGCTTCCCGTCCCCCGCGGCCCGGCGCGGGGCAGGGCTGCCGGAGCCATGGAGGACGAGGTGGTCCGCATTGCCAAGAAGATGGACAAGATGGTGCAGAAGAAGAACGCGGTGAGCGCGGCGGGCGGCGCGGGCCGGAGGGAGGCCGGGCGGCGGGCGGGGGCCAGTCGGCCTGAGGGGGCTCTCGGCCCGCGGTGAGCGCGGCGGGTGTCGCGTGACGGCGGCGAGGCCCGCGCTCTGGGGAGAGGGTCCTGGGCGGGGTGCTTCGTGTCCCGCGGCCGCGTCCCGGGCAGGGATTCTTGGGGGGCGTCCTGTCCCGCGGCCGCGTCCCGGGCAGGGGTCCTGGAGGGCCCCCGGGAAGGGCGTCCGGTCCCGCGGCCACCGGCGCTGGGACCCGCCCTGGGCGCCCGAGGCCCCTCGTGATTAGCGCAGCTTGGTAAACTCCATCGAGGCAATAATGCTCCTCATTATTTTAAACGTCACGGTGGTAAAGCCTCGTTGGTTTAGCTGAAGAGTGCAGAGAGCCCTCCCTGTTTGAAAGAATTCGTTCTCTTTTCCGGGCTCATTGGCCAGCATCGAGAAAACAACATCAAACAGAGGTTTGTGATCAGTTTTAGACGTGAAACTGTTAAAGCAAAACGTGAATTTCCTGGATTTTATTTCTGAAGAAGGCTGAACATTCCCTTGATTGTCTCAACCACGCTGCATGTTTGCTTAGCAATTAAAAAAGGTAAACTATGCCAGTGTACTTGGCAAGTTGCTAAACTTTTTTGAAAAAGTGGATCTTGTTAGGCCGCGGCGTGCGTGTAGCTGTGTTGAAGGCACTCGCACTGACGAGGCTGTGCTGCCGGCTGGATTTGGGCACATGTCGTTGCTGGTCCTCTCTAAGTGGTTTATGGTTGATACCAGTGGCGTTTTCTGTTACTGATAATGTGTTTATGTGAACGTGTTCTCTTGTGGTTTGTATGAGATGCTCCAGTTTCTGCATTTCTGTCCACCTGTGTGGGCCACTTGCGGTCCCTTGCTTCCGAGTCGTCTATTTTCAGCTAAACTTCTGAAATTCTAAGTCAAACTAATGTGAAGGAGAAAAGGGCTGCTCTGATTTGCACAGCACTTTGGAGTTACAAAGCATCTGTGCAGAATTCTTTGGGGACTCAGGACAGCTGTGTTGCATTCATTTTACAGAATAAGAAACTGAATCAGACCAAGCAGTTCACCTCCTTCAATGTAGTGTGTGCATTGTGGATTAAGCCAGGACCCGAGTTTTCTGCTGGGCAGCGTGCAGAAGTACTGTTAAACACTGAATTCTTAAGACTTCAGACTTAGTCGGCTCCTCTTTCCCTTTAACCA
>NW_006790942.1:3391083-3405720 GCF_000442215.2 Lipotes vexillifer | reverse complement strand
TCCCTTTAACAGGTGCATTGCCCAGCATGTAATTTCATACCCTGTTAATCAGTATTTGCAATTTTGGCTTTTTAAAGTATTTCCTGTTTGTTTTCTGTTCCAGACGTTGCCTGTGCCATTTATTTTTTCTGTTGATACAGGCCTTTCATTCCTCACTGCAAGTGATGAGTTCTGTATATTTGATTGGCTGAACGTTTCTGTTGTTCTGGTTAAACTGGCAAGTTTTTTTTCTTTGCCTAGAGAACCCTGGACTCCCCTAGTAGAAGCTGGCTCCTAGGGAAAAAGGCTGTTACTTGGGTAATTTTTTTCTCGAACTCAGGCTATAAAATGTGTACCTTTTAATCTAGTGCACTAGGTGTTTTTGTTTGTTTCCTTTCCTTGAAATAGATGTTTCCTAGAAATGAGGAATTCCTCAGTGAGCAAGTATGGAGAAGACCAGTTTGTATTTGTGTGCACTTCTCAAATTATAAACACATAATGCGCCCGCAGGAGAATGAGGATAAGCTCCAAGATAGTCCTCAAGGCTCATTGTTCTTCTCAAATCTTACATTTCTAGTAGTGCAAAACTTCACCAATGTAAAAACTTGCCCCCCCAAGAGAAAGGTAAAATTGACTGGCTCTTTTACTTTTTTTTCCTTCTCTCTTTTCCTCTCTGTCTTACAGAAATTCAAATAGGCAAATGAGATAGAGAAAGGGAAATGGTCTGAATGACTCTCCCTCCCTGCCCTCCAGAGCACATCAGCAACCCATAAGTAGCTTTTAAAGTGTTCAGTAATTTAACAGAAGTCATTCTGGGGATTTTAGGATTATGGTAGATTTGTTTCTCTTTTGTGTGTGTGTGGTTTCCAGATTTTCTCTGAGTTAATTTTTATATTATTTTGATACTGTGAAAAAGTAAACTTTGCTTGAAAAGTAATAGTTATCCTCTGAATTGAAGTTCAAGTGCTGTTATTAGATATTGTTTTAATAAAACCATAGGTGTCACTTTTAAGTAATAATAAAACAGCTACCATTTATTGAGCTATTACTCTGAGCTAGGCATTCTACTAAGTTACCTACCTTATCTCATTTATTCCCCAGACAGTTTATGGAGATAAGCATTATCTCTATTCTAAAAATGAGGAAATGAAGTATTTAGAAAGTTAATTGTCTTAAGCCTAATAGCTACAAAGAGGCCAAATGAAGATGTGAATCTAAATCTATTTTGCTTCAAAGCCAGTACTACCCTGTTCAACTGCAGCATCTCTAGAAGACCTTTGCATCTGTATCCGAACCTTGCCTGGGTACAGTTGTACGACCAGGGCACTTGCTGTCGTATTTCCCTAAATACCCCAACAATATCTTGACCTGGTACTACCCAGGGTGTTGCCCCACGTGTGTACTTGATCTAAAACAGTACACGCTTTGAGGCCATGATGAACCATGTGAATTAGTGCCAAATTTTCAGATGTTAGCTTTTTTTTTTTAAATAATGTATTTTAAAATTTTTATTTATTTATTCATTTTTGGCTGCGTTGGGTCTTTGTTGCTGCACGCGGGCTTTCTCTAGTTGCGGCAAGCGGGGGCTGCTTTTCGTTGCAGTGTGTGGGCTTCTCACTACAGTGGCTTCTTTTGTTGCTGAGCACAGGCTCTAGGCATGTGGGCTTCAGTACTTGTGACTCGCAGGCTCTAGAGCGCAGGCTCAGTAGTTGTGGTTCACGGGCTCAGTAGTTGTGGCTTGCGGGCTCTAGAGCGCAGGCTCAGTAGTTGTGGCTCGCGGGCTCCAGAGCATAGGCTCAGTAGTTGTGGTGCATGGGCTTAGTTGCTCCGCAGCATGTGGGATCCTCCCAGACCAGGATCGAACCCGTGTCCCCTGCATCGGCAGGTGGATTCTTAACCACTGCGCTACCAGGGAAGCCCCAGGGTGTTAGCTGTTTTTTACATAACTTTTTTCTTGTCATTTTGACTTTATCAATAAGCAAGTCTTTGACTCCTAATCTTGGTTCAAATCCTGGCTCTTCTGAACTTCAGCTGTGTGGTCTTAGGCAAGTTTCTTAACATCTCTAAAATGTTTTTCTTGGTAGTGAATTGGAGATAGTTTAGTAAAGATTAGATGAATATGAAATTCTTGGCAGTGCCTAGGATATGTATGGTAAAGGCTAAAAAACCTTCTGGGTTATCTTTGTAAAGGATTTATAGCACTAGACTGTAGAAAGAGGAGTCAGGTGAGAGCGTAGAATTTTCAAGCTCACAGACACATTTTGTGGGGTGTTGAGGTTTGTGTATTTTTCTGCACTGAAGGCTTAGGGCTGAGTAGAATTAAATTGCAGAGAGAGAAACTGAAACTAGGTGTTAGAATTTCCTAGGAGCAGGGATACCTGAAATATGTACATTTCTAAGTCTTTATTGTACCTGGGTTAGAAAGAAAACTTTGGTTTCCATATCAGGGTTAGATTAATTAGCGTAAATCGAAATTTAGAATGACAGCACAATCTTTTATAACAGCTTTATTTAGCTGTGCATTACAGTTCACCCTTTTAAAGTACACAATTCAGTGGTTTTTAATATATTTGCAGATTTGTGCAGCTATCGCCACTATCTAATTTTAGAACATTTTCATCACTCCAGATAGAAACTGTCCATTAAGTAACCCATTATGTAGTCACCGTATCTACCCCAACCACTAATATACTTTAATAAAATAAAAATAAAAGCTTTTATTATTAAATTTTTATTTATTCATTTTTTGGCCACGCTGCGTGGCTTGCGGATCTTCATTCCCTCACCAGGGATTGAACCCAGGCCACTGCAGTGAAAGCACTGAGTCTTAACCACTGGACTGCCAGGGAATTCCCACAAGCTTTTAATTTTTATGAAGTTGATTTTATATATTTTTTTCTTTTGTTGCTTGTGCTTTTGGTGTAGAATAACTACAAATTTGAGGCGACATAATAAATTTATATTTCCTAGTTTATCGTGATGTTGCTGAGCTGTAACTCAAATATTTATGATTTGTTTCCTTTTAAAAAGAAAAGTAGCATCTTAATTTTTTAGACCTTAAAATCTCATCATAATTCTTAGTAAGAATTGGTTTTGAGTTGATTGAGCTTAAATAATGCTCTCTTAAAATGCTGTCTTTATGGCTTTTTGAGAATATTGTTATGGTAGAAACATAATTTTTTGTATCTTTTATACCTCTTATCAACCATCTCCTTTGTGTTAGGCACTCTAATTTGATACGTCATATGTGTTACATTACCTCATTTGACCATTTTAACTACTCAGGGTTGGCATATTATGCTCATGTACATGTAAAGAAGCTGAAGCTTGAGAAGGCCAAGTAACATTTCCAATATCTTATAATTTGGAAATGACAAAACATGGATTTGAATCTAGATCAATCATATACGTATAGCCCGTGTTCTTAACTGTATATTCCATGTTGCTCCTTCTCTCTTACGTCTCTTTGAAGAGAAGTTTTGTACCCTGTACAGTCTTGTATATGCTGGGTTTCCAGTACACCGTATTTTGTAAAAGTACCTCTTTCTGATGACAAGTAGAAGTACCACCTATGTAACATGGTAGTGTGGTGGCTGTTGATTTTGTAGCCAGTACTGTGAACTAAATTTGACTCTGGAAGTTAAGGTAGGATCTTTCTTTCTCTTGCATCATTGTCTGTAGGAGATGCTGCAATCTAGTAGACTTGACCTTTAGAGGCAGGTGATGATTGGGGACTGTTTGATAATGCTGTTCATTGTAGTTCACAGAGCGGAACTGCCACGGGGGTTGGGGAAGGGGTTATGGAATGGAAAGAGCAGTGGTGTAAGGGTCAGGAAACTGGATTCTTGTCCCTTTACATTACCCATCAGTGTGGCCTGGGGCAAGTCACTTACCTTCTCTGAGTTTAAGGTTTTTTTCTTGTGTAATTGAGGGTTTGAAGTAGATGCTCAAAGGTTTCTGCCTATTTTTGAATTCGCTGAGGTCAGAAAGGGTTTCTGTTGGGCTCATTGCTGTGTCCTCAGCACAGAGCAGAGCTTGGCATATGGTGCTAATTGGGTGTTTGTTGAGAGGCAATAAGTGTCCTTTGACAGAATGGGGTAAATCTCACCTTTTCTAGTTAGTAGTCCTGTGACCTTGTGCAAGTGTCTTAACTTACCTGGGCTTTAATTTCCTCCTCTGTAAAACGGGGATGATAAGATTCCCTTCTTCCGTAGGGTTTACTGTAATGATGAAATGAGATACTGCGTGTAAAGTGTTTAACACAACGCTTGGCACACAGTGACACTCAAAAGCTTTTGTCACCGAATTAATATACGATCATCTCTTTTTTGCGCTTTTCACTCACCCAGATCATCATAGTTGTTTATTTCTTTTTTTATAAATTTATTTATTTGTTTATTTTTGGCTGCGTTGGGTCTTCGTTGCTGCGCGTGGGCTTTCTCTAGTTCCAGCGAGCGGGGGCTACTCTTCGTTGCTGTGCATGGGCTTCCCATTGCGGTGGCTCCTCTTGCTGCGGAGCACGTGGGCTTCAGTAGTTGTGGCTTGCGGGCTCTAGAGTGCAGGCTTAGTAGTTGTGGTGCACGAGCTTAGTTACTCCGTGGCATGTGGGATCTTCCCGGACCAGGGCTTGAACCTGTGTCTCCTGTGTTGGCAGGCAGATTCTTAACCACTGCGCCACCAGGGAAGTCCTCTCTTCCTTTTTAATTGATCCTAGGTCAGAAATCGTTCAGAAAGACCATGGAGACATGGGTAGAAGAAAAACAGCTATGGTAGATAAGGATACAGACCCACAATCTCACAGTCAAAACCTTTAGAGTCTGATATATTTGAGAATTCCAGATTTTTCAGGTTTACAAAGATGATATAGTACAAACATCATATATTTCATAATATCCTCAGTGAGATCTGGGAAGTTCCCAGTAATCAGATATTAGCATTTCTGTAGTGAAATGCAGCATTTTCGCATTAAGTGGGGTAAGTAGAACATAAATAGCTTTATGCAACTGTTGAGATGAGATGTTGCTGCCAAGTGAGTTTACTGAAAATCTGTGAGAAATGAGAAGTCTTTTGGTTTTCAGAGGATTTTGGTTTGGAGATTTGCAGATACGGGATTGAAGATACTCGCTCACAAAAATGTCTTGCCTATAGAAATTCGTAATTAATAGTAAATTTAAAGTCAGTGTTTTATTTTTTAACAACTCTAATGTTTTACTATTTTTAGTTGCCTCTAAAGAAAAATTGTAGAATTTTATGATCAGAAGGAATCTGTAAGCAGTGGATCATTAACATCCTTCATAATAATCTGTTTCGTAATTTCTTTTGAACTTAAGTTTTTATTTATGAGGCACTGGGTTAAATTAAAATGATGTCTCTGTTTGTGGCCAGAAGAAGAGTCAATACTGTTTTATTCTCTATAGCCAAGTCTGTCTGTCAACTTTAAATGGAAAAATTATCTGACTGGAAACCTCTGCTTGATTTTAAATTTAAGAAATATACTGATACCATGAGGTTCCATGCTTGTTTCTTCCTTTAGGATGCATATGAGGGATGTGTTGCAGGGCTTTCTGTTTTCCCTGGGTGTGCTGTGTTTCACTGGTTCGTAGGGTGCTAGTTTTCATATTTTAACATTTCAGAAAGCAGAATGAGTTACATATGTTGCTGGCCAGATGGGATGTACTTTCACAGGCAGAGCATCAAACCCAGCATCGACATTTGCGGAACGGGTGTCAGTGGCTTGGAAGCAAATCTGAGAGAGTAGTGGAGTGCTCTTCGACCCTCGAGGGACCAAATGGTAGCAGAGAAGCGGGGGCGAAGGCAGTGAGCCCCGCGCGCACCTCAGTGCCCACAGAGAGCTAGTGGCTCTGAGCTCTTTTATGGATTCTTGTGTGAAGTGTTGCGTTACTAGTGTTTTGATAACGACTCTTTGTGGGCTAAAGACAGATATTATTGAATCTGAGTCAGTAAACAATTTATAAGCATTAGACTCTGAGTGCGACATAGTTTTAGAACCGCCTTAGCCAGTTTTGATTATATTTTTCTTTTTCTGTATGTAAACGGTGATACATGATAAAAATTCTAAGTCTAAAGGAATTGCAAAAGTAAAAAGTGGTGATAAAAAAGTTTACCGTAGTTTAATAGTTTTTTTGTTAGTAGTATGTAGAATAATGATTTGTCCAAATATAGTACATTAAGTCACTATTAGACTAAACGAAATATGACTGATTAAGTGGATGTATTAGAGGAGCTGAAATATGGCCGATGGGAGTGAATATCAGATTGGAACGTTGGCCACAAGCTGCAGGTGGTGCTGTTGCTTCTCCCCTTTTAACCTTAGCGTTCTCCATAAAGCTTCCAGGTTTGTTCCGTCTTCCTCAGCTACGTGGGAGCCTTTGATTCTAGGTGGCACCTGGCAGTGGACAGGCCTGCAAGCTTAACGCAGATCTTAACTGTGGATTTCCTTTTAGAATTTGCTTTTTACTGCTTTGCAAGAATCAGGTAGACAGCAGTGTTCTTGTGACTGAGCAGCGAGGTACAGGGGCCTTGTGAGAATTCCAGGGAAGTGATGCCCCTTGCGAATGCTGGAGGTGCTGCGGCATTTGGGGGACCCTCCCCACTGCCGCCATTCCCACGTCCCCAGGCAGCTGCCCTCCATGAATTTTGGGGTGTATTGTACCACCACAGTAAGAAACATTTTATATTTGTAATTGGGGCACATATAGACAAATACTGGTGAAAGTAAACTTTCACAAAACAACACTTAGGTGCTGGTTATAACTCAGTAAATGCATTTTATGATCCTCTAGTGAGTTGCAACCCCTGTTTGGAAAACTCTCTCTCTCTCTCTCTCTCATCTATATATCTATATACCATTCTCCTCACATGAATAAGTGAGCCCTAGTGAATTGTGGATAGGAAAATATAAATTTAGATCTCTACTTACTCCTTGCTTTACTATCTGGGAAATTCAGTTTGAAATTATTTTATTTTACAGGCTGGAGCATTGGATTTACTGAAGGAGCTTAAGAATATTCCCATGACCTTGGAATTATTACAGGTATGTGCTAATGTATCATAATTTTTGAATAGGTATTTTTGTATTTTCCTGTTATAGTGAAACATTATTAACTTGTTTTTTTGAGATGGTAACGTAAATCAGTAGTCTACTAAGTTACCATTATAGAAAAATGTTGCCTTTCTCAGGAAGAATAAAACATAACCCTCTGAGGTTGGCAGTGGGAGTGAAACTCACTATGAAAGGAAGTTGGACTCTTGGCCCTGACTTGATCTCCCAAGATTTCCCTTTCTGGATCTGCGGTCGCCAGCTGTGCTGCGTGAAGCTGGCCTGAGGGTGAGGGTGCAAAGGGTCGCTCGCTCTTCTCCCGCCCTCAGCGCCGGCCTGCCCTGTGCACAGTCGGGTGTCTGGTCGTCATCGTGTAGAGTCATTGCTCAAGTCTTAATGTTGCAGCAGGACTAAAACATAAAAATACAACTTTAACACAAGTCACAGTGTTAAAAAGGAAGCTGAATTGTGAGATGAATCTGGCTATTTTCTACTACACATTTCTTATTATCCATGAGTGCCGCCTTTGTTATTTCCATTCCATTAAGTCAGAATTTAGGGAAGGGTGACAGGGGTGTGTACGTGTTTGAGGGAAAAAAAAAATCACATGTATTTTCACTAATATCTAACTGAAATCGAGCATTTCTTTCAATTATGAAGGCAGTAAACCACAGTTGAATTAGTATTTATGACTAACTGAAAGAAATCACAGATATTTTAACCTCAGATATATTGACGTGTGTTTTTGCCCGTTATCATGGTAGCTCTTATATGTTACGCTAGATCTTATTTAAATGTTTCAATAAAGGAGCACATAATATTACTGTATCACATTTAAGAAAACATTTTGTAACTTTATATAACTGCTTTTCTTTGTAATCCTATGTATTTTATTTAATCCATTTTAAAAGCATTCTGAGGAGGAGTCCATAAGCTTCAGTTTACCAAAGGGATCCATGTGGGAAAAAGGTTAAGAATGCCTCCTCTAAGAATAGAACCAAGAAGGAGAAGGGAAGCAAGTCATTAAGTCCTGTCTTCTCAGTTCAGATATCCTGTCCAAGGATCAGCAGCTCTGGCAAATCAGCTCTGAGAATAACCTTGAGTTTGTGCCCGTACCTTACCACCTAGATGTGGTCTTATCCCAGCAGTTCTGTGTGGGGATAGCCACATGGAAAACAGCAGTAACCTCAGCGTTTGTTTAAGAGATGGGTAGTTTTATAGAGGCTGTGGAGTTTGGGTAGGATTATCATTTATAACACACTTCGGATTTTTTTATATGCTTCATTCCTTGAAAAGTTTATGTATTTATATAACAAACATTTGAGTTTTTATTAGGATTAGAAATTGTGTTGGGGTTATAAAGATGAATAAAATATGGTCTTTCCCCCTCATTATGCTTCAAGTCTAGTAGAGGAAAACTGCCATGTAAACAAACAGAAAGGTATAGTTGCCCAGATAGACGTCTGTATAGAATTTACAGTAAGTCCCCTACATACAAACGAGTTCCGTTCCAAGAGCTCATTCATAAGTCTAATTTGTTTGTAAGTCCCACAAAGTTAGCCTAGGTACCCAACCAATACAATCGGCTATATCGCACTGTACGGTAATAGGTTTATAATACTTTTCACACAAATAATACATAAAAAAACAAACAAAAAATAAAACATTTTTAATCTTACAGTGCAGTACCTTGGAAAGTACAGTAGCACGGTATAACAGCTGGCATCCAGGGGCTGGCATCGAGTGAACAGGAAGGAAGAGTTACTGACTGGAGGAGGGAGAGGAGGTGGGCGATGGTAGAGCTGAAGGATCCTCAGCAATAGCAGACGGAGGGCGACCTGCCATTTCACTCATGCCTGACGCTGATGGCACAGGTTCTGGTTCCTTGCTGGATTCAAGTCTATCTACCCTCTTGAAAAAACGGTCCAGTGATGTCTGGGTAGTGGCTCTTTTTTTCTCATCATAGATGACATGGTAGCACTGGATTGCATTCTGAACGGCCTCTGCAACCTTCGTGTACCATTCTGCGTTTGGGTCCTGTGCCTCAAAAACTAACAGTGCCTCCTCAAATAGAACTAACTTATGTGATTGGACATGCGAACACCCGTTCGCATCTTTGCAAGTTCGCAACTTGAAGGTTTGTATATGGGGGATTTATTGTGTTTGTTATAGGTAGGGCAAGAAAGAAGCACAAAGAAGTTTACTTCTTAATCTGATTCCTTAACCTGGGAGGCTCAGGAGAGCCTTCATATGGTGATAAAGTGTAAACTGAGTCTCAAAACATGAATAGGTTCTCCCTATGCAGATAGGACTGGGAAGGGTATTCCAGCAGAGAAAGCAGGATGTGGAAGCAGTGCGACCTGTTCAGGTGGAGGAAGTCTGATGTAGGGTTGGAGACACAGGCTGGCTGGCATGCAGGCTGCAGCTGCGGTCCTGAGAGCATCCTGCCCGGCGGTGGCGAGGGGTGGGGGAGTACGTGCCCAGGTTTGCAGGGAGGAAGAATCGGGAAGCTTGTTGACTGACGCAGGTGTTCAGGGAGCAGTGATGAGGGCCTGAACTAAGGGCGTAGCAGTAGGAGCGGAGAGAAGGGGTACTTGTTATTGAGGGACAACCTACAAGAACTGGTAGCCAACCAGATGGGGGGGTGAAGGAGAAGGTGGAGTTTAGGATGACTGAGGTGTTTGCCGTGGTGACTGGGTAGATGGTGCCATTTTACAGTAAAGCAAAATTCAGGAAAACCTAATGTGGTGGGGTTGGGATGAGAAGGAAGTAAAGGTGGAAGGGTAAAGAGATGAAGGATAATTTTGGATCCATTGGGTTTTGAGATGCCTGTGAAACAGATGTAGATTCTGCTGTGTAGCTGAGTTTATATCCTAGAGCAGTGCTGTCAGATAGCTTCATAGTCCTTTCCTCTTTCTACTTTCTTTTACTCTTCCCAAAATACCTCCTAAAAGGAAGAAACAAACTTACTCAAATAATCTTAGTGTTTCACTCTGCCTCCACAGCCTCGTTTCTCATTATTCTTGGCTGGACAATCTCTCCCTTAGGTGAGCATGTTTATTACAGATCCCTGTGTTCTCCTTATGGGTTTTCTTAGGTTTTAAGCAGAGCTTAGGTTTGCTCTCTTTAGTGATCAGAACGTTCTGTGATAATTAAAAAGCAGTCACCCTATAGCACACGGTTTGTTCATAATCTCCTTATACCTTTGCTCGCCTCTGACCACCTCCTAAAGTCCCATTTTCTTTGCCAATCCATGTTGATCCCAAGCTCCAGAACTGTATTAGTGACTCAAGTTATTTCCTCCACTCATGCCAAAATTGGGTTTTCTTCTAGGCAGGGGTCGGGCGCTGGGGAAGGAGGGGCGCCACAGGCATCGGGGCGGTAGCAGTCAGCACGTTAGCAGCATCCTGTGGGGTAGCTTGGAGACCACGAGAGACTGAGCTGTGCCGCCCGCCCAGGCACCTGCCTCTGGAAGGTTTTCTACATTGAAGTGCCTGCTACACCAGCTAACAAAGTAGTGCTTTAGAGAAGTTCTAAAACATTCTAAAGTTCTAAAAGTCTTTTCTTCATTGAAAAGAGTTCTAAGAACATACCGTTTTCCACAAGAAAGAAGCCACTTTCTGTGGGAAAAAAATCCCCAAAACACTAATCTCAAATCATCTTGGAGTTTTAGAGTCATGAGTCCCCTGTGTCTCTCTGCTGTGGAACCTTCATCCGCCTTGCTCAGCTCTCCAAGACAGAACACAGGGCACTCCAGCCAGACACATATTCTAGACTCTTGAGCAACTGTCCCGATTCTCTTTGTTGAGTACTTTGAATAATTTAAAAGGAAATCTTAAGGACCCATTTATTTCTCGGCCTTAAAGTTTATAGCAGGGGTTCCCTTCTGTTTTTATTTTCTCACTAACAATTCCTTTTGTTATTTTGTTCTTCCATATCCATATTTTGAAAGATTGTCTACTGACAACCTGAACTTACTAAATTTACCATTTTTAATTTATCATCCATAATTGGCCTATCATAGCCTTTGTGTTCTTTAAGCACAATTTGAAAACCGTTGATGTGTTGGAAAGAGCATGGACTTTGGAGGTAACAGACCTGGATTAAAATCCAGTTTTGCCAGTTAGTAGTGGTGTGATGCTGGACAGTTTTTTATTGATATTTCTGGTCTGTTCATCTTTAAAAATAGGGATAATGATCTCGACTTTAAAGGGCTGTTAGGAAGGGTAATGAATATGGACGCTCCCAGCATAACCCTGGGCATGTAGTGTCGCCACAAGTCAAATTATCTGTGTTTAGTGACATCCATTCTTAATATCTGTGATTATGTGCTGGTGTTTAAACCTCTGTGGGTGGTGGTATTTGTTTGGGTGTCCTTACAAGTTGCAACAGGCGGTGTACAGAGTAATCTATAGGAGAATGTAGAGAAGCAAAGTGCGTGTGTTAGCCGTGGTTGCATCAGCCTGCCTTGTGTACAAACACAGACACTTTATCTTCTGCTCTTCTCTTGTGGGAAAGACTGATTTCATTGTGCTAGTTAACCAGCCTTACTTTAGTAGCAGGTTACATGCTTGCAGGTCTCAGTAATGAGAACCTTGATGTATCTAATGTTTGATTGGAAGATGTCTGTGTCTTAAGTCTACAGTCTACCACTAAAAGAATTCAGATAATTGATTTTTTTTCTGTTCTAAAATGGAAACAGGCATCTGGGAAAGAAGAAAAGGAAACAATGAATTGCCTGAAATAAAATTGCTCATATGTATTTTTTTGTCATTGCCTTGCAGTCCACAAGAATCGGAATGTCAGTGAATGCTATTCGCAAGCAGAGCACAGATGAAGAAGTTACATCTTTAGCAAAGTCCCTCATCAAATCCTGGAAAAAGTTATTAGGTACAATCGATCTTCCATTACATATATTTATGATCTGGTTTCTTCAGACATTGGGTTGTTGTATTTTTTTTCTCTTAATGAATATAGATGTTTTGAAATCAGTGCCTTATAATATGGGAGGGGGCTTTAGTCTGACTTCCTTGAGGGTTCTACTTTTTAAACTAGTCAGATTTAGCTTTCTTGTTTTCCAACATTTACAACTGAATTGCCCCTTTAAGAAGAAAATTTTCCTCCAAGGGGAAGGTGTGACACCTATGGAAAAGGTTTTTGAAATAGTTTTCTAACTTACAGAAAATTTGCAAGAATAATAAAAATAACTCAACGTGTCCTTTTTCTAGATCATTAAGTTTTAACATTTGCCATATTTGTTTTGTCATATTCTCTCTCCTCTGTATGCATATACTCTCACACACATATTTTTTCTGAACCATTTGTGAATAGGTTGCCTCTGTCATGCTTTATTTACTCTTCAATTCTTAAGTGTGTGTGTTCTTGGAACAAGTTTATTTTCTTATATAATCATAGTACAGGAAATTCAGGAAATTTAACATTGGTGCAGTACGTTACTCTGCAGTGCATGTTGCAGTTTTGTCAGTTGTCCCAGTAATGACCCTTCCAGCTTTTCTCTCCTCCAGAACAGGACCCAGTCCAGGGCCATGTAATCTAGTCTGCCAATGTGGAATAGTTCTTTTAGTACATTGACTTTTGAAGAACGCATGCCCCTCCCCCTCCCCCCTTTGTTGTTGTGTGTGGGTTTTTGTTTCTTTGTTTTTTTTTTGTTTTTTTTTTTTTTTTTTTTGTTTTTTGCCCCCCCCCCCACCCCGCACAGCACAGCTTGTGGGATCTTAGTTCCCTGACCAGGGATTGAACCTGAGCCCATGGCAGTGAAATTGCGGAGTCCTAACCACTGGACCGCCAGCGAATTCCCTGCTTTGTTTGTAATAACATGTCCTTATTTGGTGTTTATCTGGCATTTTCTCATGACTAGATCTGGTACATCCACAGTTGAGGTATTGCATACGTGTGTTATGTCTTTCCCAGGTATCACGTGCAGAGGCAGGGTGGTGTTAAGGTTGAGACCCAGCCGAGGTGTGCACTGCATCGTTTATGATTTTTCCTCTTGTGTCTAGTAGGAGTTCTGTAGTGGTCACTTTAAGACCCTGAAACCGTCTTGTTCCCCATCGGACCCCCCCGCCCCCCGTTAGTACCCACTGATTGTTTCCGAAACCACCCTTTACAGTGACAGTTGCAAAGTTATGATTTTCTAGCTTTTCTACTTCTTCAGTATTTATACATCATCATTCTGTAAGAAAGAACCCTCCTTTTACCTCCCAGTTCTTTTTCTATTATTAGTGTGGGCACGTGGATTCTTATTCTATATAATGGATTATAATCCATTACTGTTCATATTTATTTTGGTATTTACATTGTCCCAGCTTTGACCAGTGGGCACCCCTTCAAACTGGTTCCTGTGTCCCTTTGACAAGCTCCCTTCAGTTGTGTGTGGTTTTTTTTTTTTTTAATCTCTTTCTGACATTCTGGCATCACAAAATATGTTGGACTTATCTAACCCAGCCCTGGAATGAGCCATTTCCCTAGCAGTTATCAGCCTTATATGGAAGAGAAAATAGAAAAAGCGAAGCTTTTAAAATTTCATAGACAGCAATAGTAATAATAAAAGACTTGTTATTTACAAGAGCTTGGAAACTAGGAACCAAAAATTGTAAAGCCTATAAAATTTAGAAAGTCTAATCTTAAGAAAACTAATGTAATATATGATCCTGTATTGGATTCCTAACCAGAAAGAAACATTGCTATAAAGATCATTATTGGGATAATTGGCGGAATTTTATAAGGTCAGTGGGTAGGTAAACAATCTGGTATCATTGCTGGATCTACTTACTGTGGTTATATATATGAATTTCTTTATTCTTAGGGAATTCATAGTGAAGTATTCAGGGATAAGGGAGCATATTATCTGCTACTCATTTTTCCAGTGGTTCAAAAGAGATGTGTCTTTGTGCACACAGTGGTGCGTGTGAGTGTGTCTGTGTCTGCAGATGCGTGTGTATGCGCGTGCCGGGGGCTGGGAGATGAATGAGTGAGGAAGGAAGTGTGCCAAAATGTTAAACAGTCCGGGGGGAGGGGTCTGAGTAAAGCTGTTTGTAATACTTTCTTATAACATCTGTGCAATTGTCAAGTTCTTTCCGAATAAAAAGCTTTTTTAAAAAGGCTGATCTTTAAAGACACACTGAAACTCTATATTTCATTTAAATTTTAAATTAATTCTACATTCTAAAGTAATTAAAATTAGCAACAGAAAGTTGATTAAGGACCATATATGTACATTTTTATTTCTGGAAAGAATGGTTTACGTTTTGTGGGAGAAAAGAGTGGACATTGCAGTTATGTTCATTTAATCTTAAAGAAGTTTTACTCTTGTATACTTATTGGAGTTATCTAATATCAGTACAAGTTCTTCTTTAAAAATGTTTTTATTTATCGTAAAAGATTTACATGTTCATTAAATAAAATTTGGAGAGTTGGAGGAGGGAAAAATCATCCTTATTAAATCTCTCTCTAAATACAACTGTCAGTTAATATCTTGGATTTTCTCCTCTTTTTCCTCCTGGTGCATGAATTTTGCTTCAACTATAATTTTACTTATGCTCTGTATACTTACTTATATTGTCTTTTTTTTTTTTTTT
>NW_006790942.1:3390407-3390894 GCF_000442215.2 Lipotes vexillifer | reverse complement strand
GCGGTACGCGGGCCTCTCACTGTTGTGGCCTCTCCCGTTGTGGAGCACAGGCTCCGGAGGCGCAGGCTCAGCGGCCATGGCTCACAGGCCCAGCCCCTCCGCGGTATGTGGGATCTTCCTGGACCGGGGCACAAACCCATGTCCCCTGCATCGGCAGGCGGATGCTCAACCACTGCACCACCAGGGAAGCCCTATGTTGTCTTTTTAGTGGAATTTTTTTGTATTTTTCCATCATCATAGCTCATTTTTATTGGCTTCAGAATAATCTACTGGGTGATGAATCTCTCTCTGCTTAAAGCTTTTTCTTTAGATTGTTAGCTAGATTTCTGGAAGATCTACTACTGCTTCTAGGTAGCACAGTTTTGAATACTTAAGATATGCCAAGCATTGGGCTTCCCTGGTGGCGCAGTGGTTGAGAGTCCACCTGCCGATGCAGGGGACACGGGTTCGTGCCCCGGTCTGGGGAGATCCCACATGCCGCGGAGGG
>NW_006790942.1:3388874-3390330 GCF_000442215.2 Lipotes vexillifer | reverse complement strand
AAAAAAAAAAAAAAAAAAAAAAAAAGATATGCCAAGCATTGACCTGTATTAGTGCGTTTAGTTCTCCTGACAATCCGGTGTGCTCGGTGCTATTGTAACCCGCATTTTGTGATGAGGTAGCCGAGGCACTGAGAGATTAGGCACCTTGTGCGCAGCTGGATTGGTGGTGAGTAGCCAGGGTGGGGTGTGATCTGCAGACAGTCTGAGCCCAGCGCTGGAGCACTTCCCCAGGGTTCTGCTCTATTACCCACGGCACTCTGTTCACAGAGTAGGAATGTTTTTAAGACTAGTCATACCTCTACTGCCCTGCCTTCTCAGAGGACTGCCCCAGTACACACTGCACTAGAGCTGCTTTACTGCTCCCCCACCATCACTGGACCCTTGTTAGACAGTATCGCCTGGTTATATCACCTTTCCGAAGCTTTCTACCTGTTACTTTGGGAATGCGTCTTAGTCCTTGCTATATTCTGTAATGTCATTATTGATCTTTGTTTTCTACCTCACAATACTGTAGCGTCTTTAGGCCTTCCAGGGGAATTATAGAATAAAGGGGGCAATAAAATTGGTGTGTGAGAACTGACGTGTGTCATAGGGACTTGAATTGTGTTTCAGGTTTGGTCACCCTAACATTTACAAGTGAAGTTCTAGAATTGTGATTGGGACCATTCTCGGTCAGTCAGTGTCATCCAGGTTGGTGTATTAGGTCATCTGGTGACACTCATGCCTCACCGCCAGAGATTTGGATGGAATGGTTTGGAATGGGAGCTTGAGCACGAGGGCATGCTTAGAGTTGCCTAGGTGGTCCTGCCACACAGTTGAATGTTTGTTCTTCTGTATTCTATACAGAGGGATGTGGAGAATGGAATTATTTATGTAGTTCTTATTTATGTAGCTCATGTAGGGATCAAAATGTAGATCAAAGTGGGTTACACAGTAGATCCAAACATTTTCTGAACCTAGCTTCAAGGCTGTTTTGGTTGATTTAAACATGAATGTTTCTTTTCAGTGCTGAACAATATATTGCCTTGACCCAACCTATTTTACGTACTTTATTTCCCCATGTCTAATTGCTCGCTTCCTTAAGTCTTAAAGCTTGTGCTTTATTAGTATTAATAATCTGTATTAGTTTACAGATTATTTAAGGTAGAGGAGGTGCTGGGTAGGCCTAACTAATAATCCTGAAGTATATTCTATGAAAATGTTCTTTGTTTACTATCCCTGAAATATTTATTTGTATTTTGAGTACCACCTCAAATTTTTTGACTTCATGAAAAATTATCAAAACGATATAGCTGTATATGCTTTGCACTTTCAGTTTTTTAAATGACAGTGCTAATGTTTTGCCATATTCCTTCCTTCCCTTGTTCTGAATACTTTTCTCCCTTTTATGTTACCACTGGCATATGAATTTATGGTTCCCACCAAATGAAGGAGTTTATTTGGGAATGCCGCCTGA
>NW_006790942.1:3369375-3388852 GCF_000442215.2 Lipotes vexillifer | reverse complement strand
TATTTGGGAATGCCGACTGAGCACCCATGTACATATGCTAATAGAATAGCTTGCATAAACTTTATTTACTTGTTAAAAACTTAGGATTTTAGTGGGGTTTTTTTTGGTTGCATAAATAGCTTGATAACATGTAGCAATCCCATGTTTTGTTTTGTTTTGTTTAAACAAGTGCTAACAACTTAGGAATTTCATAAATTTTCAGACGGACCATCAACAGATAAAGACTCTGAAGAAAAGAAAAAAGATACTGCAGTCACATCACAGAACAGCCCTGAAGCAAGAGAAGAGAGGTATTTCACTTTATGGAAACTCATTTATGTTGAAGGTCATAGTTTTATTTGACCGTCACTTCTTCTATGGTCTTCTGATCCCATGTCTGTACTCCTCTTTCTTTTTACCAGTCACACGGAATCAGTATAAATGTATATAGCCAAATATCTAAGGTTTCTTATAAGATTTCTTGGAAATTTAAAAGAGAGTTAGAAGGTACTACGTAAAAGAGAAATGATTTACATTGCACTTGGCGAGTGTAGTTGGATGGGCCCTGGGGTGGCACTGGGAGAGCTGGTAGTGGCGGGACTGACTAGGTGACTAGGGTTCATGTGGTTACTTCCTTTATTTGCCACATTTCTGTTTTAGATATTTTTGTCCCTGAATCTGTTTCTGCTCTTCATGGTTCTGTTTTCCTTCCCAATTTAGCTGTTTGTTGTAAGAACTTAAAACGTGTTCAGTAATGAAGAGTTCAAGTTATTCCTTTGCCACTTAAGAGGCCTTTGCATTTATTCTTTCCTGTGACATGCAGTGAACTGTGCCGTGTCCCCATGCTGATGTGATCAGGGATGTGCCTGGTATTCAGTAGATTAAATACATACCCTCTGTTCTTGGGGAGGCTTGACTTTGACTTAGAGCAGTGCTTCTCAAAGGGTGGTCCCCAGGAGCAAACCTGGCAGCTTTGTGAAAAGCAGATTCTTGGGCTCTACCCTGGAATTACAGAACCAGGGTTTCTGGTGGTGGTGCCAGCCACGTGTTTTAACAAGCCCTTCAGGTGATTCTCACACACGCACATTTTAGGCCACCTACTTTAACTCCATTTACTTCTCAATATTTTCCCCAGATTGGTAACGTACTCCTCATTTTTTATTAATCAGCTGTGATTAATATCCTACACTTTTGTAATGTAGAAGTACTGACTGACTTGATGATAAAAAAGGTAAAAGCTAAAGATAGAGGTAAACACCAGTTGTTAATAAAATTTATTCAGTTTCTTTCTAACTATTTTGAGATAATTTTGGGCTTTTAGAAAATGGAATGAATAGTGCAGAGAACTCCCAGATTGCCCCAGTGATACTTATATATGTATTTGCATATGTGTGTATAAATGAATATACACATGAGTTTTATTTTGAACCAGACAAGAATAATTTACAGACATTATGCCCTTTATACCCCTAAATGCTAAATATATCAATGTGTCTTTTCTAAGAACAAGGACGTTTTCTCACAGCCACAATACAGATATCAATATCTGAACATTAACATTAATCTGATACTTTTTCCTGATCTGCAGACCTTATTCATATTTTACCATGTGTCCCAATAATATCTTTTGCTGCAAAGGAAAAGTAATTTCCCAAAATATCATCTCGGGTCACATTGCATTTGGTTGTCATATCTGGCTCCTTTAATCTAGAGTAATTCTTCAGTCTGTCATTGTCTTTCATGACCTTGATATTTTTGAAAAGTACAGGCCATAATTTATGGATTTTTTAACACATGCTTTCAGTTGTGTTACATTCAAAGCAGTGAATGATTTAATGCCTTCAATATAATATATAAAGGTATAGACAAATATTTTAAATAGACATTGAAGGAGGAGTAAGTTCTTAGTATATTTTCATCAGTTTTAAGTAATTGAAGTTTAGGGATAGAGCCTTTCTACAAAAGCATAGGATTATTTTGTACAAAGTCTGACGAGGTAAGTGATTGGTATCTCCATACACACACACACACTCTCTCTCTCTCTCTCTCTCTCTCTCTCTCTCTCACTCATTCAAACAGTGAAGAAAAATTGTAAAATATTGGAGAAATGAGTCTGAGGTATCATCTAAAGGAAGATAGAAGGTTAGATCTAAGTGAGTTGCAGGTGAGAAGGGTTTTACGCCTGGGTGTAAGGATTTAAGGAGAAAGTGGTGCGGTTAGCTGCTTAGAATGTCAGAAGTGGCGCCAGAGGTGGTGACGTGAGGGGAGAGAAGGCCCATCGTCCTCCTGGCAGCTCCCAGGGGTGAGTGAGGCGTTGGGCCACGGGCACAGAGTGAGCTCGTCCTTGAAGGAGCCGAGAGTGGCGTTTGTAAACAGGGCGTGTTCATTGGTGTGCGCTGAAAGCTGGGTGCTGTGCCCCGGGGCACAGAGAGGAGTGAACTGAGTGAATGCTCACCTTTGCCTGTGAGAAGCTCGGGCTGGTGGTGGGAGACACAGACCTGTGTGTAGACGGCACTCTGGGAGATGGGCAGCAGGACTCAGAAGCCCTGCAGAGCGGCCGCCCTGCCCGCGTGGGCTGTTGTCTGCGAGCGCGGCCGCTTACATCTGTGGGGTGGAGGGCTGGCTTCGTCTGGAAAGGTTTGTGGCAGAAATCTGCACTGGGATAAAGTTAGCTGAAACCAGTCAGCAAGGTATTTTGCTAAGAATCTAATGTAAGAAGTTAATCAGAAGTAGTGGAAATGATTAGGTTGACTGGAAAAATTACTCAACTGTCCTGATTGAATTGATGTTTCTGGGGAGAAACTAAGAGACATTGTTGCATTTTCACAACTACTTCTCACTACACATGGTTTCTATCCTGAAGGGGGTGTTGTATGTGTAAACCTCCCTGGTTGTCTAGTTGCAACAGGGTTTTTCAAGCATTTTCCCCTGTGTTTTTGGTCGAGAGCGGTCATATTCTCTGGTGCCATCCCCTCACCCCTCTCATAACCAAGATCCTTGCTTTGCAGTTGTTGTATTGAGCTGTAATGTGTATTTTCTGTATGAAAAATATTGTTTAATGTTTAAAAGGATGATCAAGGTTAAAAAAATAAAAGACGTGAGATTTGTGTCACCTTTACTAAAATTTTAACTTCTTTTTAATCTATATGCAGGCAATTTTTTTTTCATGTAAGAGTCACTGAAATACAGTTTCATTTATTTATGCCCCCAATTTTTGTTTTTAGAGAGTGATAGTAACGATGTTCACTTTAAGAGAGTTTTCCTGACTTCTTTTTGGTGTGTGTGTGTGTGCGTGTACGTGTACTTCAGTAGCTCCAGTGGCAACGTAAGCAGCAGAAAGGATGAGACAAATGCCCGAGACACTTACGTTTCATCTTTTCCTCGGGCACCAAGCACTTCTGATTCTGTGCGGTTAAAGTGTAGGGAGATGCTCGCTGCGGCTCTCCGAACAGGAGGTGAGTTTCGCGTACATCTCGTGAGTTTCGGTGGTCAGTCCTTTGACCGCTGCCACTGCCGCCCTGTCCACCTCCTTGTTTCTGTCCTCCCGGTGGGATCCTGATGATAGCTGCTCACCACTGCCCAGCTCAGGGAGGGCTTACTGTCATGGGGGTTACTGATGGCAGAGAGGAGGGTGCAAACTGGGCCTCTGCTTATTACTGTGTATTTCTGAGAAATAGGTTCCTTCTAATATGTGGATGTTTCCCCTGATTTGTAGTAATTTAAGCTTTTCTTCGCAATCTTTTTTCTCCTCACGTTTAATCTGCAAACTAAGTACTCTACCCTCAAGATTGGCAGTTAACAATACTGTATTTGGATCCCATTGTTAAATGTTAGTATGACATATAGTAAGTTTTATATTCATAATTTCATAACCTACTTTTTTTAAGTGGAAAAGAGATCTTGAGTTGTATATGGGAGCTTTAATTTAATTTGGAGGTACTCATTCTTATGTAAAATTTTGCTTTTAAAAGTTTCATATATAGAAATATTTATCCTCCTATACAAATTCATCCCTTCTCTTTTCTATTGTACTGAACCACAGTTAGTATGACCTAGTTTTCTCCTTATTCTTCCCTTTCTACTCTGATTCCTTTACTGTCTCTTTATATATTTTTTCTTTTTCTTCCTAGTTTCTTTTTATTTCTTTCTATCCCTTTGAATATTTGCATAGGAGTCTTCTGATTTTGTCCATATATGTGACTGGCAGATGAAATGAATAGTTTCTTGGCATTGAAGCCTGAGTCACAGGAGACAAGACAGTTCTTTATAACTTTCTCTACTCTCTGCTGGAGCAACCAGAATTTATGGAGCTGTGAAGTGAGGAGTTGCCTGCTGGATGCATTACCTCCCCACTCCTGAGGGATAAGGAGTCATCCATGCAGGAGCCCTTTGGACATTAGGTGGATCCAGAGGAAGAGCATAGTGGGTAGTAGAGAGACAAGACTCTAATGAAACTAAACTGAAAGGATTCTTTGTACAGGGCAAGTGGGGTTGAAGAAATAGGAATACAGTTTAACTGACCCTGTATTGAAATTTTCTTTTAATGTGTTATAATCACTTTTTCATGACAATTCTCTGTGCCTGTGTTTAGATGACTACATCGCTATTGGAGCTGATGAGGAAGAATTAGGATCTCAAATCGAGGAAGATATCCTTTGCATGTATATTCATAATTGTTTTAAGAAATCTGCTAGATTATTTTTTCTTCCTGTAAAGAATTCAAAGTTTTATTCTTCAGTTTCTATCTTGATTGTTTTGATGGGAAAGGGGAGGGGCTACCATGTCATTTTAGTCTTCTTCTTTTCCTGTCATTCAAAAGTAAAACACGGGCTTCCCTGGTGGCGCAGTGCTTGAGAGTCCGCCTGCCGATGCAGGAGACGCGGGTTCGTGCCCCGTTTCGGGAAGATCCCACATGCCGCGGAGCGGCTGGGCCCGTGAGCCATGGCCACTGAGCCTGCGCGTCCGGAGCCTGTGCTCCGCAGATGGGAGAGGCCACAACAGTGAGAGGCCCGCATAACGCAAGAAAAAAAAAAAAAAAAAAAAAAAAAAAAGTAAAACACATAGTACTGGTAGTATTTTTATTTTTCTGCCTTGCAAATTGAGAACGTAGCATCTCAATTGAAGTTGTGCAGAAGGGCATGGAAAACACACATGCTAGTAAATGGGAAGTAGGGTTTCATCTTTGAGGGTACTCAGCAAAGCGTATACAATCCCCTGAGCTCACTATCCTGGACAGGAGTGTGTTCATGCTGGGGGCCTTGGGAAGGGCTCTGGGAGAGGGAGGGGTCTTGCACATGAGTCCAGAGAACAGCGAACATCTAGGTGACAGTGTGACTGCAGGACTGTCCTGGTTGAGGAAATGGTCTTGTTAGAAAGGGAGCTGCTCTGGAGCTGGGCCCCTGCTATTGCCTGTTCTCTTGAGAAAGCCACCTGCTAAACTAGCTTCTTGCTGAGCCAAGGAGGAAATGATCCCTCAGGGCTACTGTGAAAGATTTTCTCTCAGAAGGCCCTCCAGGGTGCTGTGTAGCCTTTTTTTTTTTTTTGATTTGATTTGATTTGATTTTTTAAATAAATTTATTTATTTGTTTTTATTTTTGGCTGTGTTGGGTCTTCGTTGCGGTGCACAGGCTTCTCATTGCGGTGGCTTCTCTTGGTGTGGAGCACGGGCTCTAGGTGCTGTGGGCTTCAGTAGTTGTGGCACACAGGCTCAGTAGTTGTGGCTCGCGGGCTCTAGAGCGCAGGTGCAGTAGTTGTGGCTCACGGGCTTAGTTGCTTCGCGTCATGGGGGATCTTCCTGGGCCAGGGATCGAACCCATGTCCCCTGACTTGGCAGGCATATTCTTAACCACTGTGCCAACTGGGGAAGTCCCTGTGTAGTCTTCTTGAGACTTTTAGGATCCTTGGTAGAATGCAGATTTGGGCAAGGGAAAGCATGTGTAAGTTCAAGCTCTTATTCTCAAGTTTTCTCACTCAGATTGCATATCTGAGTTACATTTTGAAACCCTTTTACTCTGTGTCTTGCTTGGCATTAAACATTGAGAAAGTATTGCTCATTCATAGCATAAAAGTATGATCACTGTTTTTTGCCAGTTACAGATCAAGAAATCAGGCAGAAACAGTGCCTTATTGTTAACTTAATCTAAATTGGAAACACTGCTTAGAAATTTCAGGAATTCTTATTGTGGCAGAATAGGAAAAAGTTATCTTACCTTTATAACTTAACCTTTTTTTCCTTAATGGCCTAGTACCTATCTATCAAGAAATAAGGAATACGGACATGAAATACAAAAATAGAGTACGAAGTAGGATATCAAATCTTAAGGATGCTAAGAATCCAAATTTAAGGAAAAATGTGCTGTGTGGGAATATTCCTCCTGACTTATTTGCTAGAATGACGGCAGAGGTGAGTATATTTGTACACTTCTATGACAGTATTCCATGATATCAAGTGTAAAGTCTATTTAAATCATAAAGTACTGTATAAATACTACATATTAATAAATTGTTATTAGCTATTCTAATATACTTATATATACAGTATACCAGACAAATACTTAAGGTGATTGAATCTGTTGGCCTCGGTACTTTGTTCCTTTCACAACTTTGCCGTGATCTTTGGGTGATTGCCTTAATAAATTATTGTCTAAAAACGAAAGTGTTTTTTACTTATTGTAGATCCATTTAGAATCAAAGAGTCGAATCTCTAATTGCAAACAGACTTTGTAACCTCTAAGCTCTTTTCATGGTTAAATACTATAAAGTTGGTTATATCTTATTGACTATTCCTTATATTTATTTAGAAAATGGTGGAGAAAATGGAATTCATTGTCTGCTATTTATAGATGTAGCTGTTCATAGATAATAGCTGCAGTGTGTCTGCAGTCTCACTATCTGACTAAGCATCCAAGACAGTGAATTTGTCTTTCTATATAGCTAATAAAAATTGTTATATTTTTAAAATTCATTTTTTAAAACCTCATTAAAATAATTTAAAACTGTCACAAAGTAGAGAACAAAGTATAATGAAATCCTATATATCCATCACCTAAGGTTCAAGTATTTTAAATAACTAGTCACCTTCTTCATCTATCCCTTTTTTTGTTTTCTTTCTTTTCCCCCGAATTATTATTATCACTATTATTTTTTTAGAAATGACATCCAGGATTTATTTATTTATTTTTAATAAATTTATTTATTTTTGGCTATGTTGGGTCTTCGTTTCTGCGTGGGCTTTCTCCAGTTGGGGAGAGCAGGGGCTACTCTTCATTGCGGTGCACGGGCTTCTCATTGTTGTGGCTTCTCTTGCTGCAGAGCATGGGCTCTAGGCACGCGGGCTTCAGTAGTTGCAGCACACGGGCTCAGTAGTTGTGGCTCATGGGCTCTAGAGTACAGGCTCAGTAGTTGTGGCGCATGGGCTTAGTTGCTCCGTGGCATGTGGGATCTTCCTGGACCAGGGCTCGAACCCGTGTCCCCTGCTTTGGCAGGTGGATTCTCAACCACTGCGCCATCAGGGAAGCCCTCCCCTGCATTATTTTCAAGCAAATTCCAGACATTATATCCTTTCACCTTTCTGTCCTTGAGAGATATCTTTAAATATATGATACTTTTCTTATGTAACTACATTGTCATCATGACATTTAACAAATCTAATGATAATTCCTTGGTATATCTAATATCTAGTTCATGTTCATATTATGTTCGATTGTTCATTTATTTTGTATCAGGATCCAAAGTCTAGATGTTACCTTAAGTTTGGTCTCTTAAGATTTTGTGTGTACATATTTAAATCTAAAGCATTTTCTTCTCCTGCTCCTGCCCCCTTTTTTCCATAACATTGACCTGTTGAAGAGACCAGTTTTTCTCTTGTATATCTCACAGTGTGAATTGCCTGTTTCTTCCTCATGATGTTATTTAACTTTTCTGTCCCTTTCATTTTCTGTGAACTGGAAGCTAGTTCTATAGGCTTGGTTACATGCAGGTTTAACTTTTCCTGCATAAATATTTCATCAGTGGTCCTTCTTATTTCATATTGCATCACATCAGGAGACACATGTCTTGTTGCTCTGCTCTTAGGGTGCGGAAATTGATCAGGGGTTTGTGTACTGACAGTCTGATCCCTCCGTTGTAAAGTTCTCCATCAGCCTTTCATCTATGTGTTCATCCACTGAATTGGTGATTTCATTAGGAGTTGCAAAATAGAGATTTCTAAAATTGTGTCATTCCTTTCACATTTATTAGCTAGATTTCTTTGATAAGCACTTTCCCTGAGTTGAAGGCTCTTGGTTACATGGTTGGTTAGAACAGGAAAGGCAGGGTGAATGTGTAATTCTTTCCTTTTGGTTAACAGTTATCAGAAGGAGGAGTTGGCGCCCTACTAACTGCCAGTGGGGGCTTTTGTTACCATTCTTGCAAACGTTTGTGCTCTCTTTTTTTAAGTGTCGTCACGGACTTGTGACTTCTTATTTATCCAGTAGGGATTGGTCTTTTCAGTAATTCATATTGTTGGCTGAAGAAATCATCCTCTCTGTTCAGTGGGAGCTCCTGCATGTAGCTCCTCTGTCCCTGTGACTCACTCACAGTAGTCAGGTAGTTTCCGTGCTTTCTGGCACAAGATGACTCTGACTTATCTTGTGCTTTTCTTGATTCAGAACTGGAACGAGACATTCCTCCAGAGGCCTCTGGTTCCTTTTTTGGTAGTGGGGGGGTGGGTGCAATAGTAGAGACCATAGTCTGGATACTAGAGGTGCTCATTGCTACAGGCTTACATTGTTTATAAGCCTTTGAACAGTAATTAAATCCAGTTTTCACATGCAGACTTATAAGTATTTGAAAAAATTTTAAGAGTAAGTAAACTCTTATGAGTTCTTTGAGGAAAAATATTAATTTTTCCCTTTTAAAACTTTAAAAGTTGATTTTGATCTTGTTAGTATTAAACTAAGGGAGTGTAAAAAGCATTCCGCGTGTGCATAGAAGATGCCCATGACTGAGTGATATTATTGCCACCTTCCGAGCAGGAAATGGCCAGCGATGAGCTCAAAGAGATGCGGAAAAACTTGACCAAAGAAGCCATCAGAGAGCATCAGATGGCCAAGACAGGTGGGACCCAGACGGACTTGTTCACATGTGGCAAATGCAAGAAGAAGAACTGCACTTACACACAGGTTTGTGATTGTTTATAGATTCTTATTTTCATGCTAAGAATGCTTGCAACTCCTATTTCAAAACAAGTGGTAAAGATAATTACCAGTATTTTGATATTTTTTGAGAGGAGATATCAAGTATAACAATGCATTCTTAATACTAGCAGATTCCAGTTAATTGAAAATAAGTTGAAATAGTTACACTTCTATAGGAATTGTTACTGTGAAAGCTGTACAAACCGAAATTGATTAAATATTATAGAATTTAATAAAATGGCCATGTTTTTTCTCTAAGAGCTAGTAAGCAGTGGACTATTGGTTAGTATATAAACAGGTTACAATTCTTTTTATTTGGCAGGATCATGCAGTTTAGGGAAAGTTCTTTGCTCTCCCTCACTCGGAGCCTGGGTACTTTTAGCTTAACTGGTTTCCAGATATTTATTCCTTTTTTGCAACATATTGATGGCTTTTATCTTCATTTATCACAACATGTATGATGTGACTGACTTTCCTTTTTGTTCTTGAAACGCTGAAAAGAGCTGTGTTATAGTTGTTTTGATTGTATGTGCATATGTGACAAAATTTTTTCTCACTGTCATTAATTTCATTTGCTAAATAGGCTGTGCTATGTCTGTAATCCGCTAAATTCAAAATTTTCCCTTTAAAGAACAACTAATTGTTCCCAGTTACTAGAGAGACATAGGGGATTGCAATTTTTGATTGACAGAAAATTAAGCACTTTATAAAAATAATGTTTAGTTTATTTGTTATTCTGTAAGTATACCTACTTATAGAAAATTTTGAAATTACAGAAAAGTATGAACAAAAAATTTTAAATCACTCATTAATCTGCCATCCAGAGAGGGCAATGATCTATATTTTGGTGCTTGTAGTATTTTGTGGATTTTTAAAAAATCTAGTTGCAGCTAAATACTGTAAACTGTTTTATATACTTTTCCTCACTTTGTGTAAGCATTTTCCTGTGTTTGTTTTTTTAAACCTTTATAAACATCTTAATAGCTGTATAATATTCCATCAGATGGGTAGACTCTAACTTATCTCATTATTTCCCTGTTGGATGCTCAGGTTGTTTCCAGTGTTTGTGTTATTATAAAATTATACTCTTCAAACATCCTTGTACACAGATCTCCCCTCCCAACTTCATTGAAAAATATTTGACAAATATAATTGTATTTATTTAAAGTGTACAGTATGATGCTTTGATATATGCATATGTCATGGAATGCTTACCAAGATCAAGATAATTAACACATCCATCACCTCACATTTTTTCTTTCTTTCTTTTCTTTTTTTTTTTTTTGGTGAGAATGCTTCAGATCTACGCTAACAATAGTCCCCATGCTGTATGTTAGATCCTCAGAACTTATTCTTCTTATAACTGAAAGTTTATACCCTTTGATCTACATCTTCCCATGTCCTCCCATCTATTCTGTTTCTGTGAATTCAGCTTCTTTTTTTTTTAAGATGCCACATATAAGTGATGTCATACAGTATTTGTCTCTCTCTGTTTGGCATATTTCATTTAACATAATGCCTTCCAGGTTCATCCATGTTGTCTCAAATGGCAGGATTTCCTTCTTTTTATGGCTGAATAATATTCCATCGTGAATATATGCCATTTTTTCTTTATCCATTTATCTGTTGAAGGACATTTAGGTTGTTTCCATGTCTTGGCTATTGTGAATAATTCTGCAGAGAACATGGGTGCAGATAATCTCTTTGATACACTGATTTCATTTCCTTCAGCTGTGTACCAAGATGCAGAATCGCTGGATCGTATGGTAGCTCTGTTTTTAATTTTTTGAGCAACCTCCACACCATTTTCCACAGCGGCCAACTTACAGTCTCACCAGCAGTGCACGAGGGTTCCCCTTTTCTCCACACCCTTGACAACTTGCTTTTTCTTGTCTTTTTGATAATAGCCATTCTAACAGGTGTGAGGTGATATTTTCTTGTGGTTTTAATTTGCATTTCCCCAATGATTAGTGATATTGAGCTGCACACAGATCTTTATTTGTGTTTCTAATTACCATCTTATGATAGATCAGATATCAAGTGCCTAGGTCACAGAAGATGGGTATTTAAGGCTCTTGTTGCTGCCTAACTTAGAAAGGTTGGTGGCAGTTTATATTTGTCATAATGAAATATTTTTGTAATTTTTACATCCTTGCTAATTTGTAAGAGAAAATTGATATGTCTTTTAATTAACATTTCTGTGCTTCTTAGTTATGATGAAAATTTTTCATATTTATTAGCCATTTATCAGTAGTATAATGTGTGACTTTAGATCAACAGATAAAAGATGAAAAGACAAGGACTTAGAAAAGTGAAGTTTGGAAACGTGTGTTTGTTTGACATTATTTCGCTTATCTAAGCTTGTTTCGAGCTCTTATACATTTTACTGTGGTACCGTTCTTAATTAGGTTGGACTTTTTGTAGTATTGGGAAAAGTAGTATTTTTCACCCGACTTTGCTGCAGGTCCAAACGCGGAGTGCTGATGAACCGATGACAACATTTGTTGTCTGCAACGAGTGTGGAAACCGGTGGAAGGTACATGCCTCCTGGGGTTCCCGTCTCACCTGTTTACATGGGGTGGTTCTCCATGGGCTGGTCTCTTTGGGTCTGCTTCGGGGGCTGCCTGGATGCCCCGGTGTGTGCACGTGCTCACGCTGCCCAGTGCTGGGGAAGGCCGTGGCTGGCGTCTGTCATGGAACGTACTGTTTGCTGTCCTACTAGAAATAAAGAGGTTGACTTAATTTGCCAACCTTCATGTCGTCTTGCTGCAGAAATGACAGGATTGAATCTTAACTGTGCATTACAGCGTCACAGTCCTGTATCTACTGTATCCAGTCAGCTGCTTCCACTCTTGTTCTTCCGGAAAACCCGCACAAGTGTATGGCTTGTCTTTATAGACTTTGGTTCTGGAAAAACTACTCTACCTTGTTGAAATCCAGCCCGATGGTTTTAGTGTTTATTTTAGGAAATCCAGATGAGCACCGCCGTGGTTTCATAGGCTTTCCACTAAGCCTTCCTTTGTACGGCCTGTGTTCTCTTGAATTAGCCCCGCACAGGCAAGTTAGGTTATTTGAATGATTCATTCATTCTTGAGTGATTTTTGTGAGCCACAGAAATATAATTTAAAATTGGGAGAAGAATTACACATCATACCTGAGACAGAGGTGGGGATACTAGGAATGTGGGACTGGGGGGGGCTCACACGGTAGGAAGATATTCCCTGGAGCCAAACAGGCTTTGAACTGCTTTGCCACTTAGTGTTACCGAACTGTGATGTTCTCATGACCCACGTTACAGGGTGTGGTGAGTGGTAGAAATAATATAAAGTGCCTGGTCATTGTTGGTGCACCAAAAATGCTGGCTGTTTTTATTAGCTTTTGTGAAATTTGTATAAGATTCTTTTCTTTTTTAAGTTACACTTACATTAGACTTTTTAGTTTAATGCTTATTTTGAATTATTCATATAGGTTAAAGCATTTTCTGAAAATCAGAAGTGAATTAAAAGGCAGACAATGGGAGAATATCCTTCACGAGTATAGTGTGAGACTTTGGCTCTCGGCACTCTCTCTGGGCTTGAGGACAGTACACATTTTATTACAAAGATTCGTTCTGGGCCGGGAGATTAATTGTATTGAGAGTGTCTTCATGGCTTGAAACAGTGTCTCCCTTCCTGAGTTGGCAGGTTTTTTAATTGGTCTAAGAGAGAGATGTTCATTTTTTTCAGTCCTGTTGGGCAAATCTGGCTTTTCCAGAGGGCTCTTGGATTTGTTTACATGATGCCTCGTGATGATGAAGATGATGATGATGATGATGACTGGGTATATTGCAGTTTGTATTGAATACAGGCAATTGGCTGCTTAAGTGCTGACATAGTTCTGTTGAATTGAAGAAAATTCAATTTAATGTAGAAAGCTGATGCCTACGGTGGCTTACTCTAGAAGATCAAATTTGGAATTAATTTTTTTAACTTGAAATTAAGGAGAGAGGTACTTAAGAAAATATTTTATACGGTTTCTTTATTTATGTATTCCTAGTAATTCTAAGTTGGAAGAGCCAAACACTTAATATAGGTGACTATTCATGTCTGGAAAACACAGCATCTTTTTTAGAAATGCCTCTTTCTTTAGCAATTTAAGGTGTATGCTGTGTTAAATGTGGGAAGGGATACACCCCATTGTCTGTATTTAAAGGTCTCACAAAATATTTCTTCTTTTTTGACAGTTCTGTTGAGTTGGAAGAATTGGCAAAACACCTGGACCATTAAGAAAATGGATTTTGTAATTAGCTTTAAGACTAGGCCAACCAACTAGTTTTTCTGCAAATCAGATTTTTAAAGTAACATATATCCCTTGGGTTAGTCTCTGTTTTTGACATAGGATCCCTTCCTTAAATGCCTTCTGTAGTTTCAGAGCAGTAAGGAGACCACATGATAATTGTATGGTATCTGTTTCAAAACTTTTTTTTTTCCATTTTTATAAGTAAGTTGATATTAAACTTTTGGCAGTTTATTTTTACCTTTTTTTTCCCTTCTTAAAGGAAAATGTACCTTAACTTTTTTACAATCTGAAACATACACAGTAAAAATGTTATTCTTCTCAGTTAATACACAAATGGAAATTACATTTTTTTCCTATATTGGCATGTACCTGCAAATATTAGAAGAGGTAATGTAATTATAAGTTTATCAAACATGGTGTGTATTCAGATAATACTTGACCAGCTTATCTAAATTGTACATAATATTTCAACTAGCATATGAAATTGATTTTAATTATTATGTTCACAAGTCTGGGATGATTAGTTATTATTTTGCATTTGTAACTAACTGTGATCCTCATTTCTTGTAATTTCTTGTACATGTTTATTACTTGTTCGTAATAGATTTTACTTTTGGAAACATGACTTGACTTTGTTGAAATCAGTTTGGTTTGTTGTTTATTTACCTGTTTGACTTTGTAGTGTGTTTTACTTTTGCAGAACATTGTTGTAGTTTAGTAGGCTTTTCCTAAATCCCAGCTCAGGCAAAGAATGAAAACTTTTGACTGTTTTTTCGTTTTGTAGGAAGACATACTGGGAAGAAAACGTTAGCATTTTAGGATAGTGTTGTCCTTATAAACAGTTCATGACTTAACTTTGATTTGGAAATCTGTGCTGACCAAGGACTTTTAAGGTTTATATAAATCATTAACGCTGTGGCCTTTCCGTATGGAGACTAACGGAGCACATTTCTGTCCTGACTCTTTCTGTCACACAAGAATGAAGTTGTGGAACAGACTAATAACGTGGGCTGTAGCGCAGCTCATTTGCAGGAAGGACCTTACAGTTAAGTGTGTGCCATCTGTTTTGTTAGGAATAAGAAAAAATGATTTTCACACTTGGTCTAGCACATCTTAAGGCCACTGTTACAAAGTCCACATTTCACTGTGCTCCGTCTGCGCTCTCAAACCCCTATAGAGAGATCTGCGCACCTGCTTTGCCCTCCCCCTCGCTCCCTCTTCTCCACTGCTCACTGCAGGTCAGTTTGATGCAACAGAGAAAACAACATCTAAAAGTCCATGTTCAGACCCCACGTAGAGGAACTGGCCCACTGGTACCATCCCACCTCTACTTCGTCAGGTCACAGAGTAACCTTTTATCATTTGAAAAATAACGTGCATTTTTGAAAGAATTAATTTAATAAGAATAAAATGAAAATAGTCCCACTTTTAAATTAAGTGATCCATTTTTAAATTTGTTAATTCAATAAAGTTTCTTGTTATTAATCATGTATCACATTTTATTTTTATTTAGATATTGATGCTTGCTTTACTTTTTGTTTAAAAAGTTCTACTTTCCCAACTATTAAGGTGATTTTAAAGTCCAGTTTTAATTAAGTGAAGGCTGCCTGGTTGTAAGTATTAAGGGACTAGTATTGAGCAGTAGTACAGAGCACGTTTGTCTTCTTTCCTGGACCCCTGGTGAGGGATGCAGGCTGGTTCTGAGCAGAGCACGTGAGTGCATCCCTTGTGTGCACTTAACGTAATGTGAGAGACCAAATAGTGAACCTTATATTGGAAAATGCCAGCCAGTTATAAAGTAACTGGAAGTGAATGTTCTCAAGGGTAATATTTGCTAACGTCTATTTCCAGGACAGAGTCACTGTTAAATGAACACATACAGGAAGTCAGTTAGAAAGGTGTAGTGTGGCAGTTAGCAAAGCACTGTCCCAGGAAAGCAGAAAATCGCCCCTTGGTTTTCCTGCTCATCTGAGGGTGATGAGCGTTGGTATGAACATTGAGAAGTCATGGCGGGAGTTCTGAAATGCTTACATACACGCAGACGTCAAATCTGTGTATGCCTCACAGGTGGAAGAATGTTTAAAGTATTAACAAGACTAGACTTTGACAGTGATTGTCTACAGGTCAGAGTGAAATTCGGGGATTTGAGTTGAACTATCAAAATAAAAGCTAGAGTTAAAGTGATGAGATTTAAGGAGTTTTCATCAACAGTTCCTCTTTCCTGCCCCTGGCAGGCCCCACCTCCACCCCATTTAGCTGGAGCAAATTAGCCGTTCGAGAATTGAATATCCCACTGGGAAATGTAATGTGAATAGGCACTGACATAAAATCCACATATTTCTGTAAGCTTCAAAAACAAGCAGAGTGTCAATACCAACATTGAAGGTGCTACCTCACAGTGAGTAGGACAGAGTTACTGCCTGATGAGTTCCTAGGTAGTAATGGAAGAATTAGGCTGAAGGAAGCTTAAGTGAAATCAGTCCAGAGCAGTAGACAAGTGTGCTTGGAAGTCTCCCCATGTGGCTGTGCTGTGGCCAATAGCTGTAACTTAGGGAAGGTGGAGTCCATACGTTCTTATGGGAAACTTGTTCCCTGCTGTATTTAGCCCCTAGAAGAACGGGTGTCACATAGGAGGTGTGTGTGAAGTCGTTTTTCTTGGTTGTGTTTGTGTTACATTTCTTGACTGTGGGAGCTGTGGGACCTGAAGACTTCCACGACTGAGGACCTGCGGGAGGAGGGTAGGTAAATAGTGTTGGCGATGTTTTAGACTCCAGCTCCAGAGGAAGAAGTAACAAGCCCAAGTCTCGGGAGGTTTCTTTTGGTACTGAAGTTCTGCAAAGTGATGCGACAGTTTTATTATTAATTAAAAAATGTTCGGATCGGACCTGTGTACTCTGGTACTTGTTCCAGAGTGGGGGTGGGGGATGGAAAATGAAAGCACAGGTGACTGCTTCCAATGACTTGTTCTGCTTCCTCTCCCTAGTGCTGTGAAAAGACAGCTAATTATGATTATTTTTTCTTTAATGGCCCTGACTGCAGAGAGGAACAACATTTCATGTGTGATGTGCCCTACAGTCCGGTTAAATTAGCCCAAGTGTTTTCATAATTGGAAGGCTGAGCTGCTTTGACATAAAAAGGCTTTTTCACTCTTATATGTAGTTTTTTACAGTGTGTATCCAAGTTATTTTTGTAATAATGCCATTGGAAAGTATAGCTGATAATAAAAAGGCAAAATTGTGAGAATACTGGCAAGGGAGGGGCATAACTGTATCTTTCGATTTTTTGGCACTAGTTCCCAAACATCTTTTCTGATTCATTTAGGGGACACCTCGCCTCCATGTGGCCCTGGTGGGTCTGTCATTCAGTTTCCCACCCCACCCCATGCTCCTTCCCTGGGGTTACTTTATGAAAGATGGGGGAAGCTGTGTTTCTCCTGGACGAGCTAAGCCAGCAGGAGCTGCCCCTGGGGCTCCCTGTACCATTTTACCAACAGTGTGCAGAGACCCTCTGTGTGTGATGAGCCTGGGGGAGGCTGAGATGGGGAGAAGGTCTGGGTCCAGCCACGTGGGTGTTGGAACTACCCTGGGCTTCCTGCTAATGAAAGCCAGTCAGTTTCCTTTGTATATAAATTAGATTCAGATTTCTATAACAAGCAGCGGAAAAAAGATGGTTTCATCCTAAATTGTTTTGGATGAATATTTAAGTAAATGTATGATTCTAAATGAAAGTACTGATAGCAGAACATCAAAACCTATGGGAACACTACTAAGATTTCCAGTAAACTGCAGAAGCATTTTTGATCCAGAAGGAGCATTAAAGTCACAGGTCGGTATCAGGCTGATTTCTCTCGGGATTGTTTCACTGATGGGTCCATCTCTGCCCCCTTAATAATTGCAGTCTTCATCCTCTTTTTTTTTTTTTTTTTTTTTTTTTTTTTGTTTTCGGTATGCGGGCCTCTCACGGTTGTGGCCTCTCCCGTTGCGGAGCACAGGCTCCAGACGTGTAGGCTCAGCGGCCATGGCTCACGGGCCCAGCCACTCCGCCGGCATGTGGGGTCTTCCCGGACCGGGGCATGAACCTGCGTCCCCTGCATCGGCAGGCGGACTCTCAACCACTGCGCCACCAGGGAAGCCCCCTCTTTTTAAATTCATATTTAAAAACATATCCATAAGATCAAATGCTCATTAATCCTCTCCCCATTAAAAACTTTAAAAATTGAGGTACACAGTTGACCCTTGAACAACAGGGGTTTCAACTGCCTGGGTCCACTTATTTGTGGATTTTTTGATATGTACTGTGGTGCCATAGGACCCACGGTTGGTTAAATCCACAGATGTAGGATATGAGGGCCAACTTTTTAACCTGGTGGAGGGTTGGCTCCCCTAACCCCCCATGTAGTTTAAGGGTCAGCTGTAATTGACATATAACACTTAGTTTTAGGTGTACAACATAATGATTTGACCTATGTGTATACTGCAAGGTGATTGTCACAGTATACCCATCACCACATCTGGTTTACGATTTTTTTAATTAACTTAATTTGGTTGTGCTGGGTCAGTTGCAGCAGGCGGGCACCTTAGTTGCGGCATGTGTGTGGGATCTAGTTTCCTGAGCAGGGATGGAACCCGGGGCCCGGGCATGGGGAGCATGGAGTCCTAACCACTGCGCCACCAGTGAAGTCTAGTTCACAGTTTTTTTTCTTGTGATGAGAACTTTTAAGATCTGCACCCTTAGCAGCTTTCAAATATACAGTACAGTATTTTTTAAAGTAGATCTATATTGGAGTATAATTGCTTCACAATACTGTGTTAGTTTCTGTTGCACAACAAAGCGATACAGTATGTTATCTATAGTCACCATACTGTTAATTTAAAAAACTTTTTGTGTTTTTTAAGTAGGTAATTATTTTTTTATTCAGACTTCTCATTCTGAGGCTAATCAAGTTTTAACTGCTAGTTTTCTTATAGTTAATATTTTGATTATTTATTCGCCTTTCCAGAATGTTCCACTGGGACAATTAATTCAAGTGGATGGATTATAATGTCAAGGCCACAATTTCATCCCCTATGAGATTAAGTTGGCATTACTCAGGAAAAACCCTGTTTGATGACTGCTGTACTTTAGATGATTCAAAATTGAAATTTTTTGATTACACATGTCAGGAAAGAAGCGTAATGGTTTAGCTCCAAATTTGATAACTAACAGGAAAAAAAACAAACAAACGTGACTGACTTGTGTAAGACAGTATCATCTTTATATATGAAGAATGATTTTTTTAAGATGTTTATTTTGTCATGTTGTGTTCAATGAGAAAAACTGGCCACCTGAGCCTTTGTGAGTTCTAAAAACAGAGAGGCCTGCTGGACGGCTGCTCAAATACCAGCCCGGGAGACTGGCTGGATTACCTTCATCTTCTATGTCAAAGTCGTGAACTAGAGAAAATGATCTCCCTGGCTCTGTAGTTTCTCTGTTACATCGGCGTATATGTACATGCTCATACCGGGCTATCTAGTCCTCTTTTCCTTGGAAATGGGCCCTGCATAGTGGTTAAGAGCGTGGGCTTCTGGTCTGCTCAGGTTCAAACCCAGCTGCTATGTACCAGCTGTGAGACTGACCAAGTACTTCACCCCTCTCCCTGCTCATCTGTAAAGATGCGCCTCCTACCGTAGAGGGTTGTAAGGACTAAACGGTAATTTACAGCAATAAGGCTTTGGAACAGTATCCAGTTCCACTGGTGAGAAGACTCTTTTGGGGAATGGCCATTATTAACGTTATAAATGGACACATTATACATACCCTACAGTTTGCTGTTTTAGCTTAGAACACTCCCTGCCAGTGCATGGAGGTGTATGCCAGTCACCTTCACCGTGGGGCAAGCAATCTGCGGGTATATACCATTCCTTTGAAAACCTATTCCCCTGTGGGTAGATTTTGATGTTTTGTCGGGTGGATTCAGCTAGTTGACATGTGCATGCAGAATGATATTGCCAGATTGCTTTCCAAAAAGTCAGACTAGTTCACCCACCTGCCAACAGCGCAGGAAT
>NW_006790942.1:3368735-3369322 GCF_000442215.2 Lipotes vexillifer | reverse complement strand
GGAATGCCCATTTCCTGACACCTTGCTAATGCTGGATATGAGCTATCCTTGTGACTTTCGCAAACCTAGGGGAAATCTTTAGCCACTGTCATCTCGTCGTTCTGAGTTCACATGATTTATCATTTTGTGTATGTTGTGTTCATATTTTCTTGTTTTCTGGCCAGTTGATTTTTTCCATTAATGGTTTATATTGTGGTTTTCCTTTTCTGTCTGTAGAGTTGTCTAATTTGTAGACACTCCTAATACATTCTGCATAGTAATCTTGAGTGTGTCTTATAGCGTAATATTTGTGTTTTCATTCTTTTATGTTTTTATGTTGTACAGAATTTAAATTTTTACACAATCCAATCTCAGTGTTTCTTTTATGGTTTCTAGATTTTACGTTTTGTTTAGATGCTTTCCATCTGAAGTTACAAAAATGTTGCCTACATTTTCTTCCAATATTCTTATAATATTCTTCTAGACCTTTAAACCATTTGGAATTTATATTTGTTTATATATACATTTTTTCCAAATGGAGAGCCATCCATCCCAACAAGATCAGAATGTCAAATTTTTTTTTTTTTTTTTTTTGTGGTACGCGGGCC
>NW_006790942.1:3337108-3367207 GCF_000442215.2 Lipotes vexillifer | reverse complement strand
AGTATCAACGCCTTCCCTACACCTCCGCCCCCCACCCACTCTTGTTCTGTAGGTTGTAGCTCTGGTGTCACCTCCGCCCCCAAAGCTTCCCGTAGCCTCCAGGGCATCCAGAGCTCAGCTCTTCTCTGGATCGGTACTCCCCACTGCTGTCGCCACTGTCCCACACGTCTGTCATCCTTACTTGGATGTAAGCAGCTGGAGGGCAGCGTTGATGCCTTGATCCCAGTGACCTCCTCTTTGTCTAAGGAAAAAATGGGGCCCTAGAACATGGAGTCAGAATTCAGATGCAAACTCTGATACAGAGGATGGATAAATAGCAGGGTCTTGGTGCACGGCACAGGGAACTCTGTTCAGTATCCTGGGATAAACCATAATGGAAAAGAATAGGAAAAAGAATCTATATACGTATAACTGAGTCACTTTGCTGTACAGCAGAGATTAACCCAACATTGTAAATCAACTCTACTTCAATAAAGTTTAAAAAAAAACAAGTACACGAGGCGCTGACGCCTTGAAAGGCGGAAAGAGCACCTTCTCTGGGACTGGGCTGTGAAGGTGGGCATAGACCTTGATCCACGCGGATTTATAGGTCACGTGAGAAGGTGCGGGGTTAGCGGCACGATTTTCACAGTAAAGGGGGAGGTGAGCTCTTTTGCTGAGAATGAGAATGAGGGCTTAGGGTTGAAGAGCATATGAAGGAATCATCAGGCTGAAGGGCCAGGGAGGGAGGTAATCAAGAGCAGGGCCGTCCCATTAGGGCCTCGTGTGAATCACGTTCCAACCCACTACTCAAACTCTTCTGGGTTCTGGATGCCTTTCTTTCCCATTCATCCTAGTGATGGGTTTCTTCAGGATGGTTTAGGCCTACAAACCCGTATTTTTACCTGTGAGCTATGAAGTTATCCTATTCACCTGTGATAAAAATAGTGGGATCTAAAAAGAAAATCCTAGTCTGGGAGCTAGAAGAGAATCTTGGCGTGTGTCCCCACTTACTTAATCTTATATTTCCCAAATAGTGACGTGAAAAGAAGATTGAGATAAAACTCTTGTGCTTTATTTTTTTAGAGTGAAAATGCCCATATTTCTTTCAGTAGTAAAAATGGAGATATGCTTATTTGAACGTCTTGTGATGAACACCACCTACGTGAACATTTCTTCAGGCTGGCAGATGCTGGTAATAAAGGTAACTTTTCAACAAAAGCATTTTCTAAGCAGTATTTCTCTTATCAAACATTTGAGGCTGATCCACTTCAGAGCCCAGGGCTTTACATTAACCGTATAAGATACACACGCACATAATATGCATCTACATACATGTATCCTAAGATAAAGTAGAATACCAGTTTTACAGGTAGCAGTCACATCTTTATAAAAGGGGAATTTGGGTCCTGTACACGCTGCAGGCGGTGTCTTCTTGTGTATCCTTTGTCACTGAGAAAGTGCTACTGTCATTGTAAGTGTAAATATACTACCTTTCTACACAGCCATACCCCATTTTTCCCACAAAAGGTGGCCGCAATTTACTTGGTGAATATATAGCCTTCTGCAGAAGGAAGAGTCTGTTATTAAAATAACCCGAGTATGACCCAGCAGAAGACACTACTGCCTCTAAACTCCCTGTCCTACACGGAGTCCACGAGTTCTTTGTTTTATTAATAATAAATATTTTGAACATCCTAGGCCTCCACTGCTTTCTCAGATAGGGAGTGAAGCAGGTCTTTGTAGAGAGCAGAGTTCATGAACCGGGGGTACGAGTCCCTGTGCATCAAGGTGTAGATCTGCAGCTGGGCGTCATCAAAGATGTGCGGGGACGGCTCGGCCATGCTTCTGTTGATGGTCTCCCTCACGCGGGAGTCCAGGCTGACCTGCCGGCGGGGACACATGGGGCTGTGTCAGACAAGGGCCTCTTTGGACATACACCCCAACTCCCATACCTTGTTTGGTTTTTTAAAAATCCCAGACCCAACAAGGTCATCCCCAAACCTAAGCTGTTGAAAGAGGAACTGAACACAATGAACAGTGGTCCCAAACTTCAGAGGCATCAGAAGCCCCTGGAAGGCTCGTTAAAAAAGAGTGCGGGGGGCCCCCCCCCCAGAGCTTCTGACCCAGTGGATCTGGGGGCGGCTGACAGTTTGTATTTCTCATGAGTTCTCTCGGTGATGCCGGTGGGGATCGCACTGCTTTAGAAAACCACAACGCTGCTCTGCTTCTTTAAAATGAGGGGACAGTGGCCGCAAGGAAGAAAGGTAGCGCACACTGACTTACCCCTGGCGAATTGCCTAAGAACACTAAGGCTAAAACCTGGAGCTCCAGGCTGGAGTCAGGCAGAAGTGACCCGAAGCACCATGGAAGGGTCAGTGCCACGGGCTTGGGCTTAACTCCCGGCTCTGTCGCTGTTTGGCTGTGGGACCTCAGGCAAAGTGAACTGTGCCCTGAAGAACTGCTCCCTAGGGACCTACCCGGAGGTCCAGTGGTTAAGACTCTGAGCTCCCAGCGCAGGGGGCATGGGTTCGAGCCTTGGTCGGGGAACTAAGATCCCGCATGCCGCGGGGTGTGGCAAAAAACCCCAAACAACCTGCTCCATAAAGTGGGGGTGATGAAGGTGGTAGCTGGTCAGGGCTTAATGAGAATGAATTCAAAGTATGGGGAGTCCACGACGTCCCAGGAGGTGCTGCCTCCTTGCTCTCCGATGTCTGCTCGTCCTGGACGAAGCACATCCCAGACCAGAGCGGCCCGCGGCAGCCAGAAAGCCGAGAATGGGACAGGGCCTCACACGCCTTCTCTGCCGCGTGAGGAGCCTCGGCTAGACCGTCTCTGCACCAGGGGGACAGGATAGATGCGCAACGCATGTGCTGTTGTTTAATATAAAACTGAAAGTGTGCTTATCCAAGTCACTGAGCACGGGCTTCAGTGATCTGTCTTTCCAGATGCATCTATCCACCTCCTCCTGGGAAGGCTGGGAGCGCTTATCCCCTGCAAGTCAGGGTCCTGCTCACCCTCTTCCTCCCTCTGGCTCTGTAACGGGCACAAAGCCCTGCTGACGCCGCCTCTTTGACGCGGCTCGAATGCGGCCACCTCCCCCACCTCTCTGCCGTGACCCTCATGGAGGTCAGCCACCACCTCGACGGCATTTGTTCACCAGCCTCCTGACTGGCCTCGGGCCAGCAGTCCAGGGCCTCTCCGCACCACCCCCGGACCCAGCACTCGGCTCCGGACCTCGTGCTGGTGTCGGTGGGCTCAGGATCAAGCGCAGAGCTTGCAAGTTCCAAGTTTAAACTTAGGAGGCCCTTTATGACCTGCTCCCACTGGCTCCCCAGCTCCGCCTCACTATTCCACTCAAGAATTCAAGGAACTTGGCATTCGCCTGGAATTTAAAGGAAGGAGGAGCGAGAACTAGCTTGTCTTTGTTCTAGGAGGCTGTCTAGGGGAACTGTCTAGAACGGCCTGGCTACGTGTACTTCTCCGCTAGGTCTTGGTTTCCACGTTGCTCCCCGGTCCTGGGAAGCCTCCCAGCCACCCTGAGCTGATCCCCACAGCTGCCCTCACCACCAGGCCATGCCCTCCTAGAAGCTTCTGGAGTGTGAGGGCCCAGGTCTTAGCAGCTCAGCTCCTGCCAGAGGGGGGACTCGACACTCATTGTGGGCTTAGAGGAGAAAGCCTCCTGCTTGCTCTTGTTAGAAAACTCCTTTGCACAGCAAAGGAAACCATAAACAAGACCACAAGACAACCCTCAGAATGGGAGAAAATATTTGCAAATGAAGCAACTGACAAAGGATTAATCTCCAAAATTTACAAGCAGCTCATGCAGCTCAATAACAAAATAACAACCCAATCCAAAAATGGGCAGAAGACCTAAATAGACATTTCTCCAAAGAAGACCTACAGACTGCCAACAAACACATGAAAGGATGCTCAACATCACTAATCATTAGAGAAATGCAAATCAAAGCTACAATGAGATATCTCACACCAGTCAGAATGGCCATCATCAAAAAATCTAGAAACAATAAATGCTAGAGAGGGTGTGTAGAAAAGGGAACACTCTTGCACTCTTGGTGGGAATGTTAATTCATACAGCCACTATGGAGAACAGTATGGAGGTTCCTTAAAAAACTAAAAATAGAATTACCATATAATCCAGCAATCCCACTACTGGGCATATACCCTGAGAAAACCACAATTCAAAAACAGTCATGTACCAAAATGTTCATTGCAGCTCTATTTACAATAGCCCAGAGATGGAAACAACCTAAGTGTCCATCATCGGATGAATGGATAAAGAAGATGTGGCACATATATACAATGAAATATTACTTGGCCATAAAAAGAAACGAAATTGAGCTATTTGTAATGAGGTGGATGGAGCTCTTAGAGTCTGTCATACAGAGTGAAGTAAGTCAGAAAGAGAAAGACAAATACCGTATGCTAACACATATATATGGAATTTAAGAAAAAAACAATGTCATGAAGAACCTAGGGGTAAGACAGGAATAAAGACACAGACCTACGAGAGAATGGACTTGAGGACACAGGGAGCGGGAAGGGTAAGCTGTGACAAAGCGAGAGAGAGGCATGGACATATATACACTACCAAACGTAAGGTAGATAGCTAGTGGGAAGCAGACGCATAGCACAGGGAGATCAGCTCGGTGCTTTGTGACCACCTAGAGGGATGGGATAGGGAGGGTGGGAGGGAGGGAAGAGATATGGGAACATATGTATATGTATGACTGATTCACTTTGTTATAAAGCAGAGACTAGCACACCATTGTAAAGCAATTATACTCCAATAAAGATGTAAAAAACAAAACAAAACCCTAGTGCTTAGGAAATCTAATGGAGGCAGAAGCAGTAAAGGGTAGTTTTATGGGAATAACATCACAGATTTTCTGTAGAATACACAGATTTTGACTGGTTAGAAAGTCAAGGCAGAATGCTTTTGTTCTGAAGATATAAACCCTCTTCTAAATTGAGCTGTTATTGGAAGTTAGAAATTTTTTGTTGCTGTTGTATTGCTTTGTGTTTTCATGATTATTCTGCTTGCATCTCCCTCGTTAAACCTTTGATCTGGGGAAGAGTGCCACTACTGGAAATGAGTTTACAGATTTATTCTCAAAAACAGCAGGAAACGGTTCTCACCTAAATATTAAGAAATAATCCCTATACTGGTGTACTAACAGAATTATGATTCAGGGATAATAATTCTATGAAATGTAATTAAACACACAATATATATTTTTTTCTTTTAAATTTCCATTGTTAATTTTTAAAAGTACAATTATAATTCAATTTCTTTGTAACAAGTGAAATTTAAAGTAAAAGAAAAAAAAATTAGACTAAGCGTGGGACTTCCTGGGCGGTCCAGTGGTTAAGACTTCTTCCAAAGCAGGGGGTGCAGGTTCGATCCCTGGTTGGGGAGCTAAGATCCCACATGGCTTGCGGCCAGAAAAACCAAAACATAAAACAGAGGCAGTATTGTAACAAATTCAATAAAGACTTTAAAAATGGTCCACATCAAAAAAAAAGTCTTTAGAAAAAAAGAAAGACAATTAGACTAAGCGTTACTGCAGAAAACATCAAAAAATATTCTAGGGGACTTCCCTGGTGGTGCAGTAGTTAAGAATCCACCTGCCAATGCAGGGGACACGGGTTCGAGCCCTGGTCTGGGAAGATCCCACGTGCAGCGGAGCAACTAAGCCCATGAGCCACAACTACTGAGCCTGCGCTCTAGAGCCCATGAGCCACAACTACTGAGTCTGCGCTCTAGAGCCCGCGAGCCACAACTACTGAGCCTGTGAACCACAACTACTGAGCCTGCGCGCCTAGAGCCCGTGCTCTGCAACAAGAGAAGCCACCACAATGAGAAGCCTGCGCACCGCAACAAAGAGTAGCCCTCCGCTCGCCACAACTAGAGAAAGCCCGCGCGCAGCAACGAAGACCCAGTGCAGCCAAAAATAAATTTAAAAATACATTCTAGTTCACAAACAGTTAAGGTGCAAATGGAACTGTTTCATTCTCTACAACCTCCATCTGAAGACCGTCCCTCAAGTGCTGGTGGGGACAGGGTCTGCTCAGGACGGGAAATGGACACAGGGTTGCTGAGGGTGGTCACCCTGGGTGAGCCTGCTCTGCCCGGTGTGGGCACGACTTCACATCGTCCCCTTGTCACTCTTCCCAAATGTTCAGGCAAGTGGGGACCTCCCCTTCCTACACAGGAGGGAACCGAGGTGCAGAGAGGCTCAGAAACACACCCGAGGTCAGGCAGCTATTAAATGAGAGAACTGGGGCTCAAACCCCAGTGCCTCTGATCCCAAGGTCTACGCTCTTAAACTTTTCAAGCTTTTACATTTCAAGTAATAGATGCTTATATTTGGGAGGAAAGGGTCGTCTTTTTATATCATCTTTGCTTTACAAATTTGCCAAGTTTTTTGGTTGTATAATGCTTTGAAAGACAGTGATGAAAAACCTTGCCTTAAAAAATAAAAAGGAAAGTCATGACAAAATAAAAATATGTGGAAGCCATACATTAAAGGACAAAAATTCTCTTGCTTTTTGTTAACCCCAAATGGAAAGAACTTTCTGAACTTCGTGTCCGTACATGTGTCAATGGAATATCCCCAACTTACTGCAAACTTAAGGAAGCGAAATTGAGTCCCACTGTCTTTCTCCCAAGCATGGTCCCCACCCTGTCTGCCTAAACCAGACGTGCAGTCATTCCAGACTCAGATCAAAGCCATCCTCTCTGGCTTCTCTTCAGCTGGCCTGGTTGGACCATTGTCATGTCTGGGTTGGAATTCATCCTCTAACTGGCCTCTGCCTCTGGTCTTCTTTTCGTAATCTATCATGTGGTCTTCAAAAATCCAAGTTTGGTGATATTACCAGGCTAAAATCCAAGCTCTTCCCGGATAAATCTCAGAAAGCTCAGCCTGGTCTGCAAACCTCTCCGTGCTCTCGGACCATCCTCTTTTCCTAACGTTCCTCCTGCTGTTGGCCACCGGCCCCAATTGTTTGGTAAGCACCGTACCCTTCAGCCACCAACTTTCTGACGCTTTCGCTGTTCCTGTGACCCCATGCTCTTATCCCTGGCCCATCTAGTCCTGTCCCCTGGGATGCCTTCAGCCCACTGCGTTTCTGGTAATTTCCTCCTCATTATCCTTGGCCCATCCATGGCCTCTCTAGGTACCTCTTCCTCATGCCCCCAGCCCCCCAGTGATGGCTCGTCCCCCAGCCCGTCACGACCCCAAGACGTCGCACCCGGGGCCCCATGTCTGCTGCCCCCTTGTCTGTGAGCTCCCTGACAGGAGAGGTCCTGTTTTATTAGCTTTACATTCTGAGCGGCACGTGGGATTTTACCATCGGAGCTACAAGGCACTTAGGTTTGAGGCCAACGTAACCTCCTAGATTTTGGAAGAATGAAAACTGAGAGATGGAAACCTGATGATTTCACTCCTCTGATCACTTCTCTGATGTCACAAAGGGCCACTCTGGGGCGAACCTCTGCAACATAGCATCATATAAGTGATGCCCTTTCCATCTAGAGTCAGGCTACCTGTAAACGAGACTTTGCTCAGATTAAAAGGATAATTTTATTTAAAGGAATGCTTATAGGCTGTCATTTAAAAACAGCGTTTACAGCAAAATGCATAGACGCCTACTTCTAGAGAATCGGATGAAAGTTATAGATACTTTTCCCAGGAAAATGCACACAATCTTTGACTGATTTCTGGGGGCACTGGGCCCCCATTGGTGGGACCACCCCCCAAGGCGTTTGAACACTATGAATGGTGGAGCAGCCCTGACCAGGCCGGGTGACCAGACACTGAAGGGGTTCCTTTCACCCACGGCCTCCTGGGGGACGTTTCTGGTGGGTACGTACCTCTTTAGGAGAAAGAATAGAAACGTAGTCTTCATATATTATTCTTGCTTTCTCTTCAATCATGGTTTTATTAGCTTCTTTTTTCAGTTCCTCACACGCCATCCAGAAGAGCATGTTTTCCTCACTGAACTCCGTTCGGAGAAACTCCCGGAATGCGTTCCTTCCCGCAGGCGTGAGCATGAGTTTGTCGAAGGACTGGGCCCAGGCGCTGGCCTCCTCCAGGCTGGGACCCGGGCTGGGCGGGGGGCGGGAGAAAGGGGCGAAGGGAGCAGAGGTATTGGTGGCTGATGTGAATTGCATCCCGAGAAACATGTCTTTTTCGCTCTGAGAATGAAAATGTGCCCTTAGGCCCTTTTAAGCAGAGAAAGAGCTGTTCTCATTTCCTTGCACCTTCGGCAGAAACACGTGTGGCACTTTCCAACTGTCTAGCTGGACGGCACCACTGCTGCCAAAGGGCTTGCAAACCAAACTGCTGGAATAACTGCTAATAACAAGCCCGTACATCTAGGCACATCCTGGCAAAGGTTTTAAATTATAAAAGTAAAACAAAAAATTCTTAACAACCATCTGACCACAAACACCCCAGGTGGCTGTGATAGACCCAAGTCAGACCTGACCACCTGGCTTCCAGAACAGTCATGGGGCAGTGTCTGCCCAGGGTTCTAAAAGATTCAAAAGAGAATGTTAAAGAGAAAAAGAAAAGAAGATAAGTTTTGTCCAGTAACTGCAAGTGATGAAGAGCGATGACGAACTGAGCACTTACGGATTCACCTCTTCTTACCTGGAGACCTAGGTCATCCGCAGCGCTGCACTCACCTGGGTGCTAGGTCCACACACTGCCCTCTGGACGCCCCCCTCCATCCCTGATGGAACTGCTCTTCTTGATTTTGGGGCTTACCCTGTTTTAGTTTATTTTTACTTACATTTTCATTATATTGAGGCCAGAAAACACAATCTGTTTAACAATGATCCTTATTAATTTCTTTTCCCTTACCCTTTTTCTTTTCATAGTTTTTATGTATGGATGTATTCCTGGAGAATATATTCTTTAGTTTTTTTTTTTTAAAAGACTCTGCTTTTATTTTTATTTTATTATTTATTCATTTATTTACTTATTTATTTATTGGCCAAGCCTCGAGGCTTGTGGGATCTTAGTTCCCTGACCAGGGATTGAACCCATGCCCTGCAGTGGAAGCGCAGAGTCCTAACCATTGGACTGCCAGGGAATTTCCCTTCCTGGACAATTCTGATAGTCGAATTCAGCCTACTCATTTTTTGATTCCATGTTTAATTGGTTTAAACATTTCAGAGACCATTACTTTATATTTGATTGCAGATAATTCTAACATCTGAAGTCTTTTGGCCTCTAAATCCAAGTGTTGTTTCTACTGACTCTCATTTGTGGTAGGTTGTGTCCTTCTAGTTTTGTAATTTTTGGTTGGTCTTAATCTTTGGGAAACTGAGAGTCACATTTGATGGTATTCCCTTTCCTCCAGAGAGGATGTGTGTGTGCTCCCTACTGACTGGGGACCACTTCTGCTCCTTTCGTGGACCAGGGCTGAATCGTGGAATCCTGGCTTTAAGCTCCTTGCCCTACCCCCTCTGCACTGGCTCTGAGAGAAAACCCTTCTGTCCTGTGCTTAGCAGTCACTGCTCAGGGCTTTGCTTACTTTTTATTTGGTTTTGCTTTTCAGGTGCTTTGTCCTTTTCCTTACTTTCTGTGAGCCCAGTGTTGCAAAAACTTTTAGACTTATGCAAAATCTGTTCTTCTGTCTTGGGAAGGCCCCCAGATGATCTGATCTGCCACACTGCCAAAGGCTCTCTCTCCATTTAGTTTTGGGGGGGTAAACAGTGTATCGCCAAGAATTTGATATGTAGCGAACTTGTCCTAATTATATGATGATGATAGAAAAAACTCTCTCCCATAGGCAAAGTTTACAATGTAAATTCTATGTCCTTTTCCTATCTTTAAGATGGATTATAAGTGACCCAGCAGAGAAACATCAGTGAAAAGCTGAAGACCAGAGAGTTCCCTAGGATTCCGGGCTTTCATTGCCATGGCCCGGGTTCAATCCCTGGGTGGGGAACTGAGATCCCATAAGCCACGCCGCACGGCCAAAAAAAATAAAAAAGCTGAAGACCAGACAAAATGGGTCATAGAAAGCGAGTAGTCAGCTGAGCCAGCAGTGACACACAGACAGATAAACAGTCATTTCAAGTTTAGTTTCAAAGTTAGATTCAGTGTGTATAGATGAATCCTATGTAAGTACAACTGTGTGGAAATGCATAGATAGTTCCTTTGAGGATACGTGAAAAAACTGTTGATGGTTTATATTTGGAGATTGGGACAAGGTCTGGAGTAAGAGGACAACTGAGCTTTTATTGTAAAACTTTTGTATTGTCTGATTTCTGTTTTTTATAACAGGTGTTTCAAGCTTTTCATCATGAAAAGAGTATTCTATATGAAAACAAATCTCTATCATAACCAGTAAAATTAGTTTTGAAAGAAATATATATATATATACATGTTTTTTGGCTATGCAGCTTGTGGGATCTCAGTTACCCCACCAGGGATTGAACCCGGGCCACAGCAGTGAAAGCCCAGAATCCTAACCACTGAACCACCAGGGAACTCCCTGAAAGAAATATTTTAAAAGATGCTTATAAGATAATTTAAAAATAGTAACTTAAAACAATCTACATAAAAATACCGGATTCTTTTTAGATAGGTTAATTAAATTGGCAAGGCTTAGTAAAGAATGCTAAATTTAAAAAAAAAAGAATGCTAAGTTATGTTCCTTAAATGTGGGGATTCAAAATATATCTTCTTACTCCTTTTAATTTAAGAAATACATATAAAAGAATGACTGAAAAACTTAAGGGTAATCAGTAGTACCCTTTAAAAAGAGAGAGAGGGCTTCCCTGGTGGCGCAGTGGTTGAGAGTCCGCCTGCCGATGCAGGGGACACGGGTTCGTGCCCCGGTCCGGGAACATCCCACATGCCGCGGAGTGGCTGGGCCCGTGAGCCATGGCCGTTGAGCCTGCGCGTCCGGAACCTGTGCTCCTGTGCTCCGCAACGGGAGAGGCCACAACAGTGAGAGGCCCGCGTACCACAAAAAAAATAAAAATAAAAAAATAAAATAAAAATAAAAAGAGAGAGAGAGGGAGAAAACCTATCTTTTCCATAGTACCAAAGAACCTAGAAGAAAAGAAAGCACAGTTCATACAGTAAAAAAAAAGGAAATAATGAGGCGGTATTGTAAGTAGACAGTCAACAAACATTCTAGAAGATTAAACATATCCATAATCATCAAGACAACTGACCCAATGTAATTGGATTTTAATTCCCAGTTGAGTGACAGAAACTCAAACTGGGCAAAAATCCAACATAATGCTATTTTCGGGAAGCATACAAAATACTACCAAAAATTATAAACAAATAGACAGGCAAAGATATGTGAGGGAAATGCAGATGAATAAGATTAATATCTAAATAGAAATGGAAGCAAAAGGCATCAAATTGGATAAACAGTCATTTTATATTATTGGATATGACTGAGAACAAATAATGGCCGATATACATGGAATCGTTCCCTCTTGCCTGGCTCTGGTCTCAGTGCTTTACTGGTTACTCAGTGCTCACGACAACCCTTCTTTGGCTGAGTCACAATACACTGTTATTATCCCCATTTTATACACAGGGAAACTGAGGCAGAATGTGGCTGCTAAGTGCCCAAGGTCATACAGGCAGGATGGACAGAGCCAGGACCAGATGAGGGCTTTCTGGTTCCAGACAGTACTCAAAGCCTCAAGCCTTGGTTCAGAATACAGTATACTGAACTATATAAGATAAAAGCTGTTTTTAACAGACTCATGAACTGTAGAAGATTTTAATATGCATCCTAGACTTTGAAATATCTGGGTAAAAATAAATAAAATAAAGAATGAAGGAAAATATTTTAAGTAAACTTTTAGGTTACTTGTTTTTTTCCCCCCTCAAAAATAAATAATTTAAGACAAGACCTATTTGAACAATGCTTTTAGGCTATTTGTCTATTGCCTGCAGTTATATTGGCATAACACAAAGAAAAGGAATAAGAATAGGTAAGTGGAAGTAAATCCATAGATAATACAGGAAGGAAAAAAGACAATTTTAAAATTTGGCATTATGGAAAGTAATTTGTGTGTTTTTCCAACTTTTTTCTCAAAATACTTAAAAAATAATACATTTACTAAAGTATATTTATAGTTAAGAAAAAAAATGGACCTTTAAAATTTTCCTGAAACCCTAACTTGTGTATTTCATTATGTTCTTTTATTTAAAAAAGTAAATCACATAAAAATAAAATGACATCATATGCTTTGCCAAGAAGCATCAATTTCTATTTGTGATTAACAGGCATTAGATTAACAGTGGAACTGATTTTTCTCCCTGTCACACAATGAATTAAAAGGAATTCTGCAGGGACTTCCCTGGTGGTCCAGTGGTTAAGACTCTCAGCTCCCAGTGCAGGGGGCCTGGGTTCAATCCCTGGTTGGGGAACTAAGATCTTGCATGCCTCACGGCATGGCCACAAAATAAATAACTAAATAAATAACTTTAAAAAAAAAAGAATTCTGCAGTGAAAATGTGATGCAACATTATGATTTGATATTATTAAATTGCAGTTAGAGAAACTGTGTGTTCTATTGAAACAAAAATGCAAAAAAAGAAAAATCTGGTTGAGAATCTACGAGAGGATGGATGTTCACTAAAATTATTTTGATCATCATTTCATGCCGTATACAAGTCAAATCATTATGCTGTTCTCCTTAGGCTTACACGGTGCTGAATGTCAATTATATCTCAATAAAACTGGAAGGAAAAAATAATAAGGTTGGCATTTCTGTCGATTTAGTGAGCTAAACACTATGAGATTTTACCTTTCTTCACAGATGGGAAGGTCCTCTGTTCTGAGTTCATAGGAAGCACTCCTGAGTCTCTGTTCCTCTTGGTTTCTAACAGTGAGACTGCAAGAAATAAGACAAACACGTGTTAGTTGAGATCATTCTGTATCAAGGAAAGATTTTTTACAAATATTTCAGAGAACTCCAGCTTACCAATTAGAATTAGTTTCTTTTCTTGATAAAAGTGACAATTCTTTGTTTTCTTAAGAAAACCAAAAGTATGACAATAAACTATTAGCAAAATTAATTCTATTTATAATACTATGGTCTACACTCATTGAGAGAGCTTAGAACAATATTTAGAACAATAATTCTTTTCACAAAACATGTCCATTAGAAAGTAGTAAAAAGATCAGATTTTCAGGAATGTTTTTGGTTTTCATTTTGTTTCCTGAACCTTGAAAAAAGGTATACATTCTCCAGACTTTGTTTCCCAGTAAAAATGGAGATTTTATGTATTTACAGGCACACATATGAAATTATGAAAGAAAGCCAGGAAAGTGTACAATCAAAATCTCTATTGTATCTTTCAAGAGAGTTTGTTTCCTTATACACGTTTTGTACCTTCATTTGTAAATTTATTCCAGGTATTTCTGTTGTTATAGTAAATGGAATTTTCACTTCCATCTCATCTTCTAACTTGTTTGTACGTTTGAAGGTAATTTCTTAATAGCTTTACTGAACCATCATTTTTACATCATAAAGTTGCCTCTTTAAAGTGTACAACTCAGTGGTTTTTAGCATAATCATAAGGTTGTATGACCCTCACTACTATCTAATTTCACATTTTCATCACCCCGAAAAGAAGCCCCAGACCTGTTGGCAGCCACTGCTCATGACACACTACCTCTGACCTACATCAGCCCTCAACATACACTAATCTGCTTCCTGTCTCTAGAGCTATGTGTATCCTTTTTCATTGAATGAAAGATTCTTTAAACTTTACAGTACTTTACAATTTTCAGAAGTTTCACACACATGATTTCATACAATCCCATAGTAACCCTTTTCTTCGCCACCCCTCTATGGCTGCTTCCCCTTTCCTCTCCCCAGTGGTAACCACTAGTGTGTTCTCTAAGACATGTCTATTCTGGATCACACCATATGTGGTCCTTGGTGGCTGGCTTCTTTCACTTGGCATACTGGTTTAAGGTTCATTCATGTTGTAGCATGTTTCACTACGTTATTCCTTTTTGTGCCTGAATAATATTCCATTGCCTGTATATATCACAATTTGTTATCCATTCATCGGCTGATGAACAGTTAGGTTGTTTGCACATCGGGCCTATTTGTAAATAATTCCACTATGAACAGTCATGTACAAGTTTTTGTGTGGCTGTCTGTTTTTATTTCTCCTGTGTAGATACCCAGGAGTGGAAATGCTGTCATGTCATAACTCTATTGTTAACATTTTGAGGAAGGTCCAAACTGTTCTCCAAAGCAGCTGCACCATCTCACACGCCCACCAGCAATGTTGGAGGAAGCCAATTCCTCCACACCCTTGCCAACACTTACTGTTGTCTGTCTTTCTTATTCTAGCCATTTAGGTGGTTATGAAGTGGTATCACATTGTGCTTTTGATTTGCATTTTGCTAATGACTCATGACATTTGAGCATCTTTACAAGTATTTATCAGCTAGTTGTACATCCTCTTTGGAGACATATCTATTCAGATCCTTCACCCATTTTTAAATTGGTTTGTCTTTTTATTTTTGAATTGTAAGAGTTCTTTACATTCTGAAAGCTATTATTTTTTGTTAATTTGATTTCTCTCATTTGTGTTTGTGTCAGCTTAGCAACAATTCCCCTGGCATTCTCAAGGGAATTCTCTTATCATCAGCAAACAGGGAGCTTTTTCTCTTCTTTCCCAATTCTTAGGCCTCCAGTTGTTTTTTCTTATCTGATCCCTAAAGCACAGTGTTGAATAGTAGGGAAGATCCTGGACAGCCTTGCCTTGTTCTTTTTTAAAATAATTAATTAATTTATTTATTTTTGGCTGCGTTGGGTCTTCGTTGCTGCGCATGGGCTTTCTCTAGTTGCAGCGAGCGGGGGCTACTCTTCGTTGCAGTGCGTGGGCTTCTCATTGCGGTGGCTTCTCTTGTTGCGGAGCATAGGCTCTAGGTGCGCGGGCTTCAGTGGTTGGGACACATGGGTTTAGTTGCTCTGCGGCATGTGGGATTTTCCCAGACCAGGGCTCGAACCCGTGTCCCCTGACTTGGCAGGTGGATTCTTAACCACTGCGCCACCAGGGAAGTCCCCCTTGCCTTGTTCTTGATTTTAGAAGGAATGCTTTTAGTTTCCCATTAATATCAAAATGGATTTTTATCATTGATTAGTTGAGTTTGCTTTATCTTACTATTGCGTCTGTACTGTCTTTTCTATTCTTTTATTATGCCTTTCCTTAACATTCTTTACACCATTTTATAAAAGTCTTTTATTCTATTTTCAGGCATTTATGAATTTTCAGTAATTGTGTTTTTGTGTGTAGTTCTATTTTTCTTTAAGTGCAGTCATTAGACATGCAGGAACTCCTTTTTTCTTGTTGCTTTCACGATGCCAGGGCTAACAGTTTCAGTAAATGATGGTTTCTTAAAAACAAAAACGAATTTGAAAGGCATCTGGGTGGTACTCTCTCTGCAGGAGTATTAATACTGCCCAATGTCTTAGACTTCTTTCGTAAGAGAAAACAGTACTACACAGTGGGTATGAAAAAGCAAAGAGGAAAAGGAAGGATGAATTTGACACAAGATCCTTAAAAGAACTGTAAGTTGTATTATGAATAAATAATGCAATATGTATTTAAGCTTTGGCATTTTTTCCATGTCTCATTTTTTTAAAAGTAGGAATATTTCTTAGGAGACAATGTGTTCTTGAAAAACAGTAATATATTTTGTGTCGACTTTTTGAACCTGAATTTATTTTTATTGTTAAAGTAGAATAAGAAAATGTTGATAGAAGCCAAAATAGTTGCTCACCACTTTGAAGAAATATTCAGTGAAAGAAGACCCCTGCTTAGGTCTCTTTTGGTAAAGTTTAGAGTTGTTATAAAGAGGAAAAAATTATTCAGTCTTCTAGAAAGGAAAACGAAAATTTTATTTTCAAGAGATCAAGACTCTGCATGACTTCTTTTATAAAATGAAACGCCTGAAGGCCAGAAAGCAGGATTGTGAGACAGATAATACAAGGGCTTATAAAACTAATTGCCATTTACCTTTCTTAAAAATGGACTCTTGTAAACGAATTAAAAAAATCGCTCTGAAAAAAAAAAAATGGACTCACTGTGTACTCTCAACATGGATAAATCTCAAAAGCATGTTGTGAAAAAAATCAAGGAAATCAAATATTGGAACAGCTGAAGTTTTCCACGCACTTTTTTCCCAACCTATTTCCCCCTTTCTTCTCCTGAGATAACCAGCACACTTATTTTTTTGTTTTTTATCATTACCATTCACAGTTACCCTACCCTCTCTAAAAATGTATAAATAAATAAATAAAAATATATAGATATGCACATATTTCCAAACTTTGTAAATATGCTTTGCTTTACAAGTTGCTTTTTCTCCTTTTTCTCCTTTAAAACACATGCATTTAAAAGCCGGATGGTGTCACATTACGTAACTACACCACAAAGCATCTATCCAGATATTTTCAGTTTTTCTCAATCAGATTAATGCTGCTTTGACCCCTCTCACAGGATGAATCATGATGCAATGAATGTTCACGTACAAGTCTTTGGATGAAATGTGTTTTTAGTTTTCCTGCTATAGCATATTTTAATATTTTAATGTGGCCAAATTTATGAATCTCTTCCTTTTACGGATTTTCCTTTTTCTTTTTAAAAGTAATTCTTCCCAACACCAAAGATCATAAAGATATCATCTTGTGTCTTCCTCTTGGATATTCACGTTTAGGCTTTTAAGCCATCTGGCTTAAATATAGGAATATAAATCTGTTTCTGTGGATTTGGATACCAGGTAGGGTGACCAACCTTCCCAGTTTGTCTGGGGCTCATGGGTTTGCTGGGACATAGGACTTTCAATGCTGAAACCAACCAGGCAACTGGGATGAGCTGGTCACCTAATGCCAGGAATCTGGGTATTTATAGAATAGCTCATTCTTTCTTTTGCTAAAGCCACCTTTGCTATATGCTGATAAAGTTTTCAGTATTTTTTTTTTAACTTTTAAAAATTTTTAATTGTTTTTGGCTGCGGGCTTTCTCTAGTTGTGGTGAGCAGGGGCTACTATTTGTTGCGGTGCGTGGGCTTCTCTTGTTGCAGAGCATGGGCTCTAGGCACGTGGGCTTCTGTAGTTGTGGCACGTGGGCTCTAGAGCACAGGCTCAGTAGTTGTAGCACACGGGCTTCAGTAGTTGTGGCATGCGGGCTTCAGTAGTTGTGGCTTGCGGGCTCTAGAGTGCAGGCTCAGTTGTTGTAGCATGTGGGCTCAGTAGTTGTGGCTCGTGGGCTCTGGAGCACAGGCTCAGTAGTTGTGGCACATGGGCTTAGTTGCTCCATAGCATGTGGGACCTTCCCAGACCGGGGCTTGAACCCGTGTCCCCTGCACTGGCAGGCGGATTCTTAACCACTGCGCCACCAGGGAAGCCCCAGTAATTCTCTTATTGCCTTCCCTTGATGTGGAAAAATCGATGTTCCATTTCTGACTAAGCATAAATACCATTAATTTTGAAAGAAAATGTTCTTATAGTTTTTTCCTAAGAAAGACTGAGGTATTTGATTTGTTGATTGTTAACATGAGGTTATTTGTTTATGGTTCTGGATTTACACTTTCTAACACAAAATTAAATACCAAGTTTTATAGCTGTGTTTGCTTCTTTTGTACTCATCAGTGTTACTTGTTTCCCATGACTGCCCTCTGGGTTCACTTTTTACCCTTTTTACCCTTGAATACCTCCTTAGTTCTTTAGGGAGGGTCTGAAGGCAGTTACCTCTCTTGGCCTTTGTATGTCTAAAAATGACTTATTTTACCTATACTCCTGAGTTATAGTTTGACTAAGTTTTCTGTTACTTTGCTCCTGTACTTTGAAGACATTGCTCTCTTGTCTTTTGTAGACCCACATACCACGTGCTACACAGGTGCTGGCTGTGATGAGGATGTCCAGGTACAGATTTATCTTTTATTCGCCCTGGTCGACGTTAGTAGGAGGAGGCTGCTCTGGGACCCATCACCACCTGTCGCCCATACACCATCAGTCCCAGACATTGTTCAGGCCATGGTCCCCGCCTCCTGTGCCATCCCAAGCCACCAGAGCAGGGAAGGGGGGGATGGGGTAAATGCCAGGCGGCATCCCTGCTGCACAGAGACACCTTTGCACACCTCTCAGGCATCATCTCACTGAGCCTGATGAGCAGAGTGTAAAGGGTGGAAGACGGGCCTCAGTGCAGTCTCTTCACCCCCTGGTAGGTCCCCTCCCCGAATAGCGGGGGTCCTGGACACCTCGGTGCGTCAGGGGTGCCAATGCTCCCTTTCCTCCAGTCTCCTGCCGCGTCCTCTAGACCCCTTGTCAGGGCTGAAGGCTCACTTTAAACTCCGGGCTGCTAGGCTCTGGTCAGCCACTCTCCCCCATATTCCCACTTGAGTCTGGGGTTCCGTCCCGAATGGACAGACCTCCCAGCATCAGGGTAACCTCCATCCTCAGAGGCACCGGCCTGGAACTTTATGGAAATTAACACCAGCCCGAGGCAAGCAGGAACAGCCCAAACCATCCTGGACTTTTCACCTTCAGCCTCCCGCCTGGCCACCCCCACTTCCCTGATCAATCCCAGTTTTGCTTCTCCACGGCGTAGTGAGGTCTGGTCTTAACTGAATTGCAATAATTGAATTGCCTAAAGCTATGCACACATTTGGCTGTCACGAAGCACGCTTCATACCCAAGATTTCAGAAATGCAACCTAATGTTCCTGTGATTTCTGGGTGTAAATCAGCCCCGTTTCTCCAGACCTGCAACAGTGACTCAAACGCTCAAGTTGTATCTCTTTTTTTAAAGCAACGATTGTGTATCTTCCACTACTAGTAAGTAAGCCTATATTTTTAGATTTTCCTCTCTCTGTCAAGCTTAGTTTTTGACATTTTTCTTTATTAAAAAACAATAGTAATAAAACAGAAGCAGCAGAATATAAAATGCAGGCTCATTCTCCTTCATAACCCTAGACTTAAAGACCCAGATTAAATTCTAAGTCCTCCATGAAGCCTTTGTTACCAACTGGAGGGCCTTGAGTTCACTCCTTTCTGCCCAGATATTAATATTCAATCGTCAGCTGCCTTAGGTTGCTCTTTAGATATTTGATACACATTAGTTAGCCTGATTTCAGGGATTTGCATATGTCTCTCCAGAGCTAGGATGCAGCCTCCTCTTGGGTTTGTTTGTTTGTTTGTTTTTGTTGTCCTTTACAGAACCCACATCAGAGGCAGGCATACAGCAGTTGCTTAAAAGCACTTACTGCGTTCAACAGAAACTGGGACCATTCAGGGTACCGTTTTCCTACCAGGAGCGCGATCATGAAAAGCCGCAAACCTTACCAAGAACAGCTACAACAGCAGCACCAGCAGAAGCAGCAAGCGTTGGGCCCCCGGTTCCCCACTCCGCGCGGGCCTGGGGCGGAGGCTGCGGGCCCCTGGGCGGCGCACACCTGCCGCTTTCGCATCTCCACGCGTTCTGATCCCATCGGCTGCAACAGGGAAAGTAAAAGGGGGGCGGGGGCAGACTTAGCACCACATAAGCTGGAGATTCCGATTCCGCTGTCGTTTGGATCATTGAGAAGATGCAGCGTGACTCTCTCCAGATCATTTCTGCTAATTCTGGTAAAATTTAGTGCTTACAATCCGTTAATTGACCAAACATTTAAAATTTAGTGCTTACAATCCGTTCATTGACCAAACATTTATTCACTGTGATAAATTCTAGGAGTGAAACGACGAATGGGGGCTCCCTGTGCTAAGGCGCTCACATTTGGGTCAAGGAGACAGACACTGGCATCACATCCCTCAGACATCGTGGTGAGGACCTACCACAGGTGCGTTTCAGAGCTCGAGTCCCCCCCCCCCACCTCGGCCCCCCCTGGCCCATCGTGAGGACGGGGACAGTTACAGGGGCAGCTGGATCGCAGCTGCAAAGCCCTTGGAACCGCGCCAGTGCGCAGTCCTGCTCAGGGGTGCCCAGGACGCGAGCCCGGCTCAGGACAGTGACCCACACCCATCCTGCCACCTGCAGGGACGATGCCCTGGCCTTCCTCCCTGGGCATTGCGTGGTCGGAAACCCCTTCATCCCTCGCCTTGCCTGAGAACTACAGGAATGGTTGAAGGAGAGAAATATAAACGCAGCATAGGAAACAAGAAATTGCTGTGTCCGTTTTAATTTTTGATACAATGGTTTGAGTTGTTGGTAGGGTAAAAAAAAAAAAAAAAGTCCAATCTGTGTTAAAGAACCTTAAATAGATCCTTGGAATCCAATTCGGAATTTGATATTCTATTCCAACATTAGATTCATCTATCCCTACTATTACTTATCCTTATATGCTGTTGGACTTTGTTTTAATTATCATAATTTTATTGTATGTTTTCATATTGGGTAAGTTAAATTCTCTTCATGAATTAAAACCAGGGAGTTCCCTGGTGGTGTAGTGGTTAGGATTCTGGGCTTTCACTGCTGTAGCCCAGGTTCAATTCCTGGCCGGGGAACTGTAGATCCCACAAGCTGCCATGGCACAGCCAGGGGAAAAAAAAAAAAAAAAAGGTTATGAATTAAAACCAAAAAACCTTTTTGGCTGTTCTTGCCTGTTTGTGTTCCACTGGAATTTTGGAATCAGCTCATCAATACCATGTGGGAATCTGATTAGGACCACACTGGATTTACAAGAAATATTTGTGAGAAATGGCATCTGTTTCAGTACCTATCAGGGATGACTGTAATATGGAAGAACCATTGTTCTATTACAAGTTCATCACTAAAGGGATGTTGCCTATAAGCTTAAATGATACATTAACAGCCCATCTCTGAGAACCCTGCCTCCCAGGTAATGAGCATTAAGCTAAAATACCCTTGTTTAGCTCACAAGAAACATCCTGACCAGGTCCACCTGTGGATGGCTGCAGGAAAAAAGAAACTCACACAGCCCCGTCCAGAGGCGGGCTAGAACCAGGAAGTGCTCGACTTTACTCCCTCCCCTTTGAGTATAAAAGAAGCCTGAACTCTAATTTGCGGAAGACGGTTCTTTGAGACCTTAGTCCACCAACTTCTTGGTCTGCTGGCTCTCCAAAGTTGTTCCCTGCCTCAACAGCCCGTCTCTTGATTTATTGGCCTGTCCTGCGGTGAGGACAGGAGCTTGGACGGTAACTACTACTCAGGATTGGCCCTTGTCTTTTAATCATCCTGGGATGTAAGTTCCAAGACAGAACGAGAGACCCATCAGAGGGATTTACTGTCCCTTCCTCCACAGCCAGAACAATGCTTACAACACCGTCCACAGCGCCCAGCCTGGGTGGTCCAGCCTCCTGAGTGGACCCCTTTGAATGTCCCTGGGGGAGAAGCTGGGTGCCTCTGGCATCACGTTCTCACCGCATCCGTGGCATTTCAGTGGAGCCAGAGACTGACAATGGTTTCACTTCATTCAGGACACGGAGAGGCAAGGCCACGCCAGCACAGTCTCCAAACAAAGATGCTTTCAGCCAAAGATGCTCCGGGTAACTTATTTTCTCAAAGATACTGATGCACCTTGCCTCATTAAAAACAAAATCCCCATTGCTTCTCAAAAGAAGGAAGGATTGTGACGTGGTCATGTCAGTGGGTTTCAACGTCTTTGCGAGACTGGGTCTCCGCAGTCGGTCATGAAATAGCTATTCATTTAAACCCTGTCTTATGTACAGTTCAAGAGTTGTCCTCAAACAGGTTCTGCATATTTTTGATAGGTTTTTTTTTCCTGAATATTTTAGAGGTCAATTTTTGCTGCTGTTGTAAATACCTCCCCCTGCCCCATGTTTCTAAATAGTTACTTCAGAGTCTAGGAAGGCTAATGACACTCTATCTGACCTATTGACTTCTCTTAGTTTTACAAGTCTTCCTGTTAATTCTCTTGTTAGAATCTCTTGTTTCCTAGTTAGATACTATCTATAAATAATCACACTTTACTTTCTGTCCCTTTCCAAGGTATATACCTCTTTCCTCTCCTTGGTCTTACTTCACTGGCCAGGAAGTTCAGTAAATATTGAAAAGTAGAAATACTGTCAGGCACTTTTGTTTTCTTCATGACTTTAATGAGAAGACTGACAGTATTTTCCCTGTATGTGTGCTGTGTGTCGGAGGTTTCTGGGAGAAGATAACTTTACCAAGTTAAGCAAGTTTTCTTATATTGCTTTTACATAGTATAAAATAAGTTGTGCCAGCCTATCTTAATAGTTAACATATTTTATTTGTTCGTACACACCTATTTCTTTGTAAATACAGTTGTCCCTCAGCACCCATGGGGGACTGGTTCCAGGACCCCCAGGATACCAAAGTTCACAGATGCTCAAGTCCCTTACATAAAATGATGTGGTATTTGCACATAACCTGTGCACATCCTCCTGGACACTTTAAATTATCTCTAGATTACTTGTAATACCTAATACAATGTAAAGGCCATGTGAATAGTTGCCAGTGCAAGGCAAAATTCAAGTTTTGATTTTTGGAACTTTCTCAGTATTTTTGATCTGAGGTTGGTTGAATCCACGGATGCAGAACCTGGGGATAAAGAGTGCCAGTTTACCTGGAAGAATCTTGATTTAGTGAGTAAACTCTTAGAGAACATCACAGGGTTGCTCATGACTGAATATAGCCTTCAGAAAGCAGAGGCAAATCTCATCAAATTCTGTTCTTATACACTTTTTTTTTTTGTGGTACTTGGGCCTCTCACTGTTGTGGCCACTCCCGTTGCGGAGCACAGGCTCCAGACGCGCAGGATCAGCGGCCACGGCTCACGGGCCCAGCCTCTCCACAGCATGTGGGATTTTCCCGGACCAGGGCACGAATCCGTGTCCCCTGCATCAGCAGGCGGACTCTCAACCACTGCACCACCAGGGAAGCCCTGTTCTTGTACACTTTTGAAAACAGCTTTATTGAGGTCTAACAGACATGCAATAAATGGCACATGTTTATTGATGTTTTGACATGTATATACTTGTGACACCACGACCACAGTCAAAACCACATCATCAAGCTCAAAAGTTTCTTCACATCACTTGGGATCCCTCCCTCTTGTATCTGCCAGCCCCAGACAGTCACTGATCTGCTTTCTCTTACTATATATTAATTTGCATTGACTAGAATTTTATATAAATGGAATCATACGACATCTACTCTTTTTTATCTGGCTTTCTTCATTCAGCAGTTATTTTGTGATTGTTGTATTGTTCATTCCTTTGTATTTCTGAGCAGTATTCCATTGTATAGTTGTGCCACAATTTCCTTATCCACTCACGTACTGATGGACTTATACCTTTTTGATAGTTGCTGGAAAGATTATATATATATCTCATTGTCTTCTTTTGAATGTGAAAGTCTTTCATCAGACAAAATGAGAGGTGTATGTTGCTGAGACTGTGTTAAAAGGTACTGCACTGTTTACAGTTGTAACGTGTTTCTCCAGTGTGTTCTTCCACATTGACTAATGCTTGCTGGTTATGTTCTTTTGGCATTTGTATTGGATTAGTCCTGGGATGTTAACCATTTTCCTAATTTATAATCCCTCATTTCTTTTCTCAGTGTTCCATGTCTCAGTTCATCTTTGTAGAGTCTCAACTTGGTGTCAGAATCTATTTAATTTTTCCTCTGAAGATAATTACAGTTTCTTGTATGGTTTCTTGGAATTCTTATACGTGGTTCAGTAATTCTGACAACTTAAATCATTTAAAGCTTTAAATACACAAGTACACAGAGATATATGCCATTCCTATAAAATTTACAAACAAGCTATCATCTCTCAGTTCCTCAAAATTCTAAATTAATAGGCATGGTTTTCACTCAGTCACTAGCTGTTGGAACGTTTAGTGGCGGGAGTGGTCATGATACCCAGGCCCTGCTGAGCAGTGGTGAAATGTGACAGCCTGAGAGGAAGCTAAAAATGTTAATAAAACATGAATATAAAGATAAGCAAAATGTTGATAATTGTTGACGTTGTGTCATTGACCACATGGCCTTTGCTATACTAGCCTCACTACATTTATGTATGTTTGAAAATTTTCCTTAATGAAGTTTCCAAAATGTCAAATTCTATCGCATTAAAAAAAAGATCTTTTGAGATGATCATATGAATTTCCTCCTTTGAATAGTTAATGAAATGAATCACATTAATGCATTTCTTTTTTTTTTTTTTTTTTTTGGCCACGCTGGGTGGCGTGTGGGATCTTAGTTCCCTGACCAGGCATCGAACCTAAGCCCCCTGCAGTGGAAGCACAGAGACCTGACCACTGGACCACCAGGGGAGTCCCAAATACTTTTTTTCTTTTTAATTAAATTAAATTAATTAATTATTAATTTGGCTGCATTGGGTCTCTGTTGCTGCGCGCAGGCTTTCTCTAGTTGCAGTGAGCGGGGGCTACTCTTTGTTGCGGTGCGCGGGCTTCTCATTGCGGTGGCTTCTCTTGTTGTGGAGCATGGGCTCTAGGTGCGCGGGCTCAGTAGTTGTGGCTCGCAGGCTCTAGAGCGTAGGCTCAGTAGTTGTGGCGCACGGGCTTAGTTGCTTTGTGGCATGTGGGATCTTCCTGGACCAGGGCTGTAACCCGTGACCCCTGTGTTGGCAGGCAGATTGTTAACCACTGTGCCACCAGGGAAGCCCCCCAAATGCATTTCTCTTTTTTCTTTTTTTTTTCCAAATGCATTTCTTAAGGTTGAATCACACTTACCTTACTAAGTAAACTCTTGTTGGGTCTAAAAGATGATTATTCTTTTATTATACTGCTGAAATTGATTTGGTAATATTTTTTAGGGATTTTTAAAATCTATTTATCTTTGTTTTTTTCTAAGAGAATTATTTTTTCCCTGAAGATATGTAGAATCTGCCGATAAAATTACTAGAACCTTTCAGGCGTGGCTTGCTGATGATGTTTTCAATTTATTCTTTGATTTCTGTTCTTTTCATAGTTTCTTCCCGGCTTTGAGTCAATATGGTATTCTTCATTTCCTGAAAAAAATCCATCCCTTTCATCTAGTTTTCAAATTTACTGGAACTTTTCATTATTAGTCATCTTAATTGTCAGATCGAGATGCTTTAAATTACAGCAGGCTTGTTCAAAATGCAAATAGGTTGTTGCTTATGGGAGAGTTGCATATTTAGTGTCACTAAATATTTGTAGAGAATTAATTTATTTTAACATCTTTACTGGAGTATAATTGCTTTACAGTGGTGTGTTAGTTTCTGCTTTATAACAAAGTGAATCAGTTATACATATACATATATATGTCTGAATTTTTAAAATGTCATAGCTAATTAATATGAAGACTAACAACATATATTAAATGAATGCTACCTATTTACAAGATTTAAAAAATATGCCATTGTCAATTATGTTAGTTCAGTTCATCCTTTCAGGCACTGATATGTGGTCTGATTAGCCAAACTAGCTTGCATCTTTTTCTTCACCTCCATCATATGTGTGGGAGAACTCCACACACATTTCATTTCCATTTGCTTTTTCTAAGAAACATGGAATCAGTGCTCCTTTGATATTGCTATTCTATTCTTCCCCTGGTGTGTGTCTGGCACAGACTGCTGGCCGTCATTTCAGTGTCTGTTGGGATGACCCAAGCATGCCACATACATGAGGCCCCAGTAACTGGCTGCCTTTGCTTGAGGATCCCGAGGCTCAAAAGTTAGATGAATGTAAAACCAATGTCAGTGACCTCAGAAACATTTTCTATAATTTATGGCAGCCTGAGGAAATGGGAAAAACAGGTTGGCAGTTTATTAACTATTCGGATCTTAGCCAAGAGATAATCCTACTCAATCATTGCTTTTCCAGTCCTAGGAACCCAGCATTCAAGAGAATTCTTTCAAAGTTCAAGCAAAAGCCAAGGTAAATAAGGTAAATTCTTTTTTTTTTTGACTGCACTGGGTCTTCGTTGTGGTGTGGTGGCTTCTCATTGTGGTGGCTTCTCTTGTTGTGGAGCATGGGCTCTAGGCACGCGGGCTTCAGTAGTTGCGGTGCATGGGCTCAGTAGTTGTGGCTCACGGGCTGTAGAGCGCAGGCTCAGGAGTTGTGGCGCACGGGCTTAGCTGCTCCGTGTCCCCTGCATTGGCAGGTGCATTCTTAACCACTGCGCCACCCGGGAAGTTCCCCAAAAGGTAAATTCTTAATCTTGATCGCAATCTTCTGGTAATTTGGAGTTGAAAGCAGTAACTAGTTAGAAAAACTTTTAACCAGACCATGATTAGCTTAGAAAAGTTATTTCTTATTTTCTGGTAAGCTTGAACTTGGTAGTTGGATTCCATGAATAGCTATTTATTTTCATTATGGTTTCCAAATTCTAAAAATAGCCATTATTGAATTATGCATTGGGAATATGATGAAACATCAAGTATTGTGTGAAAAAAATCTCATCTCTTAGAAGGGCCTGAGACCTGAGTCCATGTTCCATGAGGTGTAGAATCATAGACAAGATCCTGATGAAGGAGGACCAAGAACCTTAAAGGACATACATTCAAAACCATCCTCAACGACCTTTAGAAACACAATCTTATCATCAGTAGGACATGATGGGCTCTGAAAGAGTTAAGCCAGAACATAAGGAAATTTGAGAGGAGAAATTCCTCTGTGTGTCCCGAGCTCTCTCTCTTTATAAAGACATCCTAATCCAGAATGACCTCATCTTCACTTGATTACATCTGCAAAAGCCCTTTTTCCAAATAAGGCCACATTTACAAGTACCGGGGTTAGGACTCTGTCTTAGCCCGTTCGGGCTGCCATAACAGAAGACCACAGACTCGGGGCTTATAAACAATAGATATTTACTTCTCACAGTTCTGGAGGCTGGAAGTCTGAGATCAGGGAGCCAGCAGGTCACAGTCTGGTGAGGGCACTCTTCCTGGTGGTTCAGAGCTGGCACCTTCCTGCTGTGTCCTCACAAGGTGAGGGGGACTAGGGATCTCTCTGGAGCCTCTTTTATGAGAGCATTCATCACACTCATGAGGGCTCCCAAGGGCTCCACCGACGAATACCATCATCTTTAGGGGTTAGGATTTCAACCTATGAATTTTGTTGCTGGGGGACACGAACATTCAGCCATATTAGACTTCAACATATTTGGGGGGGTATACAATTTAACCCATGACAATGTCTAACATAGTCAGGGGCTCCTGTGAAGCCATTTTAATGCTTCTTTCCAGAATGAATCATCCCCATTCGCGTCTTTAATCTAGAGCTGAGCTGATGAAACAAGGTGATACTTTACTAATGATGTTATATTAAAAGTCATTTTAAAAATGAAAATAACACACGCCCATGGTAGGAAAAACCAGACAATACTGAAGGATTTGCTATGAAAACTCCTAAAGGAAAACATCATTATCTGTTTTTTGTATGTCCTTCCAGATAGCTACACACATTTATACACTTTTAAGAAAATGGGAGCATAGTATACACACTACCCCGTGCCTCTCTTTTTCACCTGACAAAGCACTGAGGTCTACTGCCCACACCGGAGTGAATTAGGTTTCTCCAACTTAAGTGTCTCAGAAAAGACAAAGGCACAACCCAAATGCTTTGCTTCTCGAGTAATGATTTGTTTCTATTGTGTTTGGCTGTACCCAGACTATTTGTCCATTTATTCGAGAAATGAAAACAGAAGTAGAAAAGTGGAGTCTAATACCATCTTAAGGGATTCTCTTATCCCTTCTGTGGGTGAATGCAGTCATCACACTGAAGCAAGCACAGAAGGGCTGGAACCTCTGTGCTTAGAAGAGTGGATGGCAAGAAGAGGTTGGCTGAATGAATGAACACTTCAAAACAAAAACAGATGCTTTGTCTCACATCATACCTCACATAGAGTAGTGACTGCACTTCTGCTGTGCTAAAGAGCTTTACGGTACCACATACAGAGAAAGTCGTTCCATCAACATCCCACCTGAAAGGTCTGATTGGTTGAGCAGTATTCAAGGCTAATTAAGAGAATAATGCTCATATTTTTATGGGGTTTTACAGATTACAGGAGACTTTTATGGGTATCACCTAATTCCTTCCTTCCCACAGTTTCGTTAGCCAGGAAAGACAGTTATTAATTCCTCTTTTCAGTAAAGAAACCAAGGCTTCAAGAGGCTTAACTCACCCGCTGAGGTGACACAGATGACCTGTAGCCCAGGTCACCGAGCCCTCAGCCTATGCTCTTTCTTCGTACCAGCCTGTCAGTCCAAGGTACTCTTTCAGAAATCTGATAGCTCAGTGCGGACGCGTGCATTTTAAAATACACTAATGTGATAATAGTTCCAGTTATGATGCTTACTTTTACCTGAACATGATCTAATCTATTTAATTTTTAGGCCAAAGGAGCTATCCACAGACACATGGCTAGCTGATAGCATATGTGGGATTAGAATTCACAAACACACACAGAGTGCATATGTGGGATTAGAATTCACAAACACACACAGAGTCATTCTTTCTCTCCAATGCATTATGCTGTTTCCCTTGAGACTGCACATATTTTTATTTTTTTATCTTTTACTTTAAAAAAAATTTAAACCATTTTTAAAAACAAGTATAGTTAATTTACAATGTTGTGTTAGTTTCAAGTGTACAGCAAAGTCATTCAGATATATATATATTTCAGATTCTTTTCCATTATAGGTATTACAAGATATTGACTAGAGCTCCCTGTGCTATACAGTAGGTCCTTGTTGGTTATCTATTTTATATATAGTAGTGTGTATATGTTGATCCCAATCTCCTAATTTATCTCACCCTGGTAACCAGAAGTTTGTTTTCCATGTCCGTGAGTCTATTTCTATTTTGTAAATAAGTTCATTTGTATCACTTTTTTTTAGATTCCACATATAAGTGATATCATATGATATTTGTCTAACTTACTCCACTTAATATATTTTTAGAAACGCTGACATGCACTTAGGTCTTTAGACATTCCAATCAGTTTGTTCATTTCTTTTGGCCCAAAATGCAGAAACCATTTGCAAATGAAATTGCAGATATAAGATTTCATCAAAGGCAAAATATTAATTTAAACCTGAGCTTGAAAATAATAAAACTATTTTTTAAAAAACAAACAAAAATCCCCAACAAAACATGAATACACGCTGGTGAACATTCAGCTAGGCTTCTATCCGGAACACAGAGGTACACAGAGAAATCACAGCTCCTCTGACCTTTCCAATCGTCTTCCCACCCCCAGAAATAACCAGCTTTAAGGTTTGATGTGATTCTTTCCAGGACCACTTCTATGAAATTAAGAACGTGTAATTAACTTTAGTTTAAAACATAGTTTTAGTATGCTTACCTAAATGGCCTTGGATGCTATGTGTGACTCTGTGCCATATAGTTTTTACTTTAAAAATGTCTCAGAAATCTTCCTGGACAGTACACGTAGCTCTATCTCATTCATTCAATGGTTGGCTAGTATCTCATAGTTTAGATGCCTAAATGTATCATAATGTAACTACTGTTCCCCCCGGAGACCACAAAAAATTGGCAGATTTGATTATATAAAAATGCTAAACTTCAGAGCCATGAGCAAATATAAACAAGGCTGCCCCTGCCAAGTATGAGAAAGTTTAAGTATCAATAAGAATATTAACTGCAATGAACTGAAACATCATATGTGTGTACATCCGTGATTTCATAGTGATACTAAAACACTCACTGTTGCTTTTAGAAAATGTTAGGGAACCAACTGATTTTGAAAACTGGTAAATAAGGACAGAGAATCAAGTTTTGATTTTGCCTTTTCCTACACAAACATTACTTCCGGGTAATCCAAGAGTTGCTAAGAAGTCTCTCTTTAGAAAAGTTTACTATCTCATAAATGAAGGAGAATCTCCCTCCTGGACCTTAAGTATCCAACCTCCTCTCACAGCACTATGCTAGGGCGGTAATTTTACTTTATTTCTTCAGTCTCGCCCTATAAAGATCCCTCCTGATATATTTTGGAGCCTGTTCAAACTACCAGGTCTTTGTTGCTGCTCTGTATTAGGAACAAAGCTCCTTTCCTCCGGAGCCACATCTGTTCATTTTTCTTTTGCTGTTTTCTGAGCTTCCCTTGACTGGTACCAACAACGTGCATCA
>NW_006790942.1:3336293-3337098 GCF_000442215.2 Lipotes vexillifer | reverse complement strand
CGCTCTTCCAGGAATATTCTCTGCACAGCATCCTCCAGAGACACTCTCATTTCCTTGTTCTCTGCAGTAATGTTTCTGAGCATTTAGCCCCGTTTGCTCCTAATTTTAGCCTCCTTTTGGTCTTTCTACCTTCTAAGTTTTCCCAGCCTGGGAAAGCTTTTTCTAACATACTTCCCCTCTGGATGCAAAAGATGATGTTTCACAGATTCACGTTAGTTATAGGCTCTGCACTGACCCTGCCTGCAGGGCGAGCACATCCAGGGTGTGCTCGGTGGTGGTGGTGACATGGTGGAGGGTTGGGTGGGCCTCCTGCAGGTTCTCCTTGGGGTCTGGTGCTCACCCAGGGGGTGGGGGTGGAGGAAGCTATGATCCAGGTCCCTCTCAGCCCAAGCCCCTCACCCCTGGTAGGACTGGAAGAAATCCAGGGCACAGGCTGGGGAAGGGACTATTAAAAGGGACTTGTTCGTGAGGGAGGAGGGCCAATCTGGTGTGCTAAGCACGAGGCTTCCAGAACCCAGATGGGAGCTATTTCTGAGGATGAGGGGCTTTGAGGCTGATTAATCCGACAGGAAGTCTTTTTTGGCTGTTGATTCTTTTTCATTCAAGAATCTACACAATTGGGGGCTTCCCTGGTGGCGCAGTGGTTGAGAGTCCGCCTGCCAATGCAGGGGACGCGGGTTCGTGCCCCGGTCCAGGAAGATCCTACATATGCCGCGGAGCGGCTGGGCCAGTGAGCCATGGCCGCTGAGCCTGTGCGTCTGGAGACTGTGCTCCGCAACAGGAGAGGCCACAGCAGTGAGAGGCC
>NW_006790942.1:3329441-3336283 GCF_000442215.2 Lipotes vexillifer | reverse complement strand
AAAAAAAAAAAAAAAAAAAAAAAAAAAAAAAAAAAAATCTACGCAATGGGGACTTCCCTGGCGGTCCACTGGGTAAGACTCCACGCTTCCAGTGCAGGGGGTGTGGGTTCGATCCCTGGTCAGGGAACTAAGATCCCACATGCTGCATGGCGTGGCCAAAAAAAAAAAGAAAAACCAAGAATCTACACAATGGATAAACAACAAGGGCCTACTGCAGAGCACAGGGAACTCTATTCAATATCCTGTGATGAACCATAATGGAAAAGAATATGAAAAAGAATGTGTGTGTGTGTGTGTGTGTGTGTGTGTAACTGAGTCACTTTGCTGTCCAGCAGAAATTAACACAACATAGTAAATCAGCTATACTTCAATAAAATTAAAAAAGAATCTACACAATGGAGTTTGAAAAACAGACCAACTGGAAGCAGCAGGGAAAATTTCACTGCTGAACTCTCCCTGGGTTTAGCCACCTGTCTGAAAACAGCCACAGGTGAATACATCTTTCTCTGAATCCCAGGCTCCAGGCATAAACACTGATCACCTGAAGCCAGTTAAGTCACAAACAGGCCCTCTGCCTGCTCTAGACTCCCACCTGTTATTAGCAGGAAATGAAATGAATCCAGTCAATAGCAATGTCTCTACTGTTTCGTGGGATCTTGCAGTCAGCGGGTTTTAAGTTTGAGAATGCCGGCAGGTTATCCTGTGGCACACTCATCACCAGAAAAACTCCAACTCACTCTGGCTCATGAAATATTAAGGACGAGCTGGAATTACTTGCATTAACTTCAGCACAAATAGACCAAAAATCAAATCAAAGCTGTGTCTTCCACTTCATATGACACAGAAAGCTAACAATTTTTAGTAGCTAGTGGGTTTTAGAGGGAGAGATCTTAACTCTTCCTCTCTGCAAAACTATGAGTTCTCAAAATTTTCTCTTTTGGTTTTATTGTCTGAATAATTTCGGGACTATTTTAAGAAAAAGCTGGTTCACTGTTCTAGTAAGGGAAGTCAACGGAAAGCTTAATAATAGACTTTTTAGAATTATGATTACTCCCAGATGGATGCTTACACATGTCCTTAGCTTTTAGAAAACTACTGACGTATGTGACCATCTGTTTTTCAGTGACTTTGAATGGAAATCTTTACTATTTTGTTGATCTCGCTGTCGCCAAGTCTGTAACTTGAACCACCAAAGGTTTTAAGACTATGACAGTAATGTCTTTTTCTTCTGTTGTTACTAAAGGTACATATTGTATGACTCAACTTTTACAACTGCCTTCGGGAATTATTAGAAATAATAAGAAAGTATGATTGGAAGGAAATTAATAAATTATGCATGCTTTTGCTTGTTCTTTCTTAAGACCAATCAACAATTACAGGGTATTTTGCCAAGTAGTGATTGAAATCCTGACCATGGGCTTTCCGTACCCCAGGAGGCCATGGGAGTTTCTCAAGGAGACTGTAGGTGGCTGCCTTCCCGATGACCGCTTAGCCCAGGGCACCTCTGAAAGAACTGCACACTTATTAAATCTTTGCTGTGGGGCTGTTTCAGGCAATTTTCAAGTCGCTAAAGAGTGAGAATTCTCAGGTTTGCGTGAGAATTTCTGCTAGCTTTTTAGTATTTCAAGGAAATAAAGTAAAGCAAGGAATAGGCTCTCTAAGAAGAATTTCTGAGCCATCATTGCAAATTACAGAAAAAACAGGACAAAATATCTGCAACACAGAAAAATTAATGTCTAAGATGGAACTTAGCATTCCTCGGGCAAACCCACCCATCCTCTCCCTCCTTCTACCTTGGTGAGCAGCGTTACCATCTGTCTAGTTGAAGTTACCCTCTACTTCCAACTCACGGCAAAACCAGATGAAATCTATCTCCTGGATGTCCTTCTCGTTGCCCCCTCTTCTCTCTCCACGTGCCCCAGCCCGGGGCCACATCGCGGGGCCTTGGATTAGGAAGGAAGGCTCCATATCAATCACTCTGCCTCTTTGCTTGCCCCAGGTCACTAGAAAATGGGTTAAATTGTGCAAGGATGTCCTTTCTCCCTCTGAGGTTTTTCCTTTTTACTCTGCCTTCTGAAGCATCATTGTAGGTGGTGAGACTTGTTAGGGAGGAAGCTGACCTTTGGATGAATGTGCTTTGGCTTGGGAAATACATTTTCATTTTGGACGGCTGAGAAGGGAAGGCTGAGGGACAGAGGGACAGGCTGCCTCATGCTGCTCTGGCTTGGGCTCTGAAGAAGCATGGAGATGGCCAGGTTGTCAGCCTGGGTCATCGGGTTACAGACCTTGCCAACATCACAGGCAGAAGCCAGTCGGGAATATGGTTTTGCGTCTCTCAGTTTCTTGTGTGCTATGGCTCAGGGACCTAACCGTTGTGGAAGGTGGCTTGCTGGAGTGCAGATGTAGCCAAGGTTAAAACGATAATCTGTGTACTCTCTCTATAGTTACAGAGAATAGAGACCCTGGCAGAGCTGTTCTCTGCTTTTGGGAAGTCAGAAGAGTGCTTACCTTGAGGAGGGAGTTCGGGGAGCTGGTAACGTGCTGTTGTACAGTGCGAACAGGGCGTTCGTTACACAGGCGTGTTTGGTTTGTGAAAATGTACCAAACCATATGTGCGCTTTTCTATTTGTAGGGCATCATTTTAAAGAAAGCTAAAAACGCTTTCTTTAGCCTCAGGAAAGGCTAGCAGGAGACAGGGTAATGGAAGAAGGGGAGGGGACCCCGCTTTTATAATCACCGGGATACCTGTCCCTAGCCAGGGCACAGACCGCATGAGCCTCGCAACGACCACAGGGTAGTGAACATGGGCCTGGGAAGCCCTCCCACTTGAAGCGTGCACGACGGACTCCAGATGCCTGCTTGCCTCTCTCTCCTATTCAGGTGTTCCTTCGTGATTTTCCTCCGCTGCAAGGTGTTTCCCTTGTTGTCCCAGTGTTTTTGACCCTGTGTCACAGAACTGGAAAGCATTATGAGAAGCAAGCTTTCAAAGAAAAATAATGACTGAGGTGGTGTCTGTTTGATGCAGAAATCCTACACAGTTCTTTACCTAAATCTGGTGTCCAGTGGGCACAATCACGCTTATTGCAAAGGACTTTAGTATTGTCCAGCATCCTGGGATACTGTCAGCAAGACATCAGGAGAAATGGTAGAGGGGATCCCTTCTAAACATCCTTCCTGGCTGCTCCGTTTCATGGTTTCCCAAATGTTGAAAATATGCCAAGTCTTTGTTTGATGGCTTCTCAGGAGGTTCAGGTAAAGAGCGACCTGGTTATAAATCTAGCGTAAAGAGGTTAAAAATACGACTTGCGTTTGTTTTCAAAGTGTTCTCCTGTTGAACTGATCACAGATGTGTACTGAGCACCCCCTGTATGCATCAGCTGGACCACGGGGATAAACTAGACTGTTTCTGCCAAGGGTTCCAGTGAGATAAACAGACACAAGCCATGAAAACAAACAGGTTGGAGAACTACGGGTCCAAGAAGTGTTGCCAAGATGGGAAATGGTTGAGACCCTAGAGCATGACGTGGGGCTGACAGTCACAGTCAGGGCCTCGGGGCGTCTCTGCAGAGTGGGGGGTCTCTGAGGAGAGGGCACCTGAGGAGAGGACTGTGACATGGCGTGTGGGGCATGAGGCTTCTAAGAGGGAACTGCAACCACAAATGAGATGGGCATGTCCCTGGATCACACGGGAAGTGCGGAGGAGGAGGAAGGATGGAGGCTGCTGAGGACAGGTGAGCACAGGTGAGGGCCAGAGAGGGGGGAATGGGCCGGAGGCCTCAGAGACCAGAGAGCTTGTGGAGGAAAGGATCAGAGCGGGCGAGCGTGCAGGAAGGGTGGTGCGGTCATGGCGCGGGGGTGGGGTCTGAGGATGAGGTTTCCCAGGAGGTGCGGGCGGTCATCACTGACTCCAGGGATGGCTGACATGGGGGCTGACGTGGGGGAGGGCAGTGGACTTCTGGGGTCGAGAAATCAAGGTGCTGGGAGACCAGAGTACAGCACAGGTCATTGACAAGGATGCTGAAGAAATAGGAGAATGATGACAGGAACGGCGCTGGAGAGGAAATGATGGCCACACGCTAGAGTCTCCTACGTGAGGGGCAGGAACCAGAGGGCGAGCGGATGCTGGAGGGAGCGGTACTGGGGGTTCGGTCTAGGACCTGCATTCAGGAGAAGTGTTTTCTTTATGGTGGTAAATGCACGTGGCAGAAAGCACACCACTTTAACCATTTTTAGGTGCACGGCTCGGTGGCGCTAAGCACGTTCACTCTGTTTTCCGACCCTCACCTCCACCCACCTCCACCCACCTCCACCCACCTCCAGAGCTCTTCTTCCCAAACTGAAACTCTGTCCCCATTAAACACTGATCCCCCCTCCCCCAGCCCCTGGCACCCATGTTCTACTCCCTGCCTCTGTGACTGTGACTCTTCTAGGTTCCTCAGATAAGAAGAACCGTAAAATATGTGTCTTTTTGTGACTGGCCTACATCACTTAGCATAACGTCTTCAAGGTTCCTCATGTTGTGTCCCATTTCAGACCTAATAGGGAGGGTTTTGGGGGAAGACAGTGAGGAAGTGTCTTGGGAATGGCAACGGGAGCAAAGAGACACCCATCTGACTTCTAGGAGTGGACGTAAATGGTGCAATTTCAGCAGAAAAATGTCCCCGATTACCAGGGCCGTGGGAGAAGCGCTGTCCTCGGAAGAGTTGGCACACTTCAGGGGGAGACAAGAGGGGAGGGACATCGGGGGACAATGTGGAGAACTAGGGGCGTCTTGCTGATGACTGACTGGGTCCCAGGGAGCACAGTGGGCGTGGTGGAGGGGCACCTGATGAGGTCAGATCACGGGACAAGCAGCCCTGCGCTGACCAGGATCAGAGAGGCCCAAGGGGGTTTAACTGGGAGCTCCTGCATGTCTCGGGCTTCCAGCCCACAGCTGGCACTTACAGAAGGATCGCTGGAAAACATGAGCAGTCGATCAAGAATTTTAAAATGTCGTGTAGTGGGAACATAGGGAAAGCCATCATGGGCTTTCAAGTCAGAGGTCCTTCCAGTCTGACCTTTGCACTTGTGAGGCCTGGACCAAATTCCCTCACCTAAGCCCCCCACCTCCTCATTTGTATGATATAAGCTACACTGAGATTTGATAAAAGTAGTAAATGAGAGAATGTACATGAAAGGTCTCTGAAACCATGAAGTGCTAATCCAATGCCATAATTATTCCTGACTTGGTACTTACTGATGACATTTAACGTAGAAAGACTATGGTAAGTCCTTATATTGTGTTCTAAGATCATAAACAAATTGATCCTATGCCTTTGGGTCTATATTTGGTGGAGTCAACTAGCGAGGCCCCTACCTGTTCGCTCTCAGACATCTGGCACCTTGACCGTTCACCAGCCTACAAGCAACCTAACCTGCCTCTGAGGGAAGGCCAGCAGTGACCAAAAGAGCTGAGGAAAGCTAAGGATGGGAGACAGGAGAGGGGTGTAAATCTGTTGGCTTGTCAATCAGAGCGAAAGAGCACTTTTGTGCTTTCACTGGGGAAGCCCGAGGCAGGCCTGCTGTGGACGGAGGAGGAAGAGGTGTGGGCCCAGCCCTGGCTTTCCCACCATCAGGCTTTGTGACCTCAGCCATCGGCCACCTCCCTGGGCCTCGGCTTTCTCACCTGCAAATTGAAGGAGCAAAAGGTGCTCACTAAGCTCTTCTTGTTATTCTATGATGCTGTCATTCCCTGGGTGAGCTATGCAAACATTACCAAATGAAAAAAGTCAGATCTGAAAGGCCACATATCGGGCTTTCCTGGTGGCGCAGTGGTTGAGAGTCCGCCTGCCGATGCAGGGGACACAGGTTCGTGCCCCGGTCCCGGAAGATCCCACATGCCGTGGAGCGGCTGGGCCCGTGAGCCAGGGCCACTGAGCCTGCGCGTCCGGAGCCTGTGCTCCGCAACGGGAAAGACCACAACAATGAGAGGCCACAACGGTGAGGCCCGTGTACCACAAAAAATAATAAAATAGAAATAAAAAAGGCCACATATTATATGATTCTATTTATATGAAATGTCCAGAATAGGCAAATCTGTAGAAACAAAAAGTAGATCAGTGGTTGCCAGGGGCTGCAGGAGAAAGAGACTTGGTGAGTGACAATTACCTGCGGTAGGTTTCTTCTTAGAATGATGAAAATGTGAAACTGTTCTAAAGTGGATTATGGTGATAGTAACACACTGTGAATATACTAAGAGCCCTTGAACTCTGCATGTCTAATGGGTGTGACCTTACATAAATCACTTGCCTGAGTTGAGCTTCTGTTGGCCAAGTCATTCCCACTTTCTGTTTCATGAAGTGCATGTGAGTCGGGTACAGTAGCTAATTGGGCATTGTTCATTTCGTTGGGTATGACAGTGGCATTCCATTACTGACAGCTGAGACACATCAGAAGAGGAAAGAAAAATACCCAAGGACGAAGGGAGAGAGAAGACAGCGGGGACTGGCGGCCGTGCTGTGCTGGTGTGCCTGAGCACAGAGATGATGCTGGGGAGACAGGGATAAGAGCATCCCACAGCGCTGGGGCGTGGTCCATAAGGGGACCAGTGCCCGGCTCCAGAGGGAAATGCTACATCATAGCCCAGAACCACGGTATTTATCAGAAATCCTAAAGTGTGTATTTGGGGGGGAAAAGTGCCACGGAAATCCTTTCCTTGCACGTCACAGTGCAGATTCTGCACGTTGCAGTGCGGAATCCAGATGAACATGCCGGGCATATTACGTAGCATCGCAGGGCTCTCCTTTATCGACACGGGTTAGCACCAAGGTCAGGAATGCAAGCTCTTTCCCTGGTTAAAAGCA
>NW_006790942.1:3326766-3328827 GCF_000442215.2 Lipotes vexillifer | reverse complement strand
TTTCCCTGGTTAAAAGCACTTGAGTGCTCTTTGGCCCAGAGGATTACAATATTTATAGTCTTTCCTACAATCAGCAGGGGAGAAGTGGGTTCCCAAAGTGCATCCCGAGAAACAGAAATGCATAAAAGGTAACTACTTACAGTTCAGGTTTTATTCAACAGAGAAGACAATGGGTAAGTGCAATTAATGCCACGTAAGTCCTGTGTCCAGCCTCGTACATATTTTATCTCTATCTCTGCCTTGAAAATCTAAATAAAACTAGAGCCTGCAGGGTATCGTGTATTACGCAGGCTTCAATGGAACCCTAAGAATGTGAACTGAAATTTCATGTGAACACAGTGAGAAGGTGGCCATCTGCAAACCAAGGAGAGAGGCCTCAGGAAGAACCAAACCTGCCCACACCTTGATCTTGAACTTCCAGCCTCCAGAACCATGAGAAAATAAATGTCTGCTGTTTAGGCCACCCCAGCCTGTGGTATTTTGTTATGGCAGTCCTAGAATACTAATATAGTCAGGCATTAAATGATGTTAAAATATTGTTCATTTTGTTGGGTGTGACAAAGGTATTGCTATAATTATATGGATATTATATTTTAAAGTGTGCTTACTATAAGGTGATCATGTTTCTTAAAAGTAACATTCGTTTTTGTTTTAACTGTCTTTAATAAGTAACATTTATAATGAAGCTTCCTATCCTTGCCCCTAAACTATGAGCTGGAGCTATGGAAACTCTTATGCATGAGGCGTCCTTTGCTTCTCACAGGTGAGAGCAGGAACTCAGCCGGCGCTTCTGAGGCCCGCTGCACTCTGGTCCAGTCTCCTGGGGCGCTCCCAACGCACACTGTGTTTGCTGAGCACACATCTCACACACACCAGGCCTGGATGAATATTTGTTGGTCGAAGAACTTCTTTTCCACCAGTTACAGCAGATGGGTTATGAAATGTATTAATGTATATGCAAATTAAGGATAATCAAAAGGTACCAAAAGGCGTGTTCAGAAGTAACTAACTAGCCCTTTTTACTCTTTTCAGGTCTGTCTGGGCAAGTTTTCTCTCTTTGTCTCTTTTTTTCACAGATTCTACTTTTCCCCACAGAAAATTCTCCATGATCCCTTACTGAACGGTAGCGTTGGGCTATTCAGACTTTGCCTCACGTACATTATTAGTTAGAATTTTCATCTGTGACGATGATCCTATTATAAATGATATGAGATATCCAGCTCCCATCCTATTGAAAGCTTTTCGGCTGTGAGTAATCTGAATCCCTAAAAGCCTTCAGCATTGGTACTTTTGGGGCTTGTTAACTGTCATTAAATTTTCCTGTTAGCGTGAAAATGCTAAATGTTGAAATGATGGATACCAAAAGGAAACTTAAGGTAGATCCTTTGATTTTATTTCCTATAGGAGATTATCTTTAATTGGATCTTTGGTCTGTCCTTCTGAATTTTTACTTTTTTCTCCTTGAGAGTACATTATTTTTCTAAGAAATGTCATTGTGATTGGTTGAACTTACTTTCACATAGGCGGTTTCCTACAAGAACCTGGTAATACTGCACACTGACATCTAGGTTACACATCTGAGGCAGGCGCACATATTCTCCGGTAAAGGAGCGGAGAGTAAATACGGTAGCCTCCGTGGGCTCATTACAGCTGTCAACTGCCCCATCAGCCCCAAAACTGTCACAGACATCACACACATGAACGCGTGGGGCTGGGTGTCAATAAAACCTTATTTATGGACACTGAAATTCGAATTGCATAAAACTTCTGTGTCACGAAAGGTTATTTTTCTTCGATTTCCTTTCCCCAACGATTAAGAAAGCTAAGAACTACTGAGCTTGCGCGTTGGTGAACACCTGGTGGAGCTGGGAGGGTGGAACGCCCAGCGAGGGGGGCAGCTCCTCGCCCCTCCCCCAGGCCTTGCCCTCAGACTCCCGCCATTTGGCGTTCCCGAGTTACTGACACCCTCCTCCCTGCCCCGCACGGAGGGAGCCTGCCAGAGCTGCCACTTTTCCCCGTGTCCCCAGCCTGCAGGCCCACTCCATCAAGATTTTGGACTTG
>NW_006790942.1:3297385-3326755 GCF_000442215.2 Lipotes vexillifer | reverse complement strand
GGTACGCGGGCCTCTCACTGCCGTGGCCTCTCCCGTTGCGGAGCACAGGCTCCGGACGCGCAGGCTCAGCGGCCACGGCTCACGGGCCCAGCCGCTCCGCGGCACGTGGGATCCTCCCGGACCGGGGCGCGAACCCGCGTCCCCTGTATCGGCAGGCGGACTCTCAAGCACTGCGCCACTAGGGAAGCCCGGACTTGCTAAGTTTTGTGAGCCAGTTCCTCAAAAGCAATCTCTCTCTCTCTCTATATATATATATACATATATAAAATAAGTAAATAAACAATATTTAAAAATATAAAAACCTTTCTTAGTGCACAGACCATAGGAGGACAGGCCGTGGTCTGGCTTTGGACATGGGCCTTAGTTAGCTGTAATAAATACACAGAGATGCCCAGCAGACTGTTTACACTGTGAGAAAAGGAGGTGCAGGTTCTATGGCAGAAATAGCCATTGATTAGGCTCAAGAATTTCCCGCCACGAGCCCCCGAAGTTTAGCACCACAGCACAGACTCAGGTTTCTGCCTCTAGCCCCCCGCCAGCCCGCTTTCAAAACACTCCAATCCAGCCCCCTGGCATCACAATTGGAGCTCTCGTGGACATCTCAGACTCCAGCGTCTAAACGGACTCAAGTCCCATCCCCTGCCCCCGCTGTTTCCTCCCCTGTCTGCTTCAAGTCCATCCACGGTGCCCCATCCACTCACATCCCAGGAGTCACCTAGACTCTTCTTTTCACCTCACTCATTGGTAAGCTTGCACCCTTCTCTCCAAACCCACTGCACACCCTCCAAAATGCATCTCCCTCTGCTCTATCCCCCAGATTTTTGTCTACAGTGGCAGAGATGAGTAGTTGCAATAGAGACCACATGGCCCTCAAGGCCTAAAATACTGTTTTAAAATAGAATCCAGACTTTGTTAGTCCCCTCCTGTGGCCGTCAATGGTAATGCATGACACCAGAATAAAAACGCTTTATCAGAGCCTGCTTTTTCCCCTAACAATCTGCAACGAATGCACAACTTCCCCTCAGTCTAAATGAGCAAAGGTAGCAGTAACCACACCTTACTCCATTTACTCTGTGGAGCTGTGCCCGCGCGGACTCACATCCATGCCGTCTGGCTCCAGGCACAGGTCCCTCTCAACACCCGCACAGCCTCACCTTTCGCAGCCGCACCTTTCGCACGGTCAGACTGGGGTTGTTTTTGGACGCCCATCGGCGGTCTGCTGCTGATCAGAACGGGCTAAGGGACACGCCAGCACACGGTCACCTTGGTTCCATACTGCCTTCGTGTTCCCAAGACAGTTCCCGGCGGCCGGGCCGATGGGATGTTTTTGTCTGCTGTTCCTAGGGGGTGTGTGACAGGGTCTCTGTTCCTCAAGGTTTTGGTTTTCTACAATTTGCACCAAAATATCTCCTGAATTTTAGGTCCCCACGCCCTCGGCATGAAGTGTTCGATGGCTAGTGTGCTGAACAAGCAGATCTAAAATTGAAATGGATTGAAAGGTTTAATGGTTATGCATTTTGGACTCTTTGTAGGGAACCACAGCCATTCGATTCTCCTTTTGTGAGACCACATAAGGCAGTCAGACGCAGGGATTTAGGAATAAAACCCCCATCCTAAGGGATGCATAAAAAGGCTCATAAAGGACCAATTTCCATTAAAAAATAATCTCTATGTAGTCTCCTGATTCTTAGACTACTTTTGATATATTTTAACAAATATGTGCTCTATTTAAGTTAGAATTTATAGTTTTATTGCCTTCATGATTTTGAACAGATCATTAGAAGATAAGGGAAAAAATAATATGTCTTTTGGGGGTTAGTTTATGAGTATAGTTTATGTTTACCACAAACAGGTGAGTTACGCATGTTATTAGATTTTGCATACTTTTTTCATACCTCTTTGCACCACTGTATTCACCCTCCTCTAACGCACATTTATTCCACCTGGGCTGGTATATGCTGTTCAGTTGTTTTTGTTAATAAGTGCTTCATTTTGCCAAAAGAACAGTACAGAACTTCCAAGTCATTTAAAGGTCTAGAAATAACTTACTTGCTTTAGCGGAAACTTAGCTCTAATGAGAATTTGATAAATTCTAGCTTGTTGTAAACTAGACCCCATAATTCTTTTTTTTTTTGGCCTCGCTGCATGGCATGCAGGATCTTAATTCCCTGACCAGGGATAGAAACCGTGCCCCCTGCGGTGGAAATGCGGAGTCCTAACCACTGGACCACCAGGGAGGTCCCACGTCCCCATAATTCTTGTGCCTTGATTTAAATCTGCGTACAGATTGTAAAGGGTGCAGTCAGATGCTAGACCCGCAAAGCCGGCTCTTATCACGCTAGAGAACTAAGCACAGATGCATCGTGGGCCTCAGGGATGCAGGCCGGGATGCAGGCCGGAACGCTGTCCCACTGGCTGGGGAGGGGGCGGGCGTTCCGGAGAGGCCTGCTACTTCAGGGCCATCCAACTGCCCCCAGGACTACTATTTCCATTCTAAATTTAGAGAACTTAATTGTTCCCATATATTAGTGAGGTCTTTTTAAATTTTTATTTATTTATTTTTGTTTTTTTGCGGTACGCGGGCCTCTCACCGCTGTGGCCTCTCCCGTTGCTGCGGAGCACAGGCTCCGGACGCGCAGGCTCAGCGGCCATGGCTCCCGGGCCCAGCCGCTCCGCGGCATGTGGGATCCTCCCAGACCGGGGCACGAACCCGCGTCCCCTGCATCGGCAGGCGGACTCTCAGCCACTGCGCCACCAGGGAAGCCCAGTGAGGTCTGTTTTTAAAAGAAACAAATGCTGAAGTCAAAATAAAAGAGCAGGGGTGCGGGGGGTAACAGGGAATTTAACATAAAAATTAATTATATTTACATAACGTGGAGATAACATTAAAATTACTCACAGACCTCACAGACTCTCCTCTGCAAAGGTCAACCAGCTGTGTCCTTTCCAGAAAATACTGTTAGCCTTGTCTTCGTATTTCCTAATATGGTTTTCTTGTTGCCAACATCTTATAATAAACCCTAGTGGATATACCACCAAGTAGCTAGATGTGAATTTTGCTGAGAGCAGACTGCTTTGGATGTAATTCTTCCTACCACTAAAATTTATTTATTTATTTACTTGGATTTATTTGGTCTAAAAAGAGAAAGATTTTGGCAAAATATGAATGCATAAACTTACTTAGTAATATTTTCATAGATATTAAGTCATAGGTATAGGCATTTCATATCAAAGAACTTTTTTCAGCACCCTGTTTGAATGGTAAAAGTTTCAGAATCTGTACCAGATACAAATATATCAAAATATGTGTTTAAAATCAGATTATCCATGTTCAGGGGCCTAAAATAATGATGGATAAATATTAGAGGAATAATGATAACAGCTACCACTTAACTGAATACTCTCGTGAACGCTCTACTGTACATTTCTTGTTATAAAGTAAGTGTAGTTATCCCCGTTGTACATATTTGGAATCTGAGGTTCACAGAACTAGCAAGAAAGTCAAAATTGAAACCCAGTTCTCTTTCATTCCAGTGCTCATGCTTTTTACATAACACAACTGCAGTCTGAAGCAGGAAGAGCTGCAGGGATTAGAATGGACTTCTTTTCCTACTAACATTTTTTTTTTTTTTTTCTCAGCGGCCATGGCTCACGGGCCCAGCCGCTCCGCGGCATGTGGGATCTTCCCGGACCGGGGCACGAACCCGTGTCCCCTGAATCGGCAGGCGGACTCTCAACCACTGTGCCACCAGGGAAGCCCCCTACTAACATTTTTAAACTCACAAAACATGTATTGCATTTTATATTCATACATGGCAAAATTTTTAATGTTCGTTTTCTAAATTGCATTGGAAACAAATGATACGATAGAAAGAGAAAAAATGTGATTCAAAGATAGAAGAAAAAGAAACTTAATTCAAGAAAAATGGTAATAGGTCAGCTCCTGAGCAACAACTAAAAATGTTAGATGGATAACTGAAATCCCATTTCTAAAGACATCAAAGAGCTGTGGAGGCAAAAAGGCTGAATTAACTAAAGTGTCTGGAGGGAGAGTTCCTCCCCAGGGAGCAGTCTGTCTCCTTCCCTGAGGGTGTATGTGGACTCAGGGCATGGGCTGAGGCTAGTGTCTCAGATGGGAGAGCATGTCTCCCTTCAATAACAAGGTCTCCCTCAGACACATGGCTGCCCTCCTCGTGACCTTTACCAGACTGTGGAAGCCACCTGGGGAAGGCAGGGTCAGAAAGAAGCCTCTGAAGGTGAGACCGAGTCTCCTAGTCTTTCAAGACTGAGGAGATTTAAGTTTCAGCCTAACTGAAACCCGTTAGGCTCTAAATCCAGAAGCCCAGGAGAAAACACCTGAGGAATGGGAAGTAACCAAGATTATGTAAGTCTTAAGTAAGTCTTACTAAAATTGCAACCCGTCCCAACCCATTTCAATACCTGTTAGGACTGAAGTCATCAGCTACTCATTCTCACAGAGCAAATCCCTCCAAGGGAGATTCCTTGTTGGTGGAAGATGCAATCCAAACCTACACAGTTTCTTTATATATGATGTCTACATACAACAAAAATTACTAGATACATGAAGAGACAGAAAAATGTGATCAATGATTAAAAAACAAACAACAGGTACAGGGTCATAAAAACCTCAACACTGGATTTAGTAGGCAAGAATTAGATGGAAAAATTGATGAAAACATGGAGAATTTCATCAGAAAACTGAAATGTATTAACAAGCATCAAATGGACATATTACATTTAGAATAAAACAGTTTTTGAGATTAATGATCACTAGATAGTTTAACAGAAGACTGGGCACAGCAGAAGACAGGTCATGTGAACTAAAACACACGTTAAAAGAAAGTATTCAAGTTGAAGGAGAGACAAAAAATGGACAAAACTTAGGATCGAATAAAAGACATACGTATGATTTGAGTCTCAGAGCAGGAGAGAAAGGGAGAAAGCTGCTAAGAAGCAATATCTGAAGAGATATTGAGTGAAAAATTTCCAAAGCTGATGAAAGAGATCAGTTCACAGATACAAGGAGCCCAATGAATCCAAAGCAGGACAAATATAAAACCACACCTAGGCACATTGTGTTCAAACAGTGGCAAGCCAAAAACAAAGAGAAAAATTTTAAATGAGCCAGAGAAAGAAGACATGTCACCTTCGTAGAAGCATGACTTTTCAGCAGAAACTACAGAAGTCGAAAGGTAATGGAATGAGAGTGTAAAGGCAAGACACAGATTGGGATTTGCAACACATACACAGATAGATAAACAGAGACACACACACACATTTTTGACAATAACTTATATCCAGCATATATTAAAAACTCTCACAAATCAATAAGAAAAACACAGACCATACAACAGAAAACTAGGTCAAAAACTTGTAGAGGCAGTTTACAAGAGAAGATATACAAATGGCTGAAAAAAAGATGCTCAGCATCATTAGTAATCAGGGAAATACAAATTAAAACCACAACGCTAAACCTCTATGGACACCAGAATGACTACAATTAAATCATTGTACAATACTAAGTGCTGGTGAGGATGTGAAGCAATATATGTTGCTGGTAGGGGTGTAAGTTGCTTTGGCATGTAAAAACCGCCAGTATCTAATAAAGCTAAACATATACTGGATCTATTACCCAGCAATTTCATTCCTGAGCGTCCAATGGAAATCAGGGCTTAATGTTTATCAAAAGACATGAATAAGAATGTTCACATTAGCACTATTCACAGTGGAAACAACTCAGATGTCCTTTAGGAGTGGAATGGAGGGACTTCCCTGGTGGCGTAGTGGTTAAGGATCCGCCTGCCAAGGCAGGGGACACGGGTTCGAGACCTGGTCCAGGAAGATCCCATAAGCCGCGGAGCAACTAAGCCTGCGAGCCACAACTACCGAGCCCGTGAGCCACAAATACTGTAAGCCCGCGTGCCTAGAGCTCGTGCTTTGCAACGAGAGAAGCCCGTGCACCGCAACGAAGAGCAGCCTCCACTCTCCGCAACTAGAGAAAGCCCGCGCACAGCAATGAAGACCCAACGTAGCCAAAAATAAATAAATTAAAAAAAAAAAAAAGAGTGGAATGGATACGTGAACTGGGGTGTATTCACACACCAGTTATTGAAAAATAACAATATATGCAACAACAGTGAATGAACAAGAGGTGATCTTATGGATACAGGTTGAGAATATCCTGTATCTTGATCTAGAGCAGTGGTGAGCTCCCAGGGCACATTTGGCAATGCCTAGAGACATTTTTGGTTGTCATTTCCAGGGAGGGGATGCTACTGGCATCCAGCGGTAGAGGACAGGAATGCTGTTAAACATTCTGCAACGCACAGTTCAGCCTCCCACTGGGAGGTAGTCAACCCAAAATGTCCACAGTGCTGAGGCTAAATCCTGATCCAGATAATGGTAACACGAGGGTAACTGAGAACGTGTACATTTTACTATAAATTATAACAAACAAAGTTAAAAAAATCAGGACTCACAAAAATAGCTATAGTTCCTCACTGAAATTTAGAAAACATACATGAAACTTCGTTTCCATTTTATAAATAGTCTAATTTATTAAAGAGTCCTAACCACCTGAACTTGCCAGGAATTGCACTAAGCCTGGAAGAACTAGACTCTTTGTGTGCAGTCCCTTTTAAATGGAAAAAAGTATCGACACCTTTCTATATAGCAGGAGATGCACAAATTAGAATCTGGGTTATCACAGAAATGGATACTTGTAGAAACACAATAAGGGTATATGGTAAAGTCCATACATCTGGGTTTCTCTTGCATCCACTACAATACAAATAGAGAAAAACATACATGTACTTTTAAAAACAATAGTCTCATAACCTTGATTCCAAGGATAATAACTTCTTGCCATTTATTTATTTATCAACAAGACTTTTACATAAATTTAGGAATCTACTGGTCCCTTAAATCTTATTATCACCACACCCTGAGAAATAAAAGTCACCTAGAAGTGTTGGGTAGGGCATGGGTTGCACAATTCTTTCCAGTGTCTTGCAGAAATGGAACAGCTATACAAGCCTGTGTGGATCTAGCCAAACAGCCCCAGAAAGGCTGGAAGTGCTGGGTGTGTTGCAGCCTTAGAACGACGGGCACCACAAACTCGTGTTCTAGTTCTGGAGCAAACACCGTCCAGTTAACATCAGAGGTGACAAGGGCACAAACAGAGACAAACCAGAGAAAAAGATGTTTCCCTCCGATTCACCGTTGGGCTGAGGTGCACGTGGTCAACCCAGGACCTCAGGAAGTCCAACTGCTGGGTGACTTTGCATGAGATGCTGTTGTCTAAAATCCAAACACTGATATGTACTTGAGAAGGATTTTACAATGTAAAGTAAAATTAATTAATAACTAGAAATCGAGCATTCCCAAACCATCAAGGTCAACTGGCTGTAATAATCATTGAAATAACTTGAGTGAAATATCACTGCTGGGCAACAGAGCATATTACTCATTCTTCACAGATGACTCCCCATGCAAATAGCTGGAATCTAATCAGCTGGATTCTATGAATTCATAATCACGGAATATCACCTTGGGCACTCAGTCATATCAGGCTTTGCCGTGAAGAGCTGCTGCAGAAGCCCATTCAATCGTACTGGGAACGGACTCACCCCGTGCAGCGCTGCCTAAACTCTTGAACTGGCTGCTCAAGGTAACGTTCAGGGACGATCTCAGAAGTGTCGGGTAGTCAATGACTCACTTGTACTGTACTAAATGCTAGGCTCTGACTCGGAGTGAACCCTATTAGTTGCTGCTGACACTATAGGAATTTGAACAGAAGCTCACACTGTGAGTCACCTGGTTGCTGTATAGAAAACCAATCGGCAACATTCCCAGTTGAACAGTGATTCACGTTATAATCATAATGGGACCTGACTCGATAAGTGTGATTTCAAAACTCAGTTCTGCTGGACTGGCTTGGGAGCCTGCTAGAAAGTCACTCCCTGCTTAATGCCCTGGATTTCTGTCTAAGAACATGTGTCCAGAGAAGCAAAGTCAAGGGTAAGACATCGCGCTCACGACTGGAGAAAACCATGGTTTCTTTCTTCAAGGACGTAGGCACAGTTCCTAGAAGTGCCTTCCCTGGCAAACACAGCATTCCTGTAAATAACTTTGCAAGGCCAGACACTCAAGTAAAAAGCTCTGCCATGTAATTTCTAAACCGCTTATATGAGGGCTGGACCTTTAAGCCACAAGCTGCGTCTGTTCGTGAAAGGTGAATGTCATTAGAGGGACACATGCAGAAATGAAAAAACAGCAGAACTTTCGGAACTGGTGTTCAGGTGTCTGGAACGAAACCAGTCACCTGGCAATTGCATTAAAATAAGAAAGCTTCTTTTCCTTTTTCACGCATGCTTGTCTACAAAATCTGGAATAATAAAATCTCCTGGTATGTAATCTTGAAAGACTTTCCTAAAAAGCTCTCTTACAGGAAAGACCTTCAAAGCCATCAGGAAGGAGATTTTTAAACATTTAGGAAAAGCTCAAAACTGATTTCTAATGTAAAACCACTGCAAGGGATTAACAGAATACGCAGCCAAATGTGGGACCTTAAATTCTAACGCTGGCTCTACCTCTTGCTTGATCTGGGACCTTCCCATAACTCAAGCAAGTCATGTGGTCATATCTTCTGATGTGAGGGACCATGATAAAGTGGTCGGCCAGCAGTAGCCACATTACTGCCCGGCCTTTCTTATGTCGCTGATAACACGTGCTTGTATATTTTTTCCTTATATCATACCTTCTGGTTTCCTATTTGTTAAAGGTCCATAAATCTGCAGTAAACAGGAAATCACCTGTGTGGTGTGTAAGAGGCCTGGGCAGAGCCAGAAGACCTAATTCTAATCCCATTTCGGCCTCTATTTAGCTGCAGATATCTGACCTTTAACCTCTCTGAATGTTTCCTCACCTGTAAAGTGAAGGAGGTAAATAAATAATCTGACTTTTATCATTCTATATTTTTGATATCAAGGGCATTTCGGCTAAAATGTTTACAACGATCTTAGAGAAGTTAGCATGTCTAGCTTCTAAGTTTCCACATTCTCTTAAGTAAAACTGACTCCGGGCAATATTTTAATGCAGACATCAGATTTTCTGTGTATACCATGACCTAATACACAGTTTTAATGCATATCTGTTTTACAAGGTGAAATATTTTGAAGGTTAGAGATAATTTTCTTAAAATGCTATTTGAATCATTGCATATAAATACTCCATAATTATTTGAAATAAGAGGGCCCAGATGATATAGAAATGTATTGTTTCTAAATTTAGATACTGACATAGAAAACATTTTCTAAACATTTTCTATTTTTCTAATTTTGACGGACATCTATTTCATCACATATACTCTTTATAACAAACAAAATGTGCATTTTGTTCCTGATCTTTTAATATTTTGAAGTCTACTTAGCCAATTTAGCATGGACATCTTCTATTTTGACGGACATCTTCTATTTCATCACGTATACTCTTTATAACAAACAAAATGTGCATTTTGTTCCTCATCTTTTAATATTTTGTAGTCTACTTAGCCAATTTAGCACCAATACAATAACAATAGTAATAGTAACTTTTGTTTGGTGTTTGTCAGAGCTCTGCTGTATTAATTTACTGAATGCTGGCAGCCAACCTGTGAGGCAGGTATTTTTCTTATCCCCATTTTACAGATGATAAAACTACGGCACCGAGAGGTTAAGCAACTTGCCCGAGGTCACACCACTAGGTTGAGATTTGAATCTAGACAGTTACTGAGTCCACGGCTCTTATCCATTGGGCAATACTGCCCCTCATTTGCGATACTGATACTGATACAAAAGACGCCACTTAAGGAACAGGAGATAAACCGGAAGAAGCCCGGTAGAAAATCAGATTGTAAGCAAAAAACTAAGAGTTTACAGATAGAGTCTTTCCATGACACATCTCCTTTGGCAAGTCGGGGGAGGAATTCACACCATTTCGTGAACTCGGACCCCTGTTTGGTCAATTCCACAATCTGGAACCACCAGAAATGAAAGAAGCCAAGCCACGCAGGGGCCCTGCGACCTGCGCTCCAGAGGAGAGGGGGTGCTGACCCAGGACGGTAACGAGACGGTGCAGAAGCTCCCCGCCTCCGGGGCCACCGCGAGCTCCCGCGGGCGAGTGACTGCTGCTGCCCGCCCGCGCTGCGGGGACCGGCTGCGGTCGCCGCAACCCGCGCCCTCCGGCCGATCGGCTGGGCGGGGGCGGACAAAGAGCGCTCGGCCTCGGCCGGATTCTCCCGAGGAAGAGATGTGGGAGCGAGTTCCCTCGGAGCGCCCGCCCCCTCCCGGCCAGAAACTCGGCCTCGGCGCTCACTCCTCCACCCGGCCCGCCTCGGGGGGTGCGGGGGGCTGAGCTGCTGGCGAGGCCGCGTCCCCCGCCCCGCGCCCGCGCCCGCGCCCGCGCCCTTCGCCGCCGCCGGGCTCGCTCCGCGCCGCTGCCGCCCGCCCAGGCTCTCCTCGGACACTGGCGACTCCCGGGGGCTCGCAAGCCGATCGGGTCCCCGGGCGCTGCCCCTCCCCAGACCCCTCCCTCGCCACCTCCTCCCCCCGCTGCCCATCCCTTCCCCCCCTCTCCCCCCGCCGCGGGAGGGCCCCGGGCGCACCAGACCAGCCCGCCGGAAGCCCGCCGCCTCCGCGACCCCTCCCCCGCCCACGCCCGGGGTAGGGGAGTCGCTGCGCCCGCCGACCACCCGAAGCCCAGTCCCTGCCGCGCGCCGCCGTCCCGGAGGTCCCCGTAGCCCGGGCGCCAGACTCGTTCCAACTTCCGAGCGCAGCCCCGAGAGCGCGGAAGACTCAATTGCCGGGTTCCTGCAAGAAAAATACTCGCGGCGCCCGCCTCCCCCCTCCGCCCCCCTCGGCTCGGGCAGAGCGTGGGGACGGTTCTGTCCATTCGGTTTTCCGAGCTTCAGTGGCGACACCGAGTCAGGCCCCCGGGGTCCGCTGCGGGCGCCTGCTTCCCGCCCGGCTCCTCCGGTCCCCGCCGTAGTGGCGCGTCTCCGCTGCGATTCCGGGAGCGTCTCCGCTTCCTTCCCACCTGCGCTCAGACCGCCCGCCTCCGGCGCCCGGAGTTTCCCAGGTCTGCTTCGGGTGTCAGTAGCCCACCCACTCGCTGACGCCGGGCCACAGAGGTCGAACCGTGCGGACGCCGCGGCGGAGCCCCTTCAGACCCGGTCACACCCCAAGCCCCGCACGCCCTGCACGCTGGCCCGCTCCCGCCACCGTGGTCCAGCCGAGCGTGCGCGCCCCGCCTGGCCCCGGCCACCTCCCGACCCGAGGCCACAAGGCGAGTCCGGGAGGGAGAAGGGGCGTTGAGGAAGTGGGTACTCACGCTTCCACCGTCTGCCCCGCGAGCCCGAGGGGGAGCTGCGGCCCGCGCGCCTCCGTCGGCGGTGCGCATGCGTCCCGCGAGTGCCTTATTTTTATGATAATTCTAGGTGCTGCCCTCGCTACGCCCGCTGTCGCTCTCCCCGGCTTCCCTCTTCCTCTGGCTCTCCGTCTTTCCTGTCGCCTTCTTCTCCCCCCCACCTCCCTCCCTCGCCTCTGCCTCTCCCCGCCCCTCCCTCCCCCCTCCCCGGCCGGGCCACCCAGGGCTCGCTTCCCTTCCGCGGCGGCGCGCTCCTCTGCGGCGGGGCGGGGGGCGGGGGTCCCTTCTTCAGCCCCGGGGTAGGAAGTACCGAGAGTGTGGGCCCCGCAGAGGCCCCTCGGCTCTCCCTATGCTTGGGCGCGCGGGAGCCGAGCGGGACCCCGGCGAGCGGGAGAGCGTGCTGGGATCTTGTGAACCGAGCGGGCGGGGTCAGGCACCCGTGTGTGCGCCCGGGGTGCGCGGCGCGCCGGGGTGCTCGTACCCGGAGGGTCCGGCTGTGGACTCTTCGCCTCTGGAGGCCGGTCCCCATCATCTCCCTTTCCCCGGGGTGCTTCTCCAGCTCTATCCCCGCCCCACCCGGCTGCAGCCTCCGCCTCCGGAGGTACCAAACTTGAAAGGGGTTCCTCGCGCCCTCCCCTCCTGCCGGAGCCGAAGGTCCCCCCTGGCTGGGTGGCGGGGGTCGGTGGCTAACTCCCGACTCTCGAGTCCAGGGAGGGTGGCGGGAACCCCGCCGCCGCCGCCGACCAGCTCTGCGGGCACGGAGCCCTGGAGCCCCCGGTGTGCCCTCGGGAGACGCGGTGCGACCTCCGGGCAGTGCGCCCGAGCTCGGCGGGGTAAACTGAAGCTGGAAGCCGACCTGACACTAAAATAACATCACGTCATTTCCTCCCTGGCCTCCCGAGCGCGCCGTAGCCGGGGGCTGGGGAGTGGGAGCGCGGGGAGGGGGCGGAGGCTCGTCCGGGGGAGGCCTGGAGGAGGGGCAGGAGAGCGACGCGTGAGTTCGGGAAGCGATTTCGGAGGGGGGCTCCCCCCCCTCTTCCGTAGGCTCTGGGAGGAAGTGGCCCGAGAAGAGTAGCTTCGAGGGTCTCCTGGGGGGAGGGGTGTCCGGCGGGCCGCCGGCGCCTTTTCCGTGAGCGTTCTCGGCCGGATCTCGACCTTCCCACCGCCCCCCTCCCCTTCTCGCCTTGCTGGCGGGATCCCCTGCTCGCCCCACGTGGAGTGGGTCAGTCGGGGTTAGGGAGGAACCCGGGAAACTGGCGTCCCGCTGAGGCCGCGGATTGGGCGGCGGAGAGCACAGTACTCACGGGCCTGGGCGGGCTCTGCCCGGCGCCGGCGTCCTCTTCCCGGGGCAGGCGTCCCCCTGGGGGTCGGCCGGGCAGTGCCAGAGCTGCCCTGAGCAGGAGCGAGAGGCGGCCCGGCCGCTCCTCCGGCCGCGGCGCGAGCCCAGCAGCTGGCAGGACGGGGAGCAGAAGGGAGAAGTCCGGGCGCCGCAGGGGAGCCCCAGGAAGGGGTCGCTGGAGAAGGTGAGCAAAGAAGCGCGCGAGGCCGGAGAGCGCGTACCGGAGAGGAGGCCGAGCAGCTTCGGGGCAGCGGGCGAGCCTGGGAGCTGTGCAGGGCCGGCGGCGGGCAGGGCGAGAGGAGGGGGAGGAGAGAAACAAAATCACACACCGTCACTGTCGGGTCCCGCTACAGACTGAAGAAAAGGTGCAGAGTGCCAGTTACTGCGGCATTTCGAGGCATTACTTTCGGGGTGCAAGAGAAGGTCGGTGAGAGCAAAAGGAAAGGCCTCTGCTTAACAGGGGAGATCCCCTTCTCTCCTTCCTCCCCTCTCTTCCCTGCTTCCCTTCCCCCCCATTCTCCCCCCACCCCTTTAAAACTCCTTGCTACTCAGAGTGTGGTCTCTGGGCCAGCAGCTTGGATAATACCGAGGAGTTTGTTGGCAGTGCAGAACCTCAGACCCTATCCTGACCTACTGCATGAGAATCGGAATGTTAACATTCCCAGGGAATTCGTAGGCACCTTCACTGTGAGGTGCCGTGTACAGGAGCGTCAGTGTTCGCCTCTCTTGGTTCTTTCGACTTCGGATGAAGATCTCCCAGTTCACTTCTGCAGCTCTGGCTCTGGCTCTGCCTCCTCTTTCCCCCTGTCCTTTCCCACCTTCCAAAGTGCCCAGAGCTCTACCAGAAGTTGGTATGAGGTTACTAGGTCCTTGTGATAGGTGTCCATGGGAGGCTTGGATACAGGCAGAAGGTGAGGGGTCCTCAGGCTGGCGGAAAAGGGACTGGCCATGTGACTCTGGTTGTGCTGGGTGCTGGGTGCGGGGGTCAGGGGAGACCAGGACTTAAGAGCACAGTCTACAGGCCCCCTTTCCACACTCGCCGTGTCCATCTTATTTCCCCGAACACAGGCCTTTCCACCCTCCGCTTGTTGCTTGGGAGAGCTAAGCGGCCGAGTTTAAGATAAAAGTATTATTTTCTTGGAAGGCATAGGGAAACATTAATTTAGAAGTCAGAGGCCCAGGGGTCTAGACTCATCCTTGAAATGAACTCCATGGCAAACCTTGGGAGATTCTTTATTCTTTGGGTTGGTCTGATTCATTTACGAAGTAAAGGATTGAACTCAGTGTCTTATTAATTAATTAATTAATTAATTAATGTATTTATTTATTTACGGCTGTGTTGGGTCTTCGTTGCTGCGCCCGGGCTTTCCCTAGTTGTGGCAAGCGGAGGCCACTCTTTGTTGCGGAGCGTGGGCTTCTCATTGCGGTGCCTTCTCTTTTGCGGAGCACGGGCTCTAGGTGCGGGGTCTTCAGTAGTTGTGGCGCGCAGACTCCGTAGTTGTGGCTCGCGGGCTCTAGAGTGCAGGCTCAGTAGTTGTGGCTCGCGGGCTTAGTTGCTCCGCGGCATGTGGGATCTTCCCGGACCAGGGCTCGAATTCGTGTTCCCTGCACTGGCAGACAGATTCTTAACCACTGCGCCACCAGGGAAGTCCCTCAGTGGCTTTTTAAGGTCACCCGCCTCGTTCAGGCTCTCGTTTTGGAGCTCTCAGGGCTTCTTGGTCCACTAATACTTAGTGAAGTTACAAACCGGAACCTAACTCAGCCAATCCAAACAGCCCCCTCAAGCAAAACAAAAAGGCAATTTAATCTGTTGGTGAAGAGCGAGAGAAGTGGTTGCCAAGAAAAATGAAGGGGGAGGCGGGAAGCCGCGAAGGCGAGGGACCTGGCGGCGAGGCGCGGGTCCCCGGGGCGCGGCTGCCGCTCTCCAGGGTCCTGACGGCGGGAGCGGCCTCGGGGGCTTGGCGCGGTCCCCCCGCTCTGCCGTGCCTGGGCCCGGCCCGCTTTCTTCCGCCGGTGGATGTCTTGGGGGAAGCGGGTGTCGGAGGGAACGAGGAAACCTAGCAACCCATTCTCATGCATGAGGCCCTTCCTGGGCAGCCGCCGGCCGTGTCGGCGGATTCGTCGTTCCCTCGTTTGTATGCGCCCGGAGAGAGTGGAGCTCGCTTTGCATTTCCGAGTAAGTTCACACTGTTTCGCTTCCCCTCATTACCTTTTCCTAGAGAACGGGGTCGTTCTTCCGGTATTTTCTTTCTCCGCGTGCACACGGGCGTCTCCCCTCCCCCGCTCTCTGGACAGGCGCCGCGTTTATTTCAGGGGTTGGAGCTGGGAGCCCGGGAGGCCCCTGGATAAGCGCCAGAAGCTCGCTCGAGGGGGAAATGAGCGATTCGGAAAACCCTCGGAGCGGGACTCGGCGCCCAGCGTCTGTCTCCTGGGGAGGGCCGCAGGCGCCTCGCCCCTGGCCGGGGTGGGTGGGAAGGGGGGCTCGGCCGCGGCGGCGCCCCTGGACGCGGGCGGGCCGCTGCTGACCCCGTGCGCACCTGCGGGGAGTGTGGGCCGTCGGCCGCGTCCGCAGGCACCCCAGCGGACGCGGCCCCGGGCCGGAAGGACCGTGTGCTAAGGATGCCCAGAGAGAAGCGCCGCGGTCCCCGGCGGCCCGGAGCTTGACGGCTCTGCCCGCGGCCTTTCCGACCGGCTTCAGGCACGTGCTAGAGCGAGGCGGAGAGCGCAGGCCCGGCTGCCGGGGCCCGAAGGGCACGCCCCCGGCCTTGCGTGGGTCCCGGCTTTTGCGTCTCCAGCCCAGGTTTCCGAACGGTTTTCCGAGAACGTGTGAACCTGTAACCTGACTCTGCCCCTCCCGCCCCAGCCCTGCTTCCCGAGCAGCTTGAAGCCCCTTGCTGGGCACGCTTCATTAGGCATTCCGCTGCTCTGCTGCGCTCCGAGACAGAGACGCTTAGGAGGGAAGCAGGGGAAATGTTCCGGCAGAAGGGAAGTCCCTGACCCAGCCCCAGAAACGCCAAGCCCGGCTCCTGTGCGTCTCCAGAGAACTTCACCTTTTCCTCTTCCCTGGCGTGGTCTTTTCCCTCCGGATGAGCAGCCGGCTGCCCAATTCTGTCTCCTGTCTTTGTCTCCTGTCAGAGGCTTCTCTGGCGGGGCTGTGAAGCATGACGGGTGTCGGGTGCTGAAACGCGTCCACTTCCTTCGGTCGTTCTAGCAAGATCAGAGCACGGAGTGTCAATGTAGCCACAAAATTCAATTTGAGAACCGTTATCTGAGGAGAGGACTTCAGCCGCCGGCGGTACTGGTCACTCCAAAAAGCCCTGTCTTCCTTTCAGGCCAGATTCTAGATGGCGGTCTGAAGGTTTCAAAAACTTAGCCGCCAAAGGGAATCATCTTGGCATCCGTATTCCTGAAAGCACTGCTCCTTAGAGATCCGGAAGACTTAGGGAGTACCTTATTCTGATCGAGTATCCACTCGCCTAATTGATCATGTTGGTTATTGAACCATGCAGAGGAGAAAATCACCACACCCCTAATCAATACCAACAAAGTCTCACCCCTTTAAAAGGCAAATTGAAAAATTTTCATTCACCCCTAAATAGTACCCTTCCATAAAGGAAACCTCCATGGCAGAATTAATCCACTTTATGAATGTTCTCAAAACATTCTGAGAACTTTAGAATTAAAATCACAGTCAGAATGGAAATTGAAATTAGATTTAATTTTATGAGATGACCTATTTTTTTCCTGGACTTTATTTTTAAAAATTCTATTTTGCTGTGGTTTAGCCGTACTATGCATTTTAATTTTCTATTGTTTGGAGAAGTCATTTTTCCACTTGGATCTAAGAATCTAATTCAGAGTGATTGAAAACTATAGAGGCAAATCTTCGCTTGTGCTGACTGTAAATCATGCAGATTGGAAAAGCAACAATATATAAGACAAACAGACCATGGATACTAGAGTCACAGGTTAATATCAAATTTGAGGCCAACTGAATAATTAATCAGCCGTTTCTATTAAGGTTCACTCAGAATTTTAATGTTGCTAGTGAAAGTACAGCTGTTAAAAAGAGTACCTCTGCAGCTCTTAATTACCTCTGACTTCATTCTCTTAATAACTTTCTAAGGCTTATGGGGAGGTGTCATAAGGAGATGTGGAATGATGGAACAAAGGTAATGAGGAAGGTGGGCCATGAACAGAAGTGGAGTGCACCAGAAATGAGGGCCACTTAGGTGACGTGTGTGTGTGTGTGTGTGTGTGTGTGTGTGTGTGCGCGTGTGCACGTGCGGGGAAGGGAAACACTCCCAGGCTCTATCTCCTCTGTTTTCGCTGAGATAACAGGGCATTCTGCCACCCTGCCAGTATTCCAAACCAAGTGAGGAGCTTAGGACAGGAGGTTGGTCTTTATTTGAATGTATCCATATATTTATTTGAATTATTTGAATTATATCCCAAACTGAACTCTGATTTTCCCCTCCAAACTTTATCCTCCTGCAGTCTTCACCGTCTCAGTAAATGGCAACTTGATTATTTTAATTCAGGTCAAAAACATTGGAGTATCCCTGGCTCCTTTCTTTCCTTCATGCTCTTCAGTCAAATTCAACTGCTTCTCATATTGTCTTTTTTTTTTTTAAGCCTACTTAAAAAAAATAAATATATTTATTTTTGGCTGTGTTGGGTCTTTGTTGCTGTGCGCAGGCTTTCTCTCGTTGCGGTGAGCGGGGTCTACTCTTGGTTGTGGTGCACAGGCTTCTCATTGCAGTGGCTTCTCTTGTTGTGGAGCACGGGCTCTAGGCACGCGGGCTTCAGTAGTTGTGGCACGTGGGCTCAGTAGTTGTGGCTCGCAGGCTCTAGAGCACAGGCTCAGTAGTTGTGGCACATGGGCTTAGTTGCTCCGCGGCATGTGGTATCTTCCCGGACCAGGACTCGAACCCATGTCCCCTGCACTGGCAGGTAGATTCTTAACCACTATGCCACCAGGGAAGTCCTGCTTCTCATATTCTCTTAACACAGCTGTCACTCTGTGTTATAGGCTGAATTGGGTCTCCCTCAAATTTGTATGTTGAAGTCCTAACCCCCAAGACCTCAGAATATCACCTTATTTGGAAATAGGATTGCTGCAGGTGTAATTAGTTAAGATGAGGTTGTGCTGGGGTAGGATGAGTCCCTAATCCAGTATGACTGGTGTCCTTATAAAAAGGGAAAGTTTGGACACAGACAGGTACCTAGGAAGAACGTCATGTGAAAGTGAAGGCAGAGATCAGGTGATGCATCTACAGGCAAAGGAATGCCAAAGATTGCCAGCAAACCACCAGGATTGAGGAAGAGGCACGGAACAGAGTTTCTCTTAGAAGAAATTTGGCCACAAGACTGAAACATAGAAACCGTCCCTGAGTTTCCAGCCTGCTTGGACTGCCCTGTGGATTTCAGACCAAGACTGAAGCATTAACTCATACCTGAATTTCCAACTCTTAGCTGAATTTCCAATCTGTAGGGCTGGCCTGCCCTGCAGATTTCAGACTTGCCAACCTCCACAATCACGTGAATTCAATTCTTTAGAATCCCTCTCTCTCTTCATTTATCTATCTATCTCTATCTATCTATCTATCTTATTTATCTCTCTATCACATGTATATCCTATTGGTTCTGATTCTCTGGAGAACCTTGACAAATACACCCTGCTACAGGTCTTATCATATTTCACCTGGACTATTGGAATAGTCCCTAAGTCGTATTTTTACTTCCCTTTTGCCTCATTTTCCCTCATAGTCTAATCTCAATACTGAAACCAGATATATCCTTTACAATGTAGGTCAGTTTATGTCACCCTGTAACCCTAACCCTAACCCTAACCCGAACTCCAAACTTTCTATTGGCCGCTTTTTTCAGAGTAAAATCCAAAGTCCTTGCACTCCCTCTCAAGGCCCTACATGAATGTTCCCACCCTACCTCTGGGATCTCCTCTTCCTGTACACCTGTCCCTGTAATACTGGTTTTCCATAGAACCTATTGCCATCTGACACACTACATGTTTACTTGTTTATTCGTACCATGTAAGTAGTTAACTTTTCCCCTTTTGTCACAACATCCATAGTGCCTAGAATAGTTCTTGGCCCTTAACGAAGTGCTTGATGAACATTTGTTGGACAAATGAATTAAAAAGCAAACAAATATTATGCAGCCATGAAAAGAAATGAAATTCTTTTTTTTTAATTTGAATTTTATTTTATTTATTTTTATATAGCAGGTTTCTTATTGGTTATCTATTTTATACATATTAATGTATATATGTCAATCCCAATCTCCCAATTCATCCCAACCTCTCCCCACACTGCTTTCCCCCCTTGACGTCCATATGTTTGTTCTCTGCATCTGTGTCTCTATTTCTTGCTTGCAAACCAGTTCATCTGTACCATTTTTCTATATTCCACATATATGTGTTAAAATACTATATTTGTTTTTGTCTTTCTGACTTACTTCACTCTGTATGACAGTCTCTAGGTCCATCCTCGTCTCTACAAATGACCCAATTTCGTTCCTTTTTATGGCTGAGTGATATTCCATTGCATGTATGTACCACATCTTCTTTATGCATTCCTCTGTCAGTGGGCCTTTAGTCTGCTTCCATGACCTGGCTATTGTAAATAGTGCTGCAGTGAACATTGGGGTGCATGTGTCTTTTTGAATTATGTTTTTTTCTGGGTATATGCCCGGTAGTGGGATTGCTGGATCATATGGTAATTCTATTTTTAGTTTTTTAAGGAACCTCCATACTGTTCTCCATAGTGGCTGTATCAATTTACATTCCCACCAACAGTGCAAGATTGTTCCCTTTTCTCCACACCCTCTCCAGCATTTGTTGTTTGTAGATTTTCTGATGATGCCCATTCCAACCGGTGTGAAGTGATACCTCATTGTAGTTTTGATTTGCATTTCTCTAATAATTAGTGATGTTGAGCAGGTTTTCATGTGCCTCTTGGCCACCTGTATGTCTTCTTTAGAGAAATGTCTATATAGGTCTTCTGCCCATTTTTGGATTGGGTTTTTTTTTTTTTTTAATATTGAGCTGCATGAGCTATTTATATATTTTGGAGATTAATTCTTTGTCCATCGATTCGTTTGCAAGTATTTTCTCCCATTCTGAGGATTGTCTTTTTTATAGTCTTTTTATTGTCTTTTTAGTCTTTTATTGTCTTTTTATAGTCTTTTTTATTGTCTTATTTATAGTTTCCTTTGCTGTGCAAAAACTTTTAAATTTCATGAGGTCCCATTTGTTTATTTTTGTTTTTATTTCCATTATTCTAGGAGGTGGGTCAAAAAAGATCTTGCTGTGGTTTATGTCAAAGAGTGTTCTTCCTATGTTTTTCTCTAAGAGTTTTATAGTGTCCGGTCTTACATTTAGGTCTTTAATCCATTTTGAGTTTATTTTTGTGCATGGTGTTAGTGTTCTAATTTCATTCTTTTACATGTAGCTGTCCAGTTTTCCCAGCACCACTTACTGAAGAAACTGTCTTTTCTCCATTGTATACCCTCACCTCCTTTGTCATAAATTAGTTGACCATATGTGTGTGGGTTTATGTCTGGGCTTTCTATCCTGTTTCATTGATGTATATTTCTGTTTTTGTGCCAGTACCATATTATCTTGATTACTGTAGCTTTGTAGTATAGTCTGAAGTCAGGGAGTCTGATTCCTCCAGCTCCATTTTTTCCCCTCAAGATTGCTTTGGCTATTTGGGGTCTTTTGTGTCTCCCTACAAATTTTAAGATTTTTGTTCTAGTTCTGTAAAAACTGCCACTGGTAATTTGACAGGAATTACATTGAATCTGTAGATTGCTTTGGGTAGTATAGTCATTTTCATAATATTGATTCTTCCAATCCAAGAACATGGTATATCTCTCCATCTGTTTGTGTCATCTTTGATTTCTTTCATCAGTGTCTTACAGTTTTCTGAGTACAGGTCTTTTACCTTCTTAAGTAGGTTTATTCCTAGGTATTTTATTCTTTTTGTTGCAATGCTGAATGGGATTGTTTCCTTAATTTCCCTTTATAATCTTTCATTGTTAGTGTATAGGAATGCAAGAGATTTCTGCATGCCAGAAGGGAGTGGCACGATATATTTATAGTAACGAAAGGGAAGAAACTACAACAAAGATTACGCTTCCCGGCAAGGATCTCATTCAGATTCGTTGGAGAAATCCAAAGCTTTACAGACAAGCAAAAGCTAAAAGAATTCACACCACCAAACCAGCTCTACAATAAATGCGAAAGCAACTCTAAGTGGGAAACACAAGAGAAGAAAAGGACATACAAAAACAAACTCAGAACAATTCAGAAAATGGTAATAGGAACATACATATCGATAGTTACCTTAAATGTGAACGAATTAAATGCTCTAACCAAAAGATACAGACTCACTGAATGGAAACAGAAACAAGACCCATATATACGCCTTCAACAAGAGACCCACTTCAGACCTAGGGACACATACAGATTGAAAGTCAGGGAATGGAAAAAGATATTCATGCAAATGGAAATCAAAAGAAAGCTGGAGTAGCAATACTCATATCAGATAAAGTAGACTTTAAAATAAAAAATGTTACAAGAGACAAGGAAGGACACGACATAATGATCAAGGGATCAATCCAAAGAGAAGATATAACAATTATAAATATCTATGCACCCAGCATAGGAGCACCTCAATACATAAGACAACTACTAACAGCTATAAGAGAGGAAATAGACAGTAACACAATAATAGTGGGGAACTTTAACACCTCACTTACACCAATGGACACATCACCCAGACAGAAAATTAATAAGGAAACACAAGCTTTAAATGACACAATAGACCAGACAGATTTAATTGACTTTTATAGGACATTCCATCCGAAAACAACAGATTACACTTTCTTAACGTTCTCCAGGATAGATCACATCTTGGGTCACAAATCAAGCCTCAGTAAATTTAAGATAATTGAAATCATATCAAGCATGTTTTCCGACCACAGTGCTATGAGATTAGAAAACAGTTACAGGGAAAAAAACGTAAGAACCACAAACACATGGAGGCTAAATGATTCATTACTAAATAACTAAGCGATCATTGAAGAAATCCAAGAGGAAATCAAAAAATACCAAGATACAAATGACAATGAAAACACGACGATCCAAAACCTATGGGATGCAGCAAAAGCAGTTCTAAGAGGGAAGTGTATAGCAATACAATCCTACCTCAAGAAACAAGAAAAGGGGCTTCCCTGGTGGCACAGTGGTTAAGAACCCGCCTGCCAACACAGGGGACATGGAGTCAAGCCGTGGTCTGGGAGGATCACATATGCTGCAGAGCAACTAAGCCCGTGCGCCACAAGTACTGAGCCTGTGCTCTGGAGCCTGCAGGCCACAACTGCTGAAGCCTGTATGCCTAAAGCCTGTGCTCCGCAACAAGAGAGGCCATCGCGGTGAGAAGCCCTTGCACCGCAACGAAGAGCGGCCCCTGCTGGCCACATCTAGAGAAAGCCTGCACAGCAAGAAAGACCCAACGCAGCCAAAAGTAAATAAATAAATTAATTAAATAAATCTATTTTAAAAAAAGAAAGAAACAAGAAAAATCTCAAATAAACAACCTAACCTTACACCTAAAGGAACTAGAAAAAGAAGAACAAACAAAACACAAAGTTAGGAGAAGGAAAGAAATCATAAAGATCAGAGCAGAAATAAAGAAATAGAAACAAAACAGTAGCAAAGATCAATAAAACTAAAAGGTGGTTCTTTGAGAAGATAAACAAAATTGATAAACCTTTAACCAGACTCATCAAGAAAAAGAGAGAGAGGACTCAAATCAATAAAATTAGAAATGAAAAAGAAGTTATAACGGACACTGCAGAAATACAAAGCATCATGAGAGACTACTACAAGCAACTCTATGCCAATAAAATGGACAACCTGGAAGAAGTGGACAAATTCTTAGAAAGGTATAACCTTCCAAGACTGAACCAGGAAGAAAGAGAAAATATGAACAGACCAATCATAAGTAATGAAATTGAAACTGTAATTAAACATCTTCCAACCAACAAAAGTCCAGGACCAGATGGCTTCACAGGTGAATTCTATTAAACATTCAGAGAAGAGTTAATACCCACCCTTCTCAAACTCTTCCAAAAAATTGCAGAGGAAGGAACACTCTGAAACTCATTCTGTGAGGCCACCATCACCCTGATACCAAAACCAGACAGAGATACTACAAAAAAAGAAAATTACAGACCAATATCACTGATGAATATTGATGCAAAAATCCTCAACAAAATACTAGGAAACAATGCAACAACACATTAAAAGGATCATACACCATGATCAAATGGGATTTATCCCAGGGATGCAAGGATTCTTCAATATAGGCAAATCAATCAATGTGATACACCATATTAACAAATTGAAGAATAAAAACCATACGATCATCTCAATAGATTCAGAAAAAGCTTTTGACAAAATTCAACACACATTTATGATAAAAACTCTCCAGAAAGCGGGCATCAAGGGAACCTACCTCAACGTAATAAAGGCCATATATGACAAACCCACAGCAAACATCATTCTCTATGGTGAAAAACTGAAAACATTTCCTATAAGATCAGGAACAAGACAAGGTTGCGCACTCTCACCACTATTATTCAACATAGTTTTGGAAGTCCTTGCCACGGCAATCAGAGAAGAAAAAGAAATAAAAGGAATACAAATTGGAAAAGAAGTAAAACTGTCACTGTTTGCAGATGACATGTTACTATACGTAGAGAATGGTAAAGATGCCACCAGAAAACTATTAGAGGTGATCAATGAATTTGGTAAAGTTGCAGGATACAAAATTAATGTAAGAGTTTCTGCTGAGAAATCAGCTGTTAATCTTATGGGAGTTCCCTTGTATGTTATTTGTCATTTTTCCCATGTTGCTTTTAATAATTTTTCTTTGACTTTAATTTTTGTCAATTTGATTACTATGTGTCTCGGCCTGTTTCTCCTTGGGTTTATCCTGCCTGGGACTCTGCACTTCCTGGACTTGGGTGGCTATTTCCTTTCCCAAGTTAGGGAAGTTTTCAACTATAATCTCTTCAAATATTTTCTCGGGTCCCTTCTCTCTCTCCTCCTTCTGGGACCCCTATAATGCGAATGTTGGTGCGTTTAATGTTGTCCCAGAGGTCTCTTAGGCTGTCTTCATTTCTTCTCATTCTTTCTTCTTTATTCTGTTCCACGGCAGTGAATTCCACCATTCTGTCTTCCAGGTCACTTATCTGTTCTTCTGCCTCAGTTATTCTGCTATTGATTCCTTCTAATGTAGTTTTCATTTCAGCTATTATACTGTTCATCTCTGTTTGTTCTAAATTCTTCTAGGTCTTTGTTAAACATTTCTTGCATCTTCTCGATCTTTGCCTCCATTCTTTTTCCGAGGTCCTGGATCATCTTCACTATCATTATTCTGAATTCTTTTTCTGGAAGGTTGCCTATCTCCACTTCATTCAGTTGTTTTTCTGGGGTTTTATCTTGTTCCTTCATCTGGTACAGAGTCCTCTGCCTTTTCATCTTGTCTGTCTTTCTGTGAATGTCGTTTTTGTTCCACAGGCTGCAGGATTGTAGTTCTTGCTTCTGCTGTCTGCCCTCTGGTGGGTGAGGCTATCTAAGAGGTTTGTGCCAGCTTCCTGATGGGAGGGACTGGTGGTGGGTAGAGCTGGGTGTTGCTCAGGTGGGCAGAGCTTAGTAAAACTCTAATCCGCTTGTCTGCTGATGGGTGGGGTTGTGTTCCCCCCCTGTTGGTTGTTTGGCCTGAGGGAATCCAGCACTGGCACCTGCAGGCTCTTTGGTGGTGCCAATGGTGGACTCTGGGAGGGCTCATGCCAAGGAGTACTTCCCAAACGTTCTGCTGCCAATGTCCTTGTCCCCACGGTGAGCCACAGCCACCCCCCGCCTCTGCAGGAGACCCTCCAACACTGGCAGGTAGGTCTGGTTCAGTCTCCCCCGGGGTCACTGCTCCTTCCCCTGGGTCCCGATTTGCACACTACCCTGTGTGTGCCCTCCATGAGTGGAGTCTCTGTTTCCCCCAGTCCTGTTGAAGTCCTGCAATCAAATCCCACAAGCCTTCAAAGACTGATTCTCTGGGAAATCCTCCTCCCAGTGCTGGACCTCCAGATTGGGAAGCCTGACGTGGGGCTCAGAACCTTCACTCCAGTGGGTGGACTTCTATGATATAAGTGTTCTCCAGTTGGTGAGTTGCCCACCCAGTGGTTATGGGATTTGATTTTATCGTGATTGCACCCCTCCTGCAGTCTCACTGCGGCTTCTCCTTTGTCTTGGATGTGGGGCATCTCTTTTGGTGAGTTTCAGTGTCTTCCTGTCCATGATTGTCCAGCAGTTGGGTGTGATTCCGGTGCCCTCGCAAGTGGGAGTGAGCCCACGTCCTTCTACTCCGCCGTCTTGAACCAATCTCCGGAAATAGAATTCTGACCCAGGTTACAACATGGATGAACCTTGAAAACCCTATGCTAGGTGAAAGAAGCTGAACACAAAAGGACAAATACTGAATGAGTCCATTGATACGAGATACCAAAAATAGGCAGACATAGAGATAGAAAGTAGAAGAGAGGTTACTTGGGGTGGGGGGGAGGAGTTATTGTTTAGTGGGTCCAGAGTGTTTGGGTTGATGAAAACCTCTGGAAAGAGATCATGATGATGGTTCCACAACCTTGTGAATGTATCTATTGCTACTTCATTAGACACTTTAAAATGGTTAAAATGGTAAATTTTACGTTATTTACATTTTAACACAATTGAAAACACACTCAAAACTCTTCAAGATGTGAGCGGAGAGGAGCCTGAGAAAAGCGCACCGGGGCTCAGGGTGTGGGCAGCTGAGTTAATCAATCGCGGTTCTGCCGTACAGTTGTCACCCACCTCTTGGGGTTCTCTCATTTTGATTTCTGCTGCCAGATAGACATTGCCAACTCTCATCCTATTCCTAGCATTTAGTGGAGCCTAGGCTGTGATTTGGGAAAGTAGGAAAGGAGTAGCAGACGCAGGGATTAGACCGAGAAGGGTCTTGTAAGCCACTCATTTATTCATTCTTTCAACAAACATTAATTACCTACTTATTATATTCTTAAGTTCCAGGCAATGTCTTAGGTGCTCTGGATTCAAGGTGAGTGGGGAAGAAAATGACCTTCTCTTGTATGTACTGAATGAGGGGGTGTAAGAGTCTAGGTAGACTGAATAGGGCAAGCAAGACATAGTAAGGATTTTGGATTTTATTTTATTTTTTCTTTATTTTTTTTTGGCCACACCATGTGACATGGGGAATCTTAGTTCCCCAACCAGGGACTGAACCTGGGATCAAACCCATGCCCCCTGCATTGGGAGTGCAGAGTCCTAACCACTAGACTGCCAGGGAAATCCCTGGATTTTATTTTAAAAGCAAAGATAATCACTGAAAGGTTTTAAGCAAGAGAGTGACATCATGTGATTCATATATTTTAAAGACTCCTTTTTTTTTTTTTGGCGGTACGCGGGCCTCTCACTGCTGTGGCCTCCCGCGTTGCGGAGCACAGGCTCCGGACGCGCAGGCCCAGCGGCCATGGCTCACGGGCCCAGCCGCTCCACGGCATGTGGGATCTTCCCGGACCGGGGCACGAACCCGTGTCCCCTGCATCGGCAGGCGGACTCCCAACCACTGCGCCACCAGGGAAGGGAAGCCCCTAAAGACTCCTTTGACTGCTTTGCATAAGAGTGAATTGGAAGAGGGCAAGCATGGGAACAGTGAAGCAGGAGGCTTTGCACTGGTGCAGGTGAGAGAGGGGGATGGCCTGGGCAGGTAATGGGAATAAAATAGAGAGAAGTGGACAGATACAGGATACATTTTAGAATTAATGGGAGTCAGGTGGATTGAAGGTACAGGCTGAGGAAAAGGGACTCAAGGGTTTTCTGCCTTGAGCAGTTGGGTGACTTGCTGATATGAGGACAGTGGGGAGGGAAATCAGGAGTCCAGGTAAACACACGTTTTGGGTGCCTGTGAGTCACTCAGATGGAGACGTTCCAAAGGCTGTTGTGAAAGAGCCTGAAGCTCAGGGTAGAGGTGGGAATCTTGGAGATGTAAAGTTAGGGATCATTAGCATAAAATGATATTGAAAGCTATTGGGATTGGGTTATAGATCCCTAGAATGAGATGAAAAGATAGAACAAGACTGAGCCCGCTTAAGGAGTTTGACACGTCCAGATGGAAATGGGGAGCCACGGACAAAGTTGAATCGGGGGGTTAACACAGTCAGGTTTGTGTTTTAGGAAGATTTTGGACTTCTGGTGTCACTTAGAGGCAGGCATGGCTCGAAAGAGGAGACCAGAGAAGAGGCTGCTGTGATAAATTTTTTGGGAGATGATAGTAACTTTATCCAGGAAAGGGTTAAAAGGGATGGAGATAACTAAATAAAGGGATCAAGAGATAATTTTGAATAGTGTGGACAAAACTTGAAGACTGATTAGGGGTATGAAATGAGGATAAGATTAAGGTCAAGGGTTATGCCCCTAATTTCTAGTTCAAAACCGGGCAGATCATGGTACCCTTTCACCATCATGAAACAGTTTGGGGAACCGTAAAGACAGGTTGCTAATTTTGACATGCCTAGACAATTCAAGCTAGGTGGTGAGTAAACATTTGTACATTCATGTGTGGACTGTAGGAGAGAGAGCTGAATCATCACCCGTAAGCTGTCTCAAAGCTGTCGACACAGCCAAGATTAGCCAGGGACAACAAGTTGAGTGAGAAAAAGGCCTAGGATGCAAACCTAGGGAATTTCCAATATGTCAGTCAATAAAGGGAGAGAGATTTGCGGAAGAGGCTGAAAAAGAGCAGCCGGCAAAGTAGGAGGAAAACAAGGTAAAAGGGACGTCATGTACCCTGTTCCAGACATTGGTCGTATGACACGTCGTTTATTCCTTGTCACAGTCCGGCAAGCAGGTATGTCTCATCTCCATGTAACAGAAGGCTGCACTGAGACTCAGAAAGGTGAAATGGCCTCGCCAGAGACTCTTATCTAGAAAACAACACAACAAGTGTGAAGGAATTTAAGCAAACTCTGGGTTATCTGGTTTCCATCGTTTGGTCTTTAGTAAAAGGAATGACGTGTGTGCGTGCGTGCGTGCGTGCGTGCGTGTGTGTGTGTGTGTGTTTACATGTTTTTATATACATAAGACCATCTCTGCAGGATACTTAGAAGCTGGTAAGAGTAGAGAGCCTTTGCCTTTATGGGGGAATGGAGGTTGCTGACTGGCCAGATGGAGACTTACTGTATTGTATGCACTTCTGGGCTCTATATTATTGTAACAGAGAGTGGGTAATGAAGAGTTTGACTTCGTTTTTAATGCCTGACTGCTGACAGCTTCCAGGTCCCACCACTCTCCCCCTTCTGTCCCACATCTGGGCGGCTCATACGGGACACCAGGTGCCCTCTCCCTTGGCTGCCGTGGGAAGGTCCAACCAGGTAAGCCCTGGCCCTTGCCAAGGAGAACCCTCGGCCCGGCCTGGCCATGGATATGCCAAGCAGATCCCCCTTCTCTGCTCTCTCAAGCCGTTTCTGGACCTGCTTCCATCCTGCCCTCCTCAGAGGCTGCATCGTGTGAGTAATAAACCTTTCTGTGCTCTCTGGTGTGCGTGTGACCTCACTGGTCTGGACATCAGAACCACATCTTGGGCAGGTGCTGGGCAGGGGATCCATCCTGCCTATGTGGGGTGACCACAGCAATCACGTCCGTTCACAGCTGTGAGGTTGCACGATTCTCATTTCGAATATTTTAATTAAAAACGTAAATTAATGAAAACATTTTTAAGTGGTAAGAAAAAAAAGATCCATGGGGCTTCCCTGGTGGTGCAGTGGTCAAGAGTCCGCCTGCTGATGCAGGGGACATGGGTTCGTGCCCCGGTCCGGGAGGATCCCACATGCCGTGGGGCGGCTGGGCCTGTGAGCTACGGCTGCCGAGCCTGCACGTCCGGAGCCTGTGCTCCGCAACGGGAGAGGCCACAGCAGTGAGAGGCCCGCAAGTATAAGGTTGACAAGTGCAGGGGACAGAGGCGTCCACAGTAATCAGTCTTCTCTTTCTTCAGTTGTGTACATGTATGTAAAAGCTGCTAACACCGCTGTCGTTTGAATCCTAAGCACACGTACACCAGCCCCAAGCCCAGACCTTGGCCCTGCCTTGAAGTGGAGACACAGAGCAGAATCCACGGAGAAAGCTCTAGAGCGCCCCAGGCGTGCACCTCAGCGTCGTCGCTGGACTGGCTCGTTTATTCAATTGCAGCCAACTCCTCCACAGGTCCCGCCTTGGCGTCTACACCGCGCCTCTGTCTAGTCTAATCCGTCCCCCACCCTGCAGAACTGGGTGACCTTTCTAAGAGGCAGACGTGATTGTGTTACTTCCCTCCCTCTAACCATTCGGTGGCCCCTCATGTCTCTACAGGACTTAATGTGGCATAAAAGACCTTTTGTGATTTGCTGATACTCCATTCACTCACCCAACTTTCTCACTGTTCTTTTGTACTCCGGGCTCCAATCACATTAAGCAACCTTCGTTCCTAAAA
>NW_006790942.1:3268751-3297375 GCF_000442215.2 Lipotes vexillifer | reverse complement strand
CTGCTCTCGGTATAAACTGTTCCCTCTGCCGGCATCACGCCCCTTTCCCCGTCTGGGCCTTCTCTTCTCCTGGGTGATCTCCCACTTAGCCTTCAAGGCTCAGCTTAGATGCCGTTTCCCTGGGGATCTCAGTAAGGCTGGGTCAGCTGCCCGTCTCCTTTCTCTGACCACAGCACTTCCTGCCCTCGGTGGTGACAGCGACAGTCCGTTTCCCTGTGTGGCTCCAAGCCCAGTATGTGTCAGGACTGCCTTATTCAGACCCATGCCTGAAAAGCCTAAAGCAGTCCTGGGACATAATGTGTATTCAGTCAGTATTTGTTAAATGAATGAACTTAGAAATGACATGACCTGGATTTGATGATTGTGGAGGCTGTGTAAGGGGTACCTAGGGTTTTATCATGCTGTTTTTCTCTGCTTTTGTGTATATTTGACATTTTCTGTCATGAAAAGATTTTTTAAAAATCATGGTTTTTAATTTCTAGATGATGTGTCTCATGTCTTGTTAAATTGCAAAAGACAAGAAACGGTGGGACAGAATCTGCTCCAATTCCGTACACATGCCTCAGGGGTATGAGTTTATTAAAATGGGTGTTCCAAGAAGGCCTGACGCCGCAGGGGACACCTGCACTCCATTTGTCCCCATCGTTGGGCCAGATCCACAAGTGTCACATTGGAGAAGCACAAAAATCAACAAACAGGATGGCAAGAACAAGGGGAGCCATTGTTCTGTCCAAAGCAGACAGCCTGTGACAGGCCGGGAGGGCTGTGTGGGCTCTGTGCGAGCCTCACCGAGCTGCCCAAGAACTTGTCAGAGGACCCTGATTTCTTCGAGCTGGACTTGGCTGAATTGGAAGGCTTTGCCTGGCATTTTATTATTATTATTATTTTAAATTTTTGGCTGCGTTGGGTCTTCATTACTGCTCGTGGGCTTTCTCTAGTTGTGGCGAGCGGGGGCTACTCTTCCTTGCGGTGCACGAGTGTCTCACTGCCTGTCTCAAGGCAGGGCTTCTCTTGTTGCAGAGCACAGGCTCTAGGCACACGGGCTTCAGTAGTTGTGGCTCGTGGGCTCTAGAGCGCAGGCTCAGTAGTTGTGGCGCACGGGCTCGGTAGTTGTGACTTGCAGGCTCTAGAGCACAGGCTCAGTAGTTGTGGTGCACAAGCTTAGTTGCTCCGCGGCATGTGGGATCTTCCCCGACCAGGGCTTGAACCCGTGTCCCCTGCATTGGCAGGTGGATTCTTAACCACTGAGCCACCACGGAAGCCCTGCCCGGCATTTTAAAAGGGGTGTTTTCCTTGAGGAGGCTGGAGGCTGGCACCGACTTGAAATGACACATTTTGGGGCCATTCAGGATTCATAGCTGTCATTAATTTCCTTTGGGACATGAGACATTTGGCTGAAGAAAGATTTTAACAGTGACCTCAGATTAAAGAGGTCAAGAGAAAACTTTACATCTCTGATTAGGGTTTCACCCACGTGGTGGGAAGGAAGCAGGGCAATAATGCATTTCTATCTACTAATCAATCAGCCAATCAATATTGACTGGGCTCTTACCATGTGCCCAGCAGGTGTGAGGAATAACTAGGTTAATAACTGTGCTGGGAGAAACCGGCTACAGATCAAGCACATGGGTCCTGGGGGTTCCCCAGGGAAGCCTGGATCATTGGACGCACGTTGTTTTTTAATATTCAAAGTATCTGATAAAAAAAAAAAAACCAACCAAATGAAATTATATGTGACAGGTATAACTGTTGTGATTTCATAGATGATAAAACCAAGACTCAGAGAATCAAACCCAACTTGGACCTGCATTCAAAGCCCATGCTTGCCATTCCAAAGGGATTGCTTTATGTCATCACAGTGCCTGGTGGCGGTTTGGACCTGGGCAGGCCGGAAGGACGCACGTAACTGAACTCCTGTAGTTGGGATAAAGGACGTCTTCCAGTCATCAGACTTTGATTAGTTACAACCCAGCCTCAAGTTTTACTAGTTTGAAATCCTGCAGTGCTTGCATTTCCACCAGATGTCACCATTTACCGTCCCTCACTCCCTCCAGTCTTTTAAAAAACAAGGGAGCACTGCGTTGCTCTTGGGATCCTCAGCATGGTGATTGCATCTGCGCCTGAGATGGAGGGTTGTGTGACAAGAAAGCCACTGGGCGCTGAATCTTGACTCAGCGAGGAGGAATTTGAAAATGTAGTCAGCCTTCCACTTCCCCGATTTCCTACAATCCAAAGGCATTCTTTTTTTTTTTCTCTCCCCCTTGTGATTTCATGTCTGTAAAAAACAGCCCATTTCTGATGGATGAGCCAAGCAGAGTTATCTGGCCTTTGGCCGAGACTGCATCGGACAGAGGAGGTTCTGGGGTGAAGGGAGGACACAGGGAGGATGCAGGGCGGCTGCGGTAGAAGCCCCGGCCAGATGGGGCTGGGGTGGGACCAGGCCACAGCGTGGCTTCTGGGGAGGGACCAGAGGCCGCCAAACACCGTGTCAGAGTTTATTTGCCCCCATTACACTCTTGGAAGAGTTCATGCTCGGGGATCTAATACTAACATTCCCTGCAGATTTTGTGAGCAGGAACGATACATTAGTTCATTTACATCTAAGTGCCAAATGACCGTGAGCTTCCTTTGTTTCTTAATGGGAGAAACCAGGCCAGAATGAGAGGCTGAGATGCCCAGGGTATATGCCTGGGGAAACCGGGGCAGGTGTGGGTGGGGGCAGAGCGAGGAGAACTTCTCGTCTCCCGGTTGGACCCAGGCTGATGGCTGTGGTGCCGGGCAGACCTTTGCTTCCTTCCCTCATAACTTGCCTCTCTCGATGTTGTCAGAATATACATGGGGCAATGACGGGTCCCCAAAGCCTGGGCTCCCCGAGGGGCCAACAAATGACGGACATGCCTGGCTTTCTTCTCTGAAACAGAAACTCTGGGAAAGGGGAGCCCTACAGATTTTGCTGACACTGGTGAGTTGTTAAAAACAGTCACTTTACAGCTATTTTTAGGAAAAGACAAAAACAGAGAAAAGGCAGTGATAGGACCTGGCACTTGTTTGCTGATCGGACACTTATTTGCCAACCCAGCAAACGTGTTCTGCAGCAAAAGTGTCCGTATGATTAAGTACAGGATGGTGCTGACGGAACAACGCTCTCTCTTCCACTGAAAACTTCAAAAAATACATCCTTCAGAACATGTGACCTTCTGGGCAAACGGTCACAGATCAGAGTCTCAAATAAACAGGACTAAATCTAACTTGCAGGAGCAGAGAGAGCAGATTTATTACAGAACTGGGAAATGTGGAGCGAAATTGGTAATATCAAATGCTTTTGATCATTTCTTTCTAGCCATGTTTTATTCATTCCATTTGGCCATGTTCTGCTCAACGATTTTTTACATAACCTCAAGCAACCTTTCCTGATAACTTATAGGTAAAAATAGTCATGTCCCCATGTGTCTGAGTTATCAGGTGACCCACACTGGATGCATCTGGTCTGACTCGAGAGCAGAGAGGGTCACACGAAAACTTCAGCGTCCACCCATGTCCCCTCGGGGAGGGGATGTATGCGGACTATACTACAGTCGTTGAGGGCCTCTCCACGGATCTTTGCTAATTAGGGATAAATAGAGGAGAAGTATGGATTTATCTCTGAGATGTGATCATAAAGCTCTTGAGCGATAGATGTCAAGATGCCCGAACCCAAACATCGAAATCAGGGCTCGCTCCTTTGAGTGCGTGGTTGCCTTCGGAGGTCCACACGCTGCTTCAAAGTTGCAGTCCCTCAAAACTCGTGCTGGACAGCTATTCAAGGCTGTCTCACAGCTAGTGGAATGGCCAGGGCTTTGACCCAGGCGTAGGCACCAGACCCCCCTGGGTTGGACTCTCTCTCCTGGGCACTGGCAGTGAGGCCGTGGAGAGGCAGCGACAGCCGAGTCTTGGTCTGAGCCTTTTCCACCACCTTCCACAGACCCCCGGGGTCAGGTTTCTGAGCTGCTCGGCTCCTGTCTCCCTGCTGTTTACTTTTCTTTTGTAGTCAGGTGCAGTTTGAACGGGCAGCTACAAAAATATGTTGAGACTATGCTTATGATATTTAATTCATTCTCAGTCTGTTTTTGAATAACAGTCCTTAGAATGGTCTCTCACTTGAAAATGAATCCTTATAATTTTTAGTGTTGAGAATTCAAAATCACATCAGCAAAATAGATTCTTATGGAAAAACGTATTTGGTTACATCATTGACGTCAAATTAAATTGCTTACGTAGTCTGCAATTTGGGTTTTACTCTTGAATATTTGAATATATGCCAATTGTCACTGCATAGTTTAAACTATTATCTTTCAACATAGTTGCTTCATTTTAAAACTACTTATTTCAGTCATTTAAAATGCAGTAACTATAAAACCATTTTGCAGAGGTTTCTAAAATAAGCTCTCAAATGATACAAGCCTAATCTGAATTGCTTTATGCACAGAATGGAAATAAATGGTTCGTATTGGACCTATAACACAAGATTACTATCTAAGATTCCCGGTAAATTTCATCTACATCTTTACCCTACAAGAAGGCAAAACTTTAAATATTCTAACACGTTTGCAGTTTTATGGTTTGGTGAAGGCTGGCTTGATTTCGGCAGGAAAGCCAACAACATGATGTTATGAGATCTTTTGCACAATGGAAATGAGACTTAGATATATTTCTTCCTAACCATAAATTTAAAATCTGAGAGCGATAAAATTTATGAATAAAAGTCTAAACAGCATGCCGAAGCCAAGAAGGAGTTTTTACAGTATACTTTTTAGACTTCCAGACAGGATCTTTTTGCCATTTAAAATTTTTTCTGAAAGGTTAAGTTCAATCTTGCTATCCAGTGAAAGTCTAAAGCATATACTAGCTGCTCCCACTGTGGTATATAAATAGAATATGGAAAGCTGTATTTATGTATTTATTTAATTAATTTTAAAGGGTAAATTCTAAGCTTTAGTCTTAGTGATTTTTAACAAAAATGTTTTTACTATGTTAATTTTCAAAATTAAAAAAAAATAATGAACTGAGCAAATATACTGACGAACCCTCATATCCATCACTGTTTCAACAGTTATCGGCATGTTGCCGGTTTTGCTTTGCCTATCTGCCCTACCTTCCTCTTGAAAGTTACAGTCATTTGTTCTGCAAACACTTCCGCGTGCCTCTTGGGACTTTTTGAAAAGCATAACTGCAGTCCCACTCGAGCCGCACATTTTTTTGTGCTACGCGGGCCTCGCACTGTTGTGGCCTCTCTCGTTGCGGAGCACAGGCTCCGGACGCGCAGGCTCAGCGACCGTGGCTCACGGGCCCAGCCGTTCCGCGGTACGTGGGATCTTCCCGGACCGGGGCACGAACCCGTAGCTCCTAGATAGGGAGGCGGACTCTTAATCACTGCGCCACCAGGGAAGCCCTGAGCTACACACGTTCTTTAGACAGTCAAGGGCACATCACAGCCTTTCCCTTGGCCGGCATCTGGCTCCACCCCCTCCAAGGCGCCCCTCCCTCCGCTTTAGAGATGCTGGTGAGGCAGAACTCTTCCAACTTTCTTCCACCAGACACGTCTCCTGCCTCCCTCGCTCTGCCAGTTAATCTGGAGAGGTAAGCCTCTTCCCTCATTCTTTTCCCCTTTCTTTTTATGATATAACCACACTTCTAAAGAAGAGTCACACTTTAGTCACTTTTTACCTCTATTGGTTCCATCTGATTAACTGTTTCAATAGTTAGCACCAATCCCTCCGAACCGTGACTGTCCCATTCGTGGGTTCTCATTTTGCCCTATCTTTTGTTGCTCTGACAAGAATTTTCATGTGATTATACAGGAAGTGCAGTTGTGTCATGTGTCATCCACGTCCTGGCATATCTTAAAATCTCTCTCTCTTGTGTTCAGGCATGAATGACACCTGGCTATGAATAAGTCTTGAGACACAGTGTTTTTTTCTTTTTTTCTTTTTGAAAGCTCTCTAGTTATAAGTCTATTGTTTTCAGTTACTTAGTGCTTCAGAGAATTATAAGGTAAAGTTTCTTTTTTGTGTCCTTGTAGGTAATCTCAGTTCCCCCCTTTTGGATATTTATAGAACTAGTGTCTTAATTTTTGAAATGTGAACCTTCTATGAAGATATTACTAGATTTAGTTTTTATTGTCTGACGGAATACAATATGTATTCTCAAATGGTTATATGAAATCTTTATTTATATCAGGAATATAAAATTGTATTTTTAAAGAAAATTGATTATTGCTAGTTCACTGCTCAGGTCCCCTTTCAACCTGCTCCTTTCGTCTGTCCCCAGGGGGGATTTCAAAGCTGTGTCCTCCGTATCCCTTATTTCCTCTCCTCCCTCATAATTTTAATTTATCTTTCTTCTCTGGGTTCTGATAGACGTTTTCAAACATTTCTTTATTTCGATATTTCCTACTTTGATAATTTTAATTTTTGTGGTGTCCAGTCTGCTATTAAAATCTCCCTCCTTTTCAAAATTGACAGCAGAATGTCTTATCTCCATGCAAAACTTCCTTCTCTACAGTTTTTGGTGATGTCTCACTCATCTGAGAAATGCAACATCTGCTTGAATATTATAATGAATAGAACACGGGCACGAGTTATTAAGATGTGTCTTCTCTGTCCTACGTGAGTATGCCGTGGTGGTTCAGTCAATGTCAACTGACAACAAAGCTACCAGTGGCAGCAGAAAGCACCTGGCTCCTTAGGCTGACTCTCCAGGCAGCGATGCTGGTTGGGCTGAAGAGAAGCCCTGTGTGGCTCTTGTCACACACCCTGCAAATCAAGCCGTGTGTGAGAATCCGGAGACACCAAAGAATAAGAGGCTTCTTACCATGTGCCCTGAGCCTGCTGTGACTGGTAACATACACGAAGCACTTCAGAGCCATCACTTTTAGAAATACTGCCATTCGTTTGTGTGTCCAGAAACTCCAGGTTTACAGTCTCAAGAACAAAAGCTAAGGGCTTCCCTGGTGGTGCAGTGGTTAAGAGTCCGCCTGCCAATGCAGGGGACATGGGTTCGAGCTCTGGTCCAGGAAGATCCCACATGCCATGGAGCAACTAAGCCCGTGAGCCACAACTACTGAAGCCTGTGCTCTAGAGCCTGCAAGGCACAACTACTGAGCCCACGAGCCACAACTGCTGAGCCTGTGCTCCACAACAGGAGAAGCCACTGCAATGAGAAGCCCGCGCACTGCAACGAAGACCCAACACAGCCAAAAATAAATAAATATATTCATTAAAAAAAAAAGAAAGAACAAAAGCTAAGTTTCAAACTCAAGCTAAGTTAGAAAACTACCTAATGCTATATATCCTCTAACCCATTCTCATTCAGAAAAACTTCAGATGAGCAAAGAAGCCCATAAAAATAATCTACCTTTGCTCAACCAAATTATTTGGTGGCGCTGGTGGAGATGTTTGCCTCTAAAAATATAATCCAGCGGCGAAGACCCAATCTTTAATGTAAAACCCTGAAAGACAATTATTTAAATTTTAAAAATGTTGGTAAACATGATCAAAACTTGTATTTAAAAGTTTTCATCTAAAACTTTGAAGAATAGGACTGATGTGGATCTCTTTGGTATAGTTATTTTCAGAGTAGAAAAATCTTGTGGAGAATGAAGACGCTGACACTGGGTTTTACATGATATTCCCACGGGCAGGAAGAATCACATTTTCCCAGAAGCCCCTGAGTCTGGAGGCTGGTGACCCCTCCTGCCTTTGCTCACCTGGAAACACCTGCAGTAGGAACCCAAGGATTCCCGGCTAACCCGTGCGCGCCAAGGACGGGAGATGTAACCACGACAAACTTCCAGATGAGCCTTTCCCTAAGCAGGTTTGTGAGCCTCTCAGGTGTTCAGCAGATTAGTACAGAATTCTTTTCAGAGGGTCTTCGGAAAGATAAGAACCACCTTTGTCCTTCTCAGCGAACTTACCCTTTCACAACTGGAGGCAGGACAGAACAATTTTGTCTTCTGAATACGTTAATGTGAAGGTGCTGGATACTAGAAGCATAATTCCTTTCTCACTAAGATATTTTTTCCTCTCTTCTTTCTTCTATCCTTTTTGCCACACAAAGCTCCGCTGTCTTCATAGGTGCCCTTTGGGGCCTTGGAATTGGTTTCTCTCCTTTTAGTGTGTAATGTCTCAAAACAAGTGCTTTGATCAGATGCTCAAGGGGTCACACATCTGGAACAGGAGAGCACTTAGGAGTCTGTACTCTTAGAGGGGCATCGACATTGAAATGATATGAACAATAATTTTGTGTAGAACACTTTCTTGTCTAAGCTCTGACCACTTTTATTACTGGGAAGGAATGCACACACATATACGTATATATCTGTATTGATAGATGGATGGGTAGATGACTTGATTTATTGCCAGTGTGGCTGGAAAGTTTCCTCTCTCTCACGTTTATTATTAGAAAGAGGGACTGGTCCAGGGAGCACCCCACCTTCCGCTTGTACTTTGTGCCCTGAATGGAAGGAAGCAAAAATCCTTGTGGAGAAAAAAGAATTCTGACGAAGCCAAGTTTGTGAGTGAGTGTGTGTGTGTGTGTGTGTGTGTGTGGTGTGTGCGCGTGTGTATGTTTGGGGAATATTAATTTATTTTGTAGTAAATTCGTGGCTGTGTTGGGCTGCTTTGGGCAGGATGCACAGAGAAATCACTATTGAGGCTACTGGCTTCAAGCCCACGAGATTATAGCCTGCTTCTAAAGCACTGCCAGAATCTATCGAATTAGTAATGAAATCAGTGTCAGAAAAACCTAGGTTCAAATCACCACTCAGCTGACTTCACACATGTAACCAAACGTTTTTCCAAACTTGTTTTCTCATCTCTAAAACAGGCCTAACGACATCAGTGCTACTGACCTAATGAAATTGGTTAAGAATCCAAATAAAAAGAACACAGGAAGAACCACAATAAATGTAGGCAACACATTTATGCGACACAAATGTGTTGTTGTTTTCAGTCTAACCTGCCTTTGGAGGGCTTTTACTTTTTTTTAATTTTTCATTTTGAAATAATTATAGATTCACCAGAAGTTCCAAAAAAGGATGTACACAATGGTCCCATGCACCCTTCATCCAGTTTCGCCCAATGGGAACTTCATAAGTCATACAACATCAAAACCAGGAGACTGACATTGGTACAATTCTAAGAGCTTACTCAGATTTCACAAGTGTGTGTGTGAGTGTAGTTCTATGCAATTTTATCACATGTGTAGGTTTGTGTAACCACCGAAATCAAGATAAAGAAGTGTTTCATCCCTGCAAAGCTCCCTCAAACCACCCCTTTGTAGCTGCATCCACCACCCTCACCATTCTAGTCTTTGGTAGTCACTAATCTATTCTCCGTTTCTATAATTTTATTTTAACAATGTTATATAAATGGCATCATACAGAATGTGACCTTTTGGAATTGGCTTTTTTCACTCAGCCTCATTCCCTTGAGACTGAGCCCAGGGGCAGTGTCAGTAGTTCATTCCTTTTGCATAACAGTAGTTGATTCCTCTTAGTTGGTTCATCGTGTTCCATGGCACGGATGTACCACAGTTTATTTAATCCTTCATCCCTTGAAGGACTTTTGGGTTGTTTCTAGTTTGGGGCTATTATGAATAAAGCAGCTGTGAACATTAGCATATGGAGTCTGTGTGAACATAGGTTTTCATTTCTCTGGGGTAAATGCCCAATAGTGAAATTGCTGGACCGTACGATAGTTGCATGTTTAGTTTTGTAAGAAACTGCCCAATTGTTTTCCAGACTGTCTGTACCATTTTGCCGTCCTACCAGCAATCTTTGAGTGATCTAGAAATTGGTTTCGTCACTATGTTTCATTTTAGCCGTTCTGATAGGTGAGTAGTGATATTTCATTGTGTTTTAGCTTGCATTTCCCTAGTGGTAATGATGCTGACTATCTTTTCATGTGTTTATTTGCCATCTGTGTGTGCTGTTTGATGAAATGCCTGTTCACGTCTTTTGCCCACATCCTACCTGGAATGTTTGGGTTTTTTATTCTTGAGTTTTGAGAGTTCTTTATATTTCTAATTACAAGGTCTTTGTCAGATGTGGGGTTTGCAAATATTTTCTCAAAGTCTGAAACTTGTCTCTACATCCTCTTAAATAGGGTCTTTGGCGGAGCAAAGGTTTTTATTTTTGATGGGATCCAATTTATCAATTTTTCTTCCATGAACTATGCTTTTGCTATATAAGAACTCTGCCTGGGCTTCCCTGGTGGCGCAGTGGTTGAGAGTCCGCCTGCCGATACAGGGGACACGGGTTCGTGCCCCGGTCCGGGAGGATCCCACGTGCCGCGGAGTGGCTGGGCCCCTGAGCCATGGCCGCTGAGCCTGCGTGTCCGGAGCCTGTGCCCCGCAACGGGAGAGGCCACAGCAGTGAGAGGCCTGCGTACCGCAAAAAGAAACAAAAAGAACTCTGCCTGCCTTAGGTTATAAAGATTTCCTATCATTTTTTCCTAAAAGTTTTACAGTTTTACAGATAGTTGTGCATTTAAGACCGTGGTCTCTGGGCATCTAGACACATTTCAGCCCATGTTTTGCTTACTTCTTTCCATTTCTAGATATTATTTCATGTCTACCTTAAATGTCACCTTTTCCACTCTTTCATTAGGCCTTTTTCAGTTGTTTTACTCCATATCAATCATATTCCATCTCAGTGTCTTACTGCCTTACTGATTGAAAGGGTGTAATCACATAGATGGCCTCTAGTATTGACAGGACTCATGCTGATAGGATGCAATTTTGATAACACTGTGAGTCTGCAGAGAGGAAGGACAAAATCTTTCTCTTTCTCAAAACTTAGCCCAAGGTTTTGCAGATAGTAAGGACTCAGTGATATTTGTAGAATTAAATGCATTGCGTTCTACCATCCTGATCCTTGCTAGATGAGGGACATGGCCGCCTAAATGTGCATCTGTATTCAGACGCAATAGAAAAAGGCAACACTGAGTGGAGAGGCCAGTCGCATCCCACTGGATCACTCCTGACTGCTTGCACCTGCTGCTGCACAGGCTGGGACCTGAGTACCTGGGTTAATGAGGTCAGGATGGCAGCTCGGAGGGCCCAGCGCCCCAGGGCTGTCGATTCCAGGATGCTGTCGGAATGTGTACTGCACATTCATAGATACTTTCCAGTCCTTTGCCTATGACTCTGCTTAAAGCATACTCTCCAAGGCAGTTAGAACTTTGAAATTATATGTGTGTATGCACATATTATATATATACATACATGTATATTATATATATGCACACATGACATATACTGTTATTGCTGCCTGCTCCCTCAGAGTTGTCTCCAAATTCTACCTTTCAGAAATTTCTTTTGTGTGTGTTGCCTTCATTTAGATGCCCATTAATTAAGGACTTCTGGCCATTCTACCCCATTTCATTCTAGTTTCCTAAAGACCTAGTGTTTCGGTGATAGGAGGAGGTGTGGAAATTCATGTATTATTTGTCTGAAAGCTCAAAAGTAAAGGTCAGTACATTCCTACAGAAAAAGGTTCCTGATGACTAAAAAAACCCACAATTTTTCTTCTCCTTGTGCCAGTTGGTTAAAATAACATTGGGGAAAGGGCAGATCCAGATAATTAGAGTCTACAAATAAATAATGATTATTATGAGGATATGAGCATAGGGACAGATAGATTTTCTAGTGCTACAGGATTTGGACAGGTTTTTGCTGTCGTAGGATTTGCAGCATTTAATTCTGAGTTCTGATCATTATTTGTCAGAGGTATTAACACGTGCCCATCTCCCTCCATATGAATAACCTTTTAAGAGGTGGTTCTATTTATAGTTAAAAGGATTTACAGACTTAAACTGTACTTTCTGCAAAGATACACACAATACTGAGCAGGAAAATGCTTACTCTTTAGGGAAATCATGTTATCTAGTGGCAGAATTCATGCTTAGGAAATTCACCTAGGAAACTATGACTTTAGGAAAAAAACCCCTAAGCCCCTTAATGTTCTTATGTGCCTGTATTAGTTTATCAGTTTGTTTTCTCGAGCAATTTTTGTAGAAAGCTTTTCATTACTATATGGGATATAATTTTTATATCAGAGAAAAATATCTAAGGGTTAATATCAAGAACCACAAAAATCTATGTCTAGGTTTTTTGCTTTTTAAAACATTACCTCCTGAAACATACAAACAAACAAAATGTGATTGTTTGCCTTGGTAAAGGGAAGTTGTTTAGATTGGAGAAAACTGGAAGGATCAGGTAATTATTAAGGTTCTAGTTTTTCTCTTGGGTTTGGTTTGGAAGCATTTTTGATACATCATCAATAAGATAGAGTGATCACTGGCACTAAAGCTTGCTTGTGGTTTTGTATCCTTTCTGGATAAACCCTTTCCTTGTCAAGAAAGGTCACGGACTGTGGAGATGGTCTTACCTTGACATTGTGCCTGGCCATGGTGCCTCCTTCATTTTCCATGGTTTGATGAACGTTCGCATTATATTCCTCAGCCCTGGGCGGGAGCAGAAATTCTATCCGCATAGATGGTCTGGAGAAATGTTTCTGGAGGTCTTCTTGGTTGTCTGGTGAAAGCCTAGGCATGTTTTTACAATAAAGTCTCCAAATGAGTCCTGTAGCTTGATTTTAACACCACCAGCCCAGGGTCCACTCTATTTCTCTTCCTTTGGCTGGTGCTCGTCTGTTGCTCAGTCTGCTGGGCGCCTCCCTGCAAAGTTACATCAACTGAAGCAAAAGGATTATCTGTGTTGTGGGTCAGCAGTTTATCCACAGACCGTTAGCTCTATTCCAGGATGAGCCTCTGATTTTGAGCATCCAGGTATGTTACGACTGCCCTCTACAGGTAGCAGTGTATTCCTAATTCAAATTGAATGCTAAGTCAAAACTGAAAGACATGATTCAAGTGATATATTGCTTAGTATATCATGATAAAGGAAATAGATTGCGTGGCACAGTTCTGTGTTCGTAGTGTGTGATACTTGACAATTTGGGGCTATACACTCAAGAGGCAGAGGAGCCACCAGATCTATCTAGGTCTCTTAAAAGGTCACTTTAGTAGCAGTCAGCTTTGTGGATGGAAATGTGTGCTAAACTCATACCCAAACTTAAGCCCAAGAATTATTACAGTTTTTACTTAGGTCATATAGAATTAATTGAAGTGATTTTCTTAGGCGGTAACTAGTCCTCTAATGATTAAGCCAAGACTTGGCTTCTACATCATACTTCCTATTCCTATTTGTAAAGTGCTTTATAAATATAAGATTATTAAACAGAGTGCAAATAGATAGACCGTAATACCTTTTTCTCAAACGGTATCTAATGCCCAAGTAGCCTCTGCTGGCTCTGGGGGTGCACAGAGGTAAGGATCCCAGGTATGTATTACTGGGGACTACAGACTGGAGAAGTTTCCTTTATAAAATGATCCCAGGCCCCCAAAACTGACATACAAAACTAACACAATCCCCAGCAACATCCCAGCTCCCTTTTTTGCAGAAATTGACCAAGCCGATTCTAAAATTTATATGAGATTGTAAGGGACCCAGAATATCCAAAACAATCTAAAAAATAAGAACAGAGTTAGAGAATTCACACTTCTCAATTTGAAAAATTACTACAAAGCTACAGTAACTAAGACTGGGGTGCTGGCATAAGGATAGACACATATATCAACGTAATAGAATTGAGAGTCCAGAAATGAACCCACACATTTATGGTCAGTTGATTTTTGACGAAGGTGCCAAGACAATTCAATTGGGAAAGAACTGTCTTTTCTGCAAATGGTGCCGGAACAACGGGATGGCCTCAGGCATAAAAATTAAGTTGGACCTCACACCACATTAAAAACTGAACTTGGACTTTCCTGGTGGCACAGTGGTTAAGAATCTGCCTGCCAATGCAGGGCACATGGGTTCGAGCCCTGGTCTGGGAAGATCCCACATGCTGCAGAGCAAGTAAGCCCGTGCGCCACGACTACCGAGCCTGCGCTCTAGAGTCCGCGAGCCACAACTACTGAAGCCTGTGTGCCACAACTACTGAGCCCGCGTGCCACAATTACTGAAGCCCGTGCGCCTAGAGCCCGTGCTCCGCAACAAGAGAAGCCACCGCAATGAGAAGCCCGCACACCGCAACGAAGAGTGGCCCCCGCTCGCCACAACTAGAGAAAACCCCGCGTGCAGCAATGAAGACCCAATGCAGCCAAAAATAAATAAATAAATAAATTTATTTAAAAAAAAAACTGAACTCAAAATGAATCATAGACTAAAATATAAGAGTTAAGACTATAATACTCTTGAACGAAAACATAGGAGAAAATATTTGTGACCTTGGATTAGGCCAAGCCTTCTTAGGTTCAATACCAAAAGCGCAAGTGACAAAAGAAAAAAATAGGTATACTTGACTTCGTCAAAATAAAAAACGTTTGCTCTTTAAAGGACATCATGAAGAAAATGAAAAGACACCCACAAAATAGGGGAAAATGTGGCAAATCATACATACATAATAAGGGACTTGTATCCAGAATATAAAAAGAGCTCTTAAAAAAAACAACTAGAAATGAGTGAATTGTCTAAATAGACATTTCTCAAAAGAAGATATGCAAATGGCCAAAAAGCATATGAAAAGATGCTCCACATCTTTAGCCACTGGGGAAATGCAAGTCAAAATCACTAATGGATACCACATCACACCCAACACGTTGGCTTTAGTAAAAAAGACAGACCATCACAAGTGATAGTGAGGATGCAGAGCGACTGGGACTCTCATACGCTTCTGGTGGGAGTGTAGAATGACGCAGCCACTTTGGGAAATAGTCTGGCGGCAGCAATTCCCTTGTAGATATGCACTGAAGCAAGAGAAGTGAAACATATGTTCACCAAAGACACGCAAATGTCCAGTAATTGGAATCCACCCACATGCCCATCGACTGGTGAGCAGATAGACAAAGTGAGGTATATCCACACAATGGAATATTATTCAGCCATAAAAAGGAATGAAGCACTGATACGTACCGCCACATGAATGAACCTGGAACGTTATGTTAAGTGGGAAGAGCCAGTCACAAAAGACCACGTATTGTATAACTCCAAGTATAAGAAAATGTCCAGAACAGGCAAATCTATAGATACAGAACGTACTGATACTTTAGTGATTGCCTAGGGTAGGAGGGTCTGGGGAGAGATGGAGAATGATTGCTAATGAGTAAGAGGTTTCTCTTAGGGGAGATGAAAAATGTTATTACACTGATTGCAGTGATGGTTGCCCAACCCTGGGAATATACTGAAGATCTGAGGGTCTAAGGACCTGGTGTTTGGCTCTGGATTCTCAGAACGAAAATGGAATAGGTGGTATCAGTAGACTCAGATTGACCTGTGTGATTTCTGGAGCTGGAAGGGACCAAGACACCAAGAGTGTCTTGTCCTCCTTCCCATCATCATCTTCATTTTGTGGATGGGGAAACGTGCATGGGATATCAGGTGATGTGTCCAAGGGCTACATGTGATAGTACAGTTGGGACCAGCCTCCACATCTCCATACCCTGGGGCCGGAAACCATGGCTCTGCACCACCCTGCAAACCAAATCGTTTGCGTTTCTCTTTAAGGATGTCATTTAGGCCCACCAGCCTTTTCCTCACTTCCCCACTCTCATTTCTGCATCTTCTATTCTGGTGTCAAACATTGGAGGAAACATTTCCTTTGAACATTTGTTAATTTCTCTTAGCACTTTCCCCACACTTGTAAACATTCTCCCTCTCAGAAACTTCTTTCTACTTAAAAATTATTTGTATGAACGTTCTTTCATCTTCTTAAGTTTAATTTGTTAATGATTTTTATCTAAGTAAGTCTCCTAATAAAACATTGCACACACAGTGCTTCTGAGATCCTAGTAAACATTTTTTCATATTTGAGCGTGTGTGTGTGTGTGTGTGTGTGTGTGTGTGTGTACACATCTAGTGGAACTGCAGCACTGACTGGCATTCCCTGGAATTCTCTGTAAAGCAAGTGTCCTGGAGATTGCAGGAAGGAGAGTTTGTATGAGAAAAGAATTTTACAATTTGTTGAAGGTGAGTAAAGTACTTATTGACAAATGTGTATTTATTTTGCTTTATTCCCAAGTATAAGGACATTTCCTAAAGGGTCAGTGTAACAGGCAGGATGGAGAGACTTGCATCTAAGAGCGTAAACATCTCAGAATGCGTGGAAGCTGATGGATGTTAACCCATGCAACTCCTAGAGGAAGCTGAAGAAGGCAAGGAGATGGATTCTCCTCTGGAGCCTGGGGAGCGGCGTGGAGAACTCAGCCCAGCCAAACATCCGCAGCCCAGTGACACCCACCTCAGACTTCTGCCCTAGAGAACTGTAAGATAATACATTTGTGTTGCTTTAAACCAGTAAATCTGTGACAATTCGTTACAGCAGCAATAGAAAAAGAATACAATATTATATACTATTCCTACTGTGTTTATTTGTAATCAGTGTATAATATTAGTTTTGTTTTCAAAACTTGACCTAAATTTAACATTTGTAGGAGAAATGTATTGGTTATACCTACAAATCTCTTTCAGCAGTTATCAAAAACAATATGCTATTATATTATACTCGCTCACTAGTTGCAGTGTAGCGTTACTCATTACTATCTTAAAGAGGGAAGCTGAGGCCTGGACTGGGGAAAACTTCGGCTCAAAACGGGGTTTTCAGAAAAATACAGGATTTAAAAATACTATTAAATTTGAATTTTAATTAAACAGGAATAGTTTTGGTTTTTTAGTATAATTGCAGCTGTGGCATGGAACATCCACTGTTCGCTAAATCTGCAACCCCAGGGCAAGATAACTTTTGTGACCCATGTCTCAGCATCAGTTTCATATTGAGACTCGGAATAAGAACGCCTGCTTCACTGACTTGTCAAACCCAAGTGAAAGTCAACCGATTTCAAAGCACTAAATTAAACTTTTCAGAATGACGGTTGAGCTAGGTGAGTTTTGGCCCGGCCCTTCCCCTCGGACTCCGTCCCGGGCCGCCGGGTCTCGGGGTGCGGGGTTGCCGCGTGTCCGGCCCGCCCCCAGCCCCGCGTTCAGAGAAACCCTCTCGCGCGCAGGGCGCTCCTCTGGCTGTTTTGGGCCCTCCCGGCCTCCGCCTTCCGGGCGGTCACGTGCCTCGGCTCACGTGACCGGCGCTCCTGTCGTTCCACTGCGGCAGCTGCGGCTTCCTCCTACCTGTAAGGCCCTTCACGTCCGCTCGGTACCGAGTCGCACTCGCTTTCTGGTGCTGCGTCCCCGCCGCCGCTCAGGCCTGCGGACTCGGCAGGAGACCCGATTGGGCGCCCCAGCACGGCGGCGGTCCCGACTTCGGACCGCCGCATCTTCCCGCCGCCTTGGGGTGAGTTGGAGGTTCCCGCGAGTCCGCTGGGTGAGGCCGCGCTCGGGTCGTGCCGTCTGCGGCCCCGGTCCGGGTCCCCGACTCCTACCCCGACCCCGGCGAGGCGAGCTTGCGGTTTCTCCGCTTCCCTGGAGCGCGCTGGCTTCTGCCGCCCAGGCGCCGCCTGCCTGCCTCCGGCCCCGGTTCCCCGATTTCTTGCCTTCCGGGCCTCAGCGTGGTTTTCGAAACTGCGGAGCCTTCCCAGCAGAGAAGGGCAGGGGAGAGAGGGTGGACGGGTGAAAGGTGCTTTCCCCAGGATTGGGCCGGCTGGGGGTTCGAGTTGTTCAGGGACCTAGGTGACCGCCCTGAGGCACTTTCAGCCGCCGCAGGAGGGGCCCGCTGGGGCTGAGCCTGCTTGATTCCAGGTTCCAGCTTGGCCCGGACGGAGTCTGTTTTCACCTGGGCCCAGCCAGTCCGCATGACCCGTGTTTGCTCATGCAGCACATCCTCAGATGTAGAGGTTGCTTCCAAACTGACTAAGGTCATTGGGATCCTGGAATAGAATTTGGGGTGTGGTCATAACTATGAGCTTGTATTTTGTAAACCGGGACTTATATTTTGTGTCGTGATAAAATCAGGCTTAAGCTTTTAAGTTTAGGAGTGAGAATTACTTAAAAGCTCATTATTGTAGGATCATATTATCAGACCAGTCTCTCATTGTTGGCTGAGCCTAAACTGTAATCTTTATTTGTTTCAAAAAATTCTCCCAATATTGATTTTGAAGCTGCTATAAATTTTGATTGAAAAAAGAAAGCTCTGTTTTCTAAGATACTGCATTCCCACTTTGGGTGTTTTGAGTAAATAATGTTAGAAAGGACATGTAGGTTTTTCATATGCCACTTTAAAATGATGCTTAGTCAATGTAAATAAAATAATTGGTCCTATCTGTACTATGCAGGTTCTTATTTTTTCTCTGTCAGAAGAGGAAAGTTGATCTCAACTGTATACATTTAAAATACTTTCCTATTTTGTATGCCTATTCTAAGCGTGGTTTCTTAATTCAGTATCTTACATGGTTACTCAAAATCTTACTGCAATATTGGTGCCAATAGTTAGAAAACCTTTCATGGAAAAGTAAAAACCTTTAGAGAACACTTATATGGAACAGTGCATAACGGGACAAGATTTGAAATATAATGGCATAACTATTTAATATTTAGGATATTTAGTATTTGAGTTGAATGCTTGTAGAGATTAAGGTGATAATGATGCTATTGCTAATAATAATAGTAGTAGTTGTTAAAAAAACAATCACACCTTGTATTCTGGTTTTCCCTTGCATCAAAATTGAAGGTCCGCAGAAAAACATTCAAGATCATAAATTTAGACCAAGATGGACATCCGGGGCGCCGTGGATGCAGCCGTTCCAACCAACATCATTGCTGCCAAGGCTGCAGAAGTTCGTGCCAACAAAGTGAACTGGCGGTCCTACCTTCAGTAAGTGCTGCTTTGATGTGAATCATGGGTAATCATGTGCCTTGGCTTCAGACTTTATCACAGTCATGCTTCTGTGAGAGAAATACTGGAAAAATACTAATAAATGTGGAAGGAAAGACTTCCTCCTTAGAAGAATTAGCTGTCCCAGGGAGACAGCTTAGTGTGATGGAAACAGCTTGGGGCTCTGGTTGGGAGGCAGCAGTGGCCACAGCACTTTTGGGCTTCTCTGCCTGGAAAGTGGTGCTGTTTGGATGAATGGGGAAGCACAGGAGGAGTGTTCAGGTGCTGGAGGGAGGAAGAGGATGACGGGCGGAGCCTGCCCGACTCCTCCCCGCCCCGTATGCCTTGGTGATCAGCCTGGGGACAGGTGGTGTTGCAGGAGGGCTCAGACAACTAGCAAAGAGCAGGTGATTGAGTTTCAAGACTTGGGTTTGAATTCTGGTTCTTGTGTCTACTAGTTCGCTGATCTTCGGCAAATCCCTTAGCTCCTCTGAGGTTCACTAAAGTAAATGTGAAATGGGGATGCATACCCCATGGGAGTGTTGCCGAAATCACGTATTTAAAGCATTAGCACAGTTGAATACAAGCACTGGTGTGTTGAATACATTCAATAAATTTTAGTTCTTTCCCCCTCCTTGTGTGTGTTAAGATTTAGCATGTGGGTGTTCTGTACTTATCTTAAAGTGAGTGTTCATTTATCCTTGACCATACTTTATCATGTTGACTTTACTTCACATCTGTTTGTTTTGGTATATTCATAACGGTGAGTTATTAAGGAAATTCAGTTAAGATTTGCATGCGTATTTTGAAAAACAAATTGGGAAAGCTTTAGTTTTATATTTAGCAGTTTGCTTTGTTCTAAGAGGTATATGCAGTGTACAAAAATGATCCCATTTATTTCTGTTAATTTAGTTACTCCTTACACATTTAATAACCACCTGCCAAGTTTGAGGCATTATTTCCAGACTTTAGGGCTACAAAAAGATAAACTCATAATCTAGTAAGGAAGTCAGATATGTAAACTGATCATTTGGAGATCAGTTGACCATATGTTTAGGGGTCTATTTCTGGGCCCAAGGAACACAGTTTTAAATTCACTGTTGGAGGAATTAGAAATAACTGATAGTTCTATGCAGGAGTTAGATAATCACATTTGCCTTTTGGTTAGATTGTTCTTCCCTCAGTGTAGAGGGTAGATTTGTGGATAGTAAGCCTGGAGCTAGGGACAGGTTAGAGCAGTATTCGGGTTGTGGGAATGGCTAGAATTGGAGAGACTGGAGAAAATCTTAGTGATCAGTTTGGTGTATGAGGGTGAAAAAGTATCTCGGATGACTTCTGGTTTCCCGGTCTAAGGGAGTGGGTCATGGTGAGGCCATGATTCAAGGGCAGGAGCGAGAGGGACTTTCTGATGTTCCCTCTGGTCGTCTCTATCTGTGTAATTGTTGACGTCCCCTGTGAAATGAGGATTTTGAGCTCTGTTTCCTAATCTTAGTCCAGAGTGTTTTTAGACTAGAAGACAAGGAGTTTCATGTTTATAAAGCCCGACTGTTCATAACCTAAATAGAATAATATTGAACCTGATCGTAAAGCACTGGCTGACGGGCAGGCATTCCCTTTGGAACGTTCGTAGTTACAGGGAGGTTTTAATCGCTTTCTCTTCTGTTCCTCCTGTTCCATGGCCCCCCCACTACATAAGTCGTAGTCTCCCTTTTTTCCTACTTCCGTCCTTTATTCTGTTGTCCAGCTCGTGGGTTTCCTGTATAGAAGTCATCTACTCTGTACGTCTGTACACAGATGCTCCCCACGTGTCAGCCGTGTGCCTCTGTTGAGCTGGCTGTGGGGACACTAGTAGGAGTGAGATGTCCTCCCCCCAGCCCCAGAGCGCTCACAGCTTGTTGGGGGCTGGACCTGATGCCACATTGTTTTCTGATAGAATAAAACCCGTGGGAGAATCGCCCAGTGTCAAAGACAAGTATCTCTCACACATTAACGTGTTACTATGGAAGTCCTGTGCCTTAAAGCGTATTTACATGTGATTACACTTCTTAATCATTCAGGTAGGCAGTCCATAAGCGAATGGGCGTGGCTATTCTGGTCAAACTGGAATCCAGTAAAACTGTCCTGAGGGTGCAGGAGTTAAAATAGTGTCCTTCCTCTCGAGTTTAAAGTTTAATGGGGAAGCAAACCTTTAACTGAAAAATTAAATAATGCGTTGTGGTGAGCATTCAAATGGAGACATATGTCAAGTTTTCCCAGATAACAAAAGCAGGGAGCGAGTCATCACCCAGTAGCACTGAGGACGTCCTTGGGGAGCACATGGAGATACCTGTGGGAGTCACGGGCAGAGGGGTGGAGCCTCCAGGCCGGGACTGGAGACTCAGAAGGACGCACAGGGCTCGGGGAGCTTCAGGTTGGCTGGTGGAGCCCTGCCCAGGCTGCTGCAGGCCGGAGTGTGGCACCCACACATGCCAGCTCTGTAGGCCAGACACCTAGGAGTCGTCTCCTCTCTTCTTGTCCCTGACAGTCCACATCCCGTTCAGGCCCAGGTCCGCACATCCAGGCCCTGTCCCCAGTCTGACCGCCTCTCTCCAGGTGCCCTGCTGCTGCCTGGCGCAGGCTGCCTGCGTCTCACATGTGCTCGCGGGTCCTAGCCGGGGGTCTCTGCTGTCACTGTTCCCCGGAGGTACAGTTTTAACAGGGCAGTGAGAGTCATTTCAGACAGTGTGGATCAGACCCACATGGACCTGCTGTGTAGCACAGGGAACTATGCTCCATATTTTGTAGTAACCTGTAAGGGGAAAGAAGCTGAAAAAGAATCTCTCTCTCTCTCTCTCTCTCTCTCTATATATATATATATAGATAGATAGATAGATAGATAGATAGATAGATAGATAGGTAGAGATTTTATTCTCTCTATATATATAGATTTAGATTTTATATATATATCTGAGCCACTTTGCTGTACACCTGAAACTAACATGACACTGTAAATCAACTCTGCTTCGGCTAAGAAACAGTGCAGGTCAGATCGTGCCCCGGTGCCCCCAGCCCTGCAGCTGCTCTGCGTTCCTGCTCTTTCCCACACAGCCAGCTCCCTGCTGCCCCCGCGTCCTTGGACTCGCACTTCTGTCTGTGGAAGTTCCTCCTGGATCACTTGGTTCATTAACTCCCTTCATTCAGGTGTCTGTGCAGGTGACCTCAGGAAGGTCTTCTCTAATCCAGCTAAAATATGTCCTTTCCTCCCTACCTAGCTTTAGTTTTTTGTTTAATAAACTTTTGAATCCTGGCATTATGATATGTGTGTGTATATTTTTTTAAAAAGTATTTGCTTTTGTGCTTGTATATTTTCTGGTTTCTGCTCTGGAATGTGAGCTCACGGAGGGAGGGATGTCTAGTTCATTGCTGTGTGGCCTGTTCGTTAAGGTGTCTGGCACATAGCTGGCTGGCAGCTAATACTGCCTGATTAGATCATGAATGAGCAGAGGACTTGGAGGGGTGCCGTGGAGACAAGCTTTTGGGAAAAGAAGTAACGTACTTGATAAGTCACATATTGTTTCATGGTAATTTCATAGCAATTCTGTGAAATAAGTTTTCTATCCTCATTTTATTTTATTTTTTATTATTTATTTTTTTGCGGTACGTGGGCCTCTCACTGCTGTGGCCTCTCTCGTTGGCGGAGTGCAGGCTCAGCGGACATGGCTCACGGGCCCAGCCGCTCCGCGGCATGTGGGATCTTCCCGGACCGGGGCACGAACCCGTGTCCCCTGCATGGGCAGGCGGACTCTCAACCACTGTGCCACCAGGGAAGCCCTATCCTCATTTTAAAGATGAGTAGACAGCTGCTCACGTAGGTTAAGTAACATGGACGTGCTCATATAGGTTTTAATGAGTCACTGAAAAAGTTTTTGTTGAAAGCCTCTGCCTAGGTGCTAGGTAGAACCGCCTTTCAAATTCACAGTCTGATCAAATGAAAGGAGTAAAACAGTCGGGGGGTGTGTTTGACAAAGCTGCCTGGCACTGTAGGTCAGGGGGCTGTGGAGGAGGGTTGGATTGGAAGCAGGAAACCTGCTGGACCGGGGCCATCGGGCTGAGCCACCCCAGCGGCGGGGAGGTGGCGAGGACAGTGATGTCAGGGGGAAGAATTGTGAGGACGGGGCCCGACCAGGCTTGGCTCATCACAGAAGGGGCCGGAGTCCATGTCCTGTTAGATTGTGGGACTGTCAGAGGAAGATTACAGGTGAAATAATTTAAACACAGAAAATAAAAAAAGGTTCCTTGGGACAAATGCAAGGAAGTTAGACTTCAGAAGGAATGGCTTGCCAAATAAAAACACAAAAGAAAGCTGCAAAATTTCAAGATCACCAAGTATGACCTTCATAGTACACTTTCTCAGTGGTAGAAAAACTGCATCTTTTTCCTATGATTGTCCTATTTAAAAAGGTATGGCATGTTTTTACATGTCAGCATAGCCAAATTTGGGGGTAAAATTGTTTGAGCTAGGGAGTTCAGGTTTATGAAAAAAGACTTCATTTATTTTGGGGCTGGAACCAGACAGGTTGGCGTCATTATCTTGGTCTAGCCTGGGGTGCAGAGTGCGTTTTCTCCTGACCAACTGTGATAGGTGAAGTGCTTAGTCTTAATGGAAACAGGGCACAGTGTCTGTTTTTGCTTCCATCGTCCCATCAGCCTGGCTGGGGGATAGAGTGTGTGTGGGGTATGTATTCGTGACCTCAGTTCTGCCCCTGAAGGATGTAGAGTGCCTGTGTCATATATGTGATCTGTGAGTGGGGCCGGGAGAGGTCGGCCTGGAGTTCAGATCACGAGTTAGCACTGCGGAGTGGGGAGGAAGATGGAGTGCAGGCTGATTGCTGGGAGGTTGGGGGTGTTTTCAGAGAAGGTTTGGTCACATTTTTCTGGGTCTGAAAGGAAAGAATATGCTGGAGGACATGATTGCAGAAAGTTGTATATAGGGGTTTTGTCTTGATAACTTAGATGGCCGAGTAAATTGGCTTGGGACGGAGATAGGCTGAGACTTGGATTAAGGCCCAGAGGTGGCATTTTAGTGAGTGTTTCCTGTGGACCAGGCCCTGTGCTAACCGCCTCATGTGAATTATTTCATCCTCAGTTCCGCCCCTTAAAGGCATGTGGTTCTTGTTCCCATTTTGCATGTAAATTAGCTCCGGTCAGGGCCTGGGAGGCCCATGAGTAGTAGGTGGTGCGGCTGGACTCAGACGGCAGGGCTGTGGGACACCAGGGTCTGGTGTCAGCCCTCGCAGAGAGAGGAGAGACGTAGGACGTCCTGTATCACTTGCTCCCAGTGGCTCTTCAACTCTTGCTGAACGAAAACCTTGTTCTTTCTTTCTAGGGGGCAGATGATTTCTTCCGAAGACTGCGAATTCATTCAAAGATTTGAAAAGAAAAGAAATCCTGAGGAGAAGCAGGAGATGCTTCAGACTGAAGGCAGTCAGGTGATCAGTTCAGATATTAGACCATGAACACTGCCCTGTGTCATTAGACATTCTAGAAGTTTTCTCAATGACCATGTGATAGTCCACTGTAGGTAGGCGTCATAATTTAACTAAAGACTCTTTTTTATTGGAAGACATTTGAGGGATCTCTAGTTTTCTTTGTTAATTTTGGAAAAAATGTCCTATTGAGTATGTTTATTCCTCCATCCTTTTCTGCATTTCTGAAAAATTTTTTCAAATTAGAATAGATTCCTAGCATGGAAATTACTGTTTCAAAGTATACAGTATTTTCAAAGTTGCTTAACTTTTCTGTTTTTTAAGCAATTTTTTTTCTACTTTGTATTCTCACTAGAATAACATCTAACTCCGCTGTCCATCAGATTTTCTGATACGGTGCCCTGATTGGCCAAAGGAGCCCGTATATGATTCACCCTGATTCTCACAACAATCCTGAGAAATTTGGGAGGAAACATTATTGTGGGTGCCAGTTTTGTTGAATTCTAGAGAGTCTGTGACATAGGTGTTAAATCATAGGATGGAGACTGGTCAGAGCCTTCTGATTCCAGTGCCTGTACCGAATTCCTGTACTTCTGCTGCTCTGGTATTCTGTTTCCTAGTAAAAGCAAAAAACTCCCCAAAACCAAAAACAAACAAAAAACCCCAAAACGAATGATAATATTAGATCTGTCTACGTAGCTTAGTATTTACGGTATCAAGAGTTGATAGTGGTGAGGTCTGTCTATTTAAAAATAAACTTTTTTTTTTTTTTGCGGTACGCGGGCCTCTCACTGTTGTGGCCTCTCCCGTTGCGGAGCACAGGCTCCAGACGCACAGGCTCAGCGGCCACGGCTCACGGGCCCAGCTGCTCCGCGGCATGTGGGATCTTCCCAGACTGGGGCACAAACCCATGTCTCCTGCATCGGCAGGCGGACTCTCAACCACTGTGCCACCAGGGAAGCCCAAAAGTTTTGACGTCACTAGAAATTATTAAAAAACTGATGCAAGCCCTAGTCTGGTCCTCCCATACTTCATCACAGTATTTGTAAAAGGCAGGCATTTTCTATAACTGCATCCTAATTTAGGCAAGAGAAATAATATTTTAATGAAATTCCATTAAAATGTTGTGTTTGCACATTTGAAAACAGTGGTTAACGTTCATTTCATTTTTTCTAGTGTGCTAAGACATTTATAAATCTGATGACTCACATCTCCAAAGAGCAGACAGTTCAGTACATACTCACCATGGTTGATGACACGCTGCAGGTGGGTGTGTTCTTCACCTGACACGTTTGGTCCTCACCTTTTTGTGCTCTCCCAGTAACAGCACTTCTGTAAGCTTTCACCTAGAGCACTGGTTCCCTTCCAGAGTGTGATAGTATATTTTTTTTTCATTGTGTGAGTTGTAATTTGCTAATGGTGGTAAAGATGGACTGCCCACACACTGGCTATTGTGTTGTTTTTAGGATGTCGGGGAATCAGTATGTCTTCTTTCTGTATTTCCTCAGAGTTCTGTGTTGTACAACAGCAGTGCTCGGTGCATCCCTTGAGGCTTTCTGGATGCTCTGCCTACTCACAGATGATGTGGTTCTTTTCTTTCAGTCATTCAGCAGATTTCAGTGCCCCTGTGTCCCGGGCCAGGGCCAGGCCCTGGGGGTTTAGTGCTGACTGTAGTCAAGGTGCTTGCCCTCAAAAACATGGTGTTTTTGGGGCTTCCCTGGTGGCGCAGTGCTTGAGAGTCCGCCTGCCGATGCAGGAGACGCGGGTTCGTGCCCCGTTTCGGGAAGATCCCACATGCCGCGGAGCGGCTGGGCCCGTGAGCCATGGCCACTGAGCCTGCGCGTCCGGAGCCTGTGCTCCGCAAATGGGAGAGGCCACGACAGTGAGAGGCCCGCATAACGCAAGAAAAAAAAAAAAAAAAACATGGTGTTTTTGGAGAGCATTTTGGTTATCATCTGAGACTTTTCCAGTGATGTGAAGTTTCTGTTTACTGCTTTGTTGTCCCTAAACACAGAGGGCCTCCCTTATTCACAATATTGTTTTTTTTGTTTTTTTGTTTTTTTTGCGGTACGCGGGTGTCTCACTGTTGTGGCCTCTCCCGTTGCGGAGCACAGGCTCCAGACGCGCAGGCTCAGCGGCCATGGTTCACGGGCCCAGCCGCTCCGCGGCATGTGGGATCTTCCCGGACCGGGACATGAGCCCGCGTCCCCTGCATCAGCAGGCGGACTCCCAACCACTGCGCCACCAGGGAAGCCCCCGCAATATTGTATTTTATACTCGAGTATAATCTAGGTTTAGATTGTTGGTATTGAGAGCAGTCTTTCTGAAACAGGCCAACTGGCTGCAAAATCCAAGTCCTGTCTGCACGTCTCAGGGAAAAGAGTCTTGAAGACTCAAGAGTCTGCCTGTCTCTTGAAGAAAAGAGTCAGTCTGGCTGCATGGAGGGCGTCCGTCTGTCAGTTTACAAGGAAGAGCATTTATCGCTGGCCTACTGTGTGCAATCACTGGGCGAACTGTTCCCGAGGACCCGGAGGTTAGGAGGAAGGGTGCTGCCCATCTAGGGGCCATCGTATCACTTACAGGGATGTTGTGATTTCATCAGCTCAGGATGGCTGTCCAGCCTGGGCTGATGCAAGCCCGTCTGAGAATGATCTCCATCTTTCTTGGAACTTTTTCCTTTAGGAAAGTAAGGTCAGGATAAATGGGGAGTGTTGTGGTCTGCCTTGGTAACCCTTGTTACTATGACTGGACTAGAATGAGGAGGCCGTGAGCTGGCCTGCAGACCCTGGTGTTACTGATACGTACACACCCACCCACCCACACTCACACATGCACACATTCCCTCGATTTTTATACACATTTACAAACCCGTAAATTAAGAACCGTGAGTTCACACAGCATCTCCAGTTTGTGCCCTCCACCGCCCCGCCCCAAGTTCATGCCAGCCCCCCCGTTCCATGCTGGATTGTCTTCTCTGCCGGCGAGTGGGCACAGTCATCTCGTCCTCTGTTACTCACTTGTTCCACCCGTGATACAGAGGAAATCAGCTCAGAATTGCTGACCCACATACCCAAAAAAAAGCCCTTTGCCTGGAGTTCAGTATTTGTCTGCAATACTTTGTCTTTAAACGAGGTTGTGCAGAGTATTGTGTTCAAGTTTGTTTTAGTGTGGTTATATTATTTCTCCAGAAATAGTCAGCTTCATTTATTTTTGTTTGTAATCTACTTCAGTTTTTTTCCTCATCCCTGTTGGTTTTTGCTATTTTTTATTATGTAAAACGTTTACATGCTTCCAGAAGTCAAAACTATACAGAAAGGTGTGTCCCCAGAGTCCCCCTTGCCCACATGCCCACCCACCTCTCGTAGGTCACAATGTCGTAGACTTCTGTTTGTCCTTCCTGTTTTTCTTATTGCGTACAGGTACACATGTATTTTCTTATTTCGCTCTCTTTCTTAGACAGAAATACATACTAGACATAGTCTGTTGTATTTTGTTTGTTTCACTTAACAATATGCCAGAAATCATTCCATTTCAGTTCAATCTCCTGTAATTTTTTTGACAGCTACAGAGGACATTAGATATACCATATTTTACTTAATCGGCCTCTGATGTAATAGCCATTGAGGTTGGTTCAGGTACACATATATTGGGTTTAATAAAGTTTTATTTTTCAAAATGTGGAGTTGGTGGGACCACTCATGCATCTTCCCAGCAGCTGGGGCATCTCCACCTCTGGTGTTTCTCGTGTAAGTTACTTGAGCTGTTTTAAAAGCCATCACTAGGTCTTTTCCTGTGGAGCTCCTGACGGGCTGGCCTGGCCAGGGAAGCATGAATCTTCCGTCTGTGAGAGGCGACGACTGGGGTTGTGAGCTTCCTACCGAGTTGGCCGCGTGTGGCCTTGTTACGAAGACCAGGTTCCTGAGCCTGTCCCGAATTCTGCCTTTGGACCACTTCTTTTTGGCTTTGCCCTTAGATCGTTCTCCGGGTCTTTGTCCTTAGTGGCCGACTTTCTGGCATCTTCTTGCCGTCTTTGGGGGCATCTCAAGCTCGGAGGGCAGCTGCTACCACTGAGGCCTCGCTAAGATGTCGGGCAAAAAGCAGTTACGATATTTTGTAATTAGAAATAATGAAGATAATAACCTTATGCAAATGTATTTTCCTATTGTTGGGAGTGTACTTCATGGTAAATCCTTAGAAATGGGATTTCTGGATAAAAGAGAACCACATATGCAGTTTTGTTTTAGATATTGCCAAATATTCCATTTTGTACTCCCACCAACGTGTGAGAATGCCTGTTTCC
>NW_006790942.1:3250665-3268706 GCF_000442215.2 Lipotes vexillifer | reverse complement strand
CCCTACAGCTTTGCCAACAGAAGGCACTGTCAGGTTTTTACATTTTTGCCAGAGTCAAGGTGGTGTCCAAAGTAGGACATCTTCAAGTGTATAGTTTTATTTGTTCTTGTTGACCTGTGTTAATGAAAGATCTGTGGAGAGATTTAGACCTAGGTAGCTGCCATTATCCTTAGCTATACTGATTAAACATATTCTGACAATTGATTTTATTGGTAAAATTTTGGTTACATTGAGAAATTTGTGCACACTTTTACCATGTGAGTCTGTGTGCCATTTAAAGAATATTGTTACACATTTCCAATCCAGTCTTTTTATTCTTAACACATCTGAATGGAATACTTTGGGGGAAGAATTGCTTGTTTTTCCTCACATGTTTAGTTTTTAGCACATAATTTTGAAGATTAAAATGTTTTCTGTGCTCGCATATTAGTATCAGTTGCTCAGTGCCTCTGAGAGGGCTTTATCCTTATTCTGTTAAAGATATGGATTTGTGTGCTTGGAGCAGCAGTGGCTGGAGGTGCGTTTTTAAGCAGAAAACAAATCCACGAAGGACTTGGATGGGTTTTAACCTTAGTTAAACGTGTGACAGTTTCTGCTCTTTCCGTGTGTAGGGGACTTTGTTAATTTACATGTACAATGAGAATTACAATTTTAGTTTTGAAAATAGTCCACCAGTGGAGTTAAGGAAGACCTACCTGAACTTCGAGTTCTTTGATGAACTCGTTATCATAACTATTTCAATTGTTAGTCTAGACTATAATGATTTGTTACTTAAAGAGATAGTAGTCTACTCCTCAAATAGGTAACTGCTAGCACAGACCAAAGTTAAAACCACTGTATTTAAAAAGATTTAAATGTTGATCTGAGAGTTAAAATGATTGTTTATGTGGTTATTTGTGCTGTTTACCAAATATTGCTACTTAACCACCGTGTTCACTTAGTGAACCAGATAGTGGATTTCAGCCAGCGATATGCAGAGGAAATTTCGGTGACAGGTAGAGTTTGCATGGTTTCAACTAAGAAGTAATTGTTCCTCTGATCTACCTGCTGGTATATGCTATGCTGTTTTTTGCTGTCGTTATGTGCCCCGATTTTCCTGTCACAGTGTGTAAGGGTAACCCAGACGTCCGAGGTTTCTCTGATGCCCTGTTTCCCTGGCCTGTCTGTGAGTAGCTTGAAGTGCTTCCTGCTGGTCCTCCCATCGAGAGCTGAATTGGGATCTCCCTGCCCTTCCCGATTTTGTTTGTGTGGAAGGAGGGTGGAGGTGTCCAGACAGCACTGAGGGGCAGGCTGAGGAGAGATGCAACTCGGGTGCTACACCTGCAGGGGATCTGTTATCGTGGCTCACCTGATTTAAACTAACCATAATAATTGAAGGCGATTTTACTTAAAACTGTCTCCCCCTGCCCCCATCGTCACCCCCTGCCCCATTGTAATAATAACAGGGAGACAGATCTCATACCGACTGGAAAGAGAAAACATGGATTGAGGGGACATAAAATGAAAGGCTGAGAAGCAGTGCATAATCGTTACATTCTTTAGGAAAATGCATTCTGATCAGTGATGTTTATTTCTTTCCGTTTTTTTTTTTCTCTCTCTCTTTTAGGAAAATCACCAGCGCGTTAGCATTTTCTTTGACTATGCTAAACGTAGCAAGAACACTGCCTGGTCCTACTTTCTGCCCATGTTGAATCGCCAGGATCTCTTTACTGTTCATATGGTAAGTTTTGAATTGGTCACATTTCTGATTCAGGGAAGAAATGCACCTGGGCCCGTTGTGACTTGGTAACGTCCCAGTACCCAGAGGAGTGACTGCTCTGACGTTGACTTTTCAAAGCAGCGCTTCCTTACTGGATGTTAGTAATGCGGGGTGTTGGGAGGTCAGAGGAGGCAGGGTTGCTTTGACACAGTTCAAGTTTGTAGAGCATTTGATGAGCTCATTGAGATAAAAGCCTTTGGTAGGGCTTCCCTGGTGGCGTAGTGGTTAAGAACCTCCTGCCAGTGCAGGGGACATGGGTTTGAGTACTGGTCCAGGAAGATCCCACACGCTGCGGCGCAGCTAAGCCCATGCGCCACAACTACCGAGCCTATGCTCTAGAGCCCGCAAGCCACAACTACTGAGCCCACATGACACAACTACGGAAGCCCGCGCACCTAGAGCCCGTGCTCCGCAACAAGAGAAGCCACTGCAATGAGAAGCCCGCGCACCTCAACGAAGAGTAGCCCCTGCTAACCGCAACTAGAGAAAGCCCACACACAGCAATGAAGACCCAACGCAGCCATAAACAAACAAACAACAAACAAATAAATAAAAATTTAAAAATAAAGCCTGTGATAAATTCACATGTGCAAACAGCTTTAGGTGGTCTGTGACAGAATTAACTGCATTTTACTATAGAAATTAAATTTTGCTTTGAAGCAGCTGTTGTGTTTAATTTTTATTTTAATTAAGTAGTTAGTTAATTGCTTTTTAATATCTTAGATACACTCCTGTTTTAAACTTAGCCTGAAAGGCTATCTTTGGAAGTGTTAACACTGAGCAGAAGGTCTTGAGAGGACGATCAGAGAATCAGTCCTTGTACAGGCCTTTTCTGTTCCTAGCGTATTGTGGGCTGCAGGGGGCGCTCCTGAGGCTGCATTTCATAGATGTCTACATTTTCGCAGCAAGATCCACTGTCAGTGAAACAGTTTTGAGCACACGCTTTCTCTTTCTCTCCATATATATCTATATTCATTTATGTACTAGTATGTTCATATATGGTATGAAACATTCGTAAAAAGAAATTTAAAAGGAGGACCCATGAAATAAACTATTTTAAAGAGCACTTTAAAAAAAAAAGTAATATATTTTCTTCTTTCAAATTTTGTAGAGGCTTGTTTTCACTGTCTGGAAACATGATTTAAACATTTTCCTAATTTTGATGGTCTTATAATAAAATTGACAAATGTGTTAAAGACCAAATACACATTTAGGGTAAGATTCATCGTTATTCGTGGTGTAGCCAAGTCTGTGTTTCTATTTCTTTATGATTTCAGTTACTTTTGGCTAATCTTTCACATTTTGAGGGTCAGATGCTCATTGGTTGACCCTGTGCTGATGAAGAGCTTGTGCTCAGAGAGGAAACGCCAGGCCCGTGTTCCTCTGTCTTTGCCCCTTTGCTTGCGCCTACACTGCTGATCATCTTTTCAATTTCCTTACAGGGATCCTTTCGTGTCACTTATCTGTTTTGTGACAGGTCAGTTTAAGTTAGATAGCGTGTCTGTGAACTCACTTAGCGAGGCACGTGAAGACGACCGCATGTCACTGCAAAGCGAGGGTGTCGGGGTGCTGGGCTCTGCCCCCCCTCCCCCGTGGTGCAGGCTGCCGAATATGCCACGACACACGCTGCCCTCTGTCACCTCGCTCGCTGTGTGCAAGTCTGGGAACAGACCTCAGTGTATTTTTGGCTTAGCTAATCAGCCTTCACGGTCTCTACTAGGATTAACTCTTGCTGAATGATGAGAGCTTTGAAACACGAACTTGCTTATAGAAATTACTGAAAGAATATTTATTAAATTGGGTTTGTGGGTGGAGAGGTAGTAATTTATACTGCTTTCCCCTCCCCCCGTGTATCTATACTATATAGTTCCAGATGTATTGAGGTGTAATTGACAAAATTATAAGATATTTAAAGTGTACAACATGATGATAAAATACACTTGTACTGCCTATTTAATAAAAAAATTCATGATTCATTTTTTTAACACCTTTATTGGAGTATAATTGCTTTACAATGGTGTGTTAGTTTCTGCTGTGTAACAAAGTGAATCAGCTATACGTATACATATATCCCCATATCTCCTCCCTCTTGCATCTCCCTCCCACCCTCCCTTCGTGATTCATTTTATAGCCTGAAGCAAATTGAGAAGTTTTTGAGTGAGGAGAAAAGGGTGTTTGTTTCTATTGAGAGAGATGGCTGTTCAATACCCAGGATATATTTTATACCAAGATACAGATTTGTAACTGAGAACTCGCAAGGGCTTGAATGACCAAGGTAGTGGCTGGCAGTTTGTTGGAGCGATTGCTCAGAACTCTGGCAACTGATTTGGTGAAAGTCACAAAGAAGGATTTTTGTGTTCTTTTGATTTTTGCTGGTCTTATAATGAATCCTAATCTTACTTTTGAAACTCAGAATAATAATGCAGGGAATATCGTGAAATTCTTAAGACACAACTGATTTTGGTTCACTTAATGGAACTATTTAAAACTACATTTGACCATATTAGAAATATTTTTAAAAATGAAATATCTATTATCTTTGGAGGAGTTGAGTGCTAAAAGAAATCCTGCAGCAAAATGGTTATGAGTCCTGTTTCTTAGGGTCTATGGTGTGATTTTTAGAATCAGTATAATATTCAAATGTATTTCTTGTTTTTCAGGCAGCAAGAATTATCGCCAAGTTAGCAGCTTGGGGAAAAGAACTGATGGAAGGCAGTGACTTAAATTACTATTTCAACTGGATAAAGACACAGCTGAGCTCACAGGTAAAATGCATTCCTCGTAGTGTCTTTGAAAAGGACAGAATGTCCACGCTCTCTAAAGCTATTTATGGTAGTTATGTGAAATTACAAAAACTCTCTTAAAAAGAGGCATTTTGAGTGTGATGAGTCAGCTATGCTGCTTGCAGGTCTGGTAGGGGCTTCACCTTCTCTGCCTGTGACTGGCTTCAGCTCAGAGCTTCCTGTCTCTTCTGCCACTCGGGATTTTCCCTTCATGCATTTCAGCAGGTAGGGAGGATTTCCCTTCCAGGAAGGTGGCTGCCGAGATCACACGGGTTGGAGGATTGGAAGGACGCACACAACTCCAAGGGTACACTCGTGTGAGGCTCATGAGAGAGGAGGAGAGACAGTGCGATGGGCAAGCATCTCTGCCCTGGGACCCTGGACCACCCAGATTGGTGCCAGGAGTCTTGGTTTGGGGAGAGTTCTTTGAAAGTGTGCAGTGGGTCCTTTATGCCCTCTGGTCACATACCCAGGCCAAACCGTCTGACCAGTCACACCAATAAATAAACTGGCCCTGGCTGCCGCCAGGAGGGCTTCAGACTGCAGACAGCACGGGACAGCTCATTGGCAGCCCGCCTCTAGTCCTGGCCAGGAGGCCGTCCCAGGCACCACTGGGTGGCCTGGGGCTGCCCTCTCCAGCCTGAGAGGATGTCTCCCTCAGTGACTCCCACTCAGGATTTCACCGTGTCCTCGTGGGGTTGCATTTAAGCCCAAAGGGAAACACGAAGCCTGCTTGCTGCGGTCTCGCTGCTGTCAGGGCCCTCGAGCCCACTTCTTCGTGGAGGAGGACAGCTTTCAGGGTGACGGCTGGCAGATGACTAGTTTTCCCTTTTGTCTTCTCGGTTCCCCAGCGCAGGGCGGATGGCCGGACACTCCTGACAGCTCAGTGGAGGGTTTCTTTTCCTTTAGGCGTCCGGTGACCAAGTGAGAGGTGGTGAGGGGGCTTGGAGGGAGCGAGCCGCGGAGAGGAGCGAGCTGACCTGGGTGGGGAGGGCGGCGTATCTGTATCCGGAAGGAAAGGCAGGAGGGGGCGAGCTTTGGTGTGGGCGGGACATGGAGGATGGGCCAGGAGAAGCCATGCTGGGAGGCCTGGTGTCCTCAGGGCTAGATGACAAGTAAGGGCCTATTTGAAATGAAGGTTTGGAAAGTTGTAATTTAGGTTGCTGGTGACTTTATGATTTTAGTAGATTTTAATATGAAGTATGAGAGAGACACCATGACATTTTGCTTCGATTTATTTTTTATCTTATCATTGCCTGCCTTTTTGCGGGGGGAGCCTACTAACCTTTTTTGTTTGGATAGGGAGATTTTGAAGTGTCTTGAACAAAATCAGTTATTTTTTTCTGTCAACAGCATGCACTTTAACACTCTTTTGGGCTTAGTTTTTAAAAGTATTTTTACAAGAGCCACAAGTTTTGCAGATTTTACTGAGTTTGTGAGATATTTCAAAAAGAAGTTACTTAGAACGTGAAAAATACGTATGTGAAGATGAGATGTATTTATTTCTACATGTGTATCCTTTGGGATCAGAGCGCTTAGTTAAAGAGGTTACCCGCCCCCCCCACTTTCTTTTTTTCCTCTTATGAGATTAGTTCTCCCTTTGAAGAAACTTCATTCTGCTTTAGTGTTAGGCATGGTCTGGTGGTAATAAGGCTCTATGCTAGCTGGACTCATAAAATGAGATCTGGTAGCAAAGAATGCACGCTGCAGTGTGCCGCTAACATTTTGGGTTGTTTCATCTTAGACTTTTCCCCGTAGGAGTAACATTTATGCTCTGCCTCACAGATAATTGGTTAGTTTTAGAATGATTAGCTGTGGTTGTAACCATGTCCAGCAATTGGGGGGATATTTCTCCGGTCACTAGTGGAAGCAGAGATTTCAGTGTCTGGAACACTTTTCATTAGACTTGGTGTGAGACAAACGCTCTTAAAGACCTTTCTGTATCTTTCCAGCACGCTTGCTCTTTTTATCGCCGAGTCTTTGGCCTTGTTCAGTTACTGTCTGGCCTTGCTGCTTTTCACGTCCTGCCCCAGGGAGAGGCTTCAGGCCCGTCCAGCCGTGCCTCAAGAGTCTGGTCACTGCTTCCGCTGGGCTCTGGCTGGCTACCACCCTTGCTGTGGGCAGACACTTGTCCACAGCCTTTGATCAGGGTGTATGACAGGCATGAAGCAGAGGCTTGTTCGTGCTTTTATTTTCTACTTGGCTTAAATGCCACGTGATAGCACTGTATCCGCAAGGTCTCTTTTTCTCTATCGTAAGCATCTTCTCCCTCATAAAAAGGACCACATTTTCATGATTCTAATAGAAGTAGACTTTCAAAAGTCTTAATTAGGTGCCCATTTGGATATTTTGTTCTTTGACTTTATAGAGACATTTAGGAGCCTTTTTCCCAATAGTTTAACCGTTATACTTGGGTTATAGGGGCTCATGCCTGGCACTTAGTAGATAAGTTATTGAATAAAACAAAATAAAAATTTCCTTTCAGAAATTCATTATCACTTTTCTCTTGCATATTCAGCTTCTGACTTTCTACCTTAAATTTTCTTTGGTCATTTCTGTGTAACAGGTGAGGTTGTGATTGTCATTATAATGTGTTAACATTGCCGTGGATAACCTAATTTTTTAAGTTCCATGTAGTATCTTCCCATCATCAGGCACCTGTTTTGAAAGCTTTGCCACGGAATATAGTGTAGATAGTTCAGCTTAAGACAGTTGTCTCATTGGAAAAATGACTCAGGAAGTAAATCCTGAGACTTGGAAATTTGCAGTCGCTTCACTTATGAAATGTAATTGGAACTTAGTATTCAGTTTATTATTGTTCCTTTTAAAATAATTTATTGATTAAGATACTATCTGGAAGAGTGTAACAACATTTAGAATATTTCGTAACATCCCCACGTTTTTTATTAGTTGATGATACTCCATTCAGTAGGATTAGGAAAACAGTGACAAAATTTGCTTAGCTCTCTTTCGTAAGCTGATGAAGTAGGATAAAATTAAAAACAAAACTAAGTAATAAGTTATTTATTTCGTAATAGAAACTGCGTGGTAGCGGTGTCGCTGTTGAAACAGGAACAGTCTCTTCAAGCGATGTAAGTACATTCCTTGTTTGTTCACTGGCCTCCTAACACCCTGAATTTAAGTTATTTTGAGTCATAGACATTTAATGTTTTGAAGATGTTCCCTAGTCCCCCGGCTGTAAATCCGTGGATTTGGTGTCACCTCCAGTTGGGTTAATGGTGTTGTGAAAGCTGTGTGTAGGCCTTTCTGGGCTGTGCAGTTGCTTTTCTGCTGTTGGTGGATGTGGGGCTTCCTCTTCCTGTTGCTCTTCTCTTCAGGCGGCTTTATCTCAGGCCTGAGAATCACAGCAAGTCTGGACTCAGGTGCACAAGTCGAGTGAGTAACCAGAGCTCCTCTCTTAACACTTTAACTGTCTCACAGACGCTAACGTCTGACAGATCCACGGACCCTGCGCCAGGCAGCTGAAAACAGTTCCGTTCCCCGCTGGCACGAAAACCCACTACTTGCCTGAGTTGCTCAGGGTTTAATGGGGGCCTACGTGGTGGCCAGACTCTCCCTCCCCCTTGTTCAGGCCAATCCTGCCCCACATTTATGTAGAGCCAAAAGGTTAAAATCATGCCCCCCCCAGTTCCTTTCCTGGTTAGGGTTATCCCCCTCGGTTCGGAGTGGTTTAACTTTGCTGTCTTCAGACTAGTTCAAGAATTGCCAATAGATTTGGACAAGTATGGGTTGGCGTGGTTAGTGCCAGCTGAGAGCGAGGTGGGGGAAGAGTTAAAAAGGTAGGTGAGGCGTATTCAGCTTCCTTTGCTGGAAATATCTCTGGGAAACCGGAAAGCACCTTCCGACGATGGTGTCTCCCACCGGCCTGTGCTAGACCTCAGCGAAGCTGTGTGGGGGCCACGCAGGGTCCGTGTCCATAACCCGCAGGCCACACCCCTGTGTGTGTGCTCGTAGACTAGAGAGGGCGACAGAGTCCATCTCAAAGCCAGGAGTGGGGCTTCTCTTGGGGCACGGGTCGAGGGACTTGACAAATAGTGTGTCAGGCTGGAAAATGGCCACGCGTCTTCTGAAATCAGAACAGTGTATAGAACTAAGTGAGCAGCCTTGGGGCCAGGGTGGGGGAAGGAGGCGGTAGGTTCGAATTCTAGATATTCAGCCATAAGCAGATGTTTAAATTGGGAATCCTTATTTTATATGACTTGAGTTTCTTTCCACCGGTATGAAATTTTAAAAAATTGTTTGATTTGAAAAATTGTCTAATTAGACTTACTTGTAAAAACTTTAAAAGGTGTTTTCGGAATAAACTTAAGTGGTTATTGAAGTGTTTGGAAGTTAGTAGAGCTCACGCAGTGAGGTGCGGGCTCTGGTGACGTGACATTCTTCTGTTGCTCTTTTCTGTCCAGCGTGTGGGGAAAACAGCGCTGATCTATTGAATTGGCAGTGGTTAGTCAAAGTGGTTTATCTGGTCGACTCAGACACGTACATCCCAAAGGGAATTAGCATCAGGGGTGATTCTGAGTGAAGAAAAGCTGGCTTTTGTTGTCCCCGTCTCTTCCCTTTAGTGCCCTTCACACCTGAACATACTCCCTGTGTCTTGCTGGAGGTTCCTACTTTTTCAGAAGGCTGTCAACTTGGAAGGCAGACTTAAAGAAGTTGACAGACAGGTGTTAGCACTTCCTTTGATACTTGTATTTTAGTAGGGGGATCAGAATTGGTAGCTGGTATGTATGGAGCTCTTCCTGTGTGCCTGGCAGTGTTTTAGTCGTTTTGCATTTACATCTCCTTGAATATTCACACCCCGTCTTTGACATCGGTCTTACCGTAAGCCACGTTTTAGGGATGAGCAGTGAGGCTGGAAAGGCACACCGGCTTGCCCAAGGTCATCCGCTCATGGTGGCAGAACCCCCAAGGAGACCAGTTCCTTACCGAGAGGATTCTGAGGCGCCTGGACTGGACTTGGAGCTTTAGGCATTCTCCAAGTTGCCTCATCTACTCAGACTTGTAAAGAATATCGACGCTATATCTTAAAATCCCTTTAGGTTTTCAGACAGCATAGAAAAGCATTTTGGTAAACTGCATTCTGTGCTGTTGCCACTTGATGTCAGTATAAAACAAACAGAACAAAGCTTTACACAGCAAAATAAGAAATTAGCAGGATGCAACAGTCTTGGCTTTTAAAATGGCACAGAAGCATCATCATAAGTTATGAGTGGATCGTTAACAGACATTTTTATTTAAATGATGTTATATAAATGAAATTTTCTAAAAATGATTTGTGTTGTTTTTACCTAAATGTAAAAATAATAAACTCCATCACATGACATGTACTTACCCTAACTTACCTTCAGCCATCTGTTCAGTTCTTTGTTGGCTCTCGCATGGGAATTATCAGTCTTCTACTTTTCCGAGGACGTCGCCCAGGCTTGGATGTTGATTGCTGGGCCGCTGCCCTGACAAAAAGAGGAAAACCGTGATCTCTCCCAGCCTTTGGAGGAGTCAGGAGAATCTGGGCATTTTTTCCCCTCTCTCCAGCCTCTTTCATACCTGTGTGCAGGGGACTGTGGTAACTCTCCGCTCCTGTGTCCTGTTCTCTGTCGTAGACCTGGTCTGGCCCCACTTATTGCTGGATGGACATGGTTTCGTTGGTAGTAAGTAACATGAGTAAGTTGCCAGGTTCTCCATATTGCTCATTTTATCTTGCCTTTTAATGTTCTGGAGCAGTTCTGTCCAGTAGAACTCTCTGGGGTGATGGCAGCATTCTTTATATCTGCGGTGTCCACTCTGGTAGCCCCACGTGGCTCTTGAGCACCTGGAAACCTGGCACGTGTGAGCGAGCAAGTAAACTTGCAGTTTTTTGTAGGCTTTTTGGTTTGTTTGTTTACAGCTTTATTGAAATCTGTTTCTCATATCGTAAAATCTTTCCATTTGCTATTGGTTTTAGTATATATACAGAGTTGGGCAACCATTGCCACCATCTGATTTTGTAGCGCTTTCAACACCCCAGAAAGAAACCGTGTCCATCAAAACAGTCACCCCCATTCCTAACCCCTCACCTAAACTCTGGCAACCACTCACTTACTTTCCGTCTCTGCATTCACCTCTTCTGGCCACTCTGTGTACATAAGTCACATAATATGTGGTCATCCGTGACTGGCTTCTCTCACTTAGCGTATGTTTTCAGGATTCATCCATGTTTTAGCATGTAATAACAGCATTTTAGAATGAAAGGGGAAGAAAAAAAGCTTAGCTTTTTTGGCTTTTGGCCACATTCCTTAAATTGTTTTCTCTGACAGTTCTAATATCCTTGTTAATATGAAGGTAGTTTTACTGCTTTGACTCTTTTAAGGCTCTGTTTTTAATTTAAGACTTTTCAGTCTTTCAGAAGAGTTGGAGGACTTTTAACGATTTGGTTCTTCACTGTTTGTCCATCAGTGTATCAGAAGTGCTACCCGAGTAGCAGACATGAGGGGCTGCGTCAGGAATTCGCAGAGTGCAGGCCTCTTGTTTAACTCTGGTCCCCTCTAGCCTGTGATTTGTGAAGTCTCTGAGGACCCAGAGACGTTCACAGTCAATTATGTGTCTTGGTGCCAGTTTCCAGAGCATTTGCTATTCACCTGAAACAATGTTTGGGTGATCTTCATTGTATCCTCTTACCAGAAGATTCGTACGTTTTAAACATTGTGGATCATTAAAATATATGCAAAGAATAAATATATGCAAAGAGTAAATGTTAAGAAAAGGAGAACAGATAAGAACCTGTCAGTTTTGCTTTTCTGATCAGATATTTGGAAGGATTGCGTATATTCTGGCAATGCAAAGGACAATTAAATGGTAAAGTATTTCAGTACCAGACTTCCTTTTACGTATCATTTTCAAACTATAGCATCAGTAACAATAATAAGGTAACCTAATGTTGTACATTGGATGTGTTCTTGGAAGTTGCATACAAAGCAGTGATTTATAAAGTAAGTCATATTTTCTTAAGTCTGCAATGATTTTTCCTACAATAAAGAATCCCAGTAGTCATGTAATTAAATTATACGCCTAAGAAAATTAGATTGAAAGCAGTACTTGAAGGAGAGGTATAAATTTGTAAATTAACAGTGAAATTACTTTCTTGGTTAAGACTTAAGTCTAAGATGAAATTATCTTAAGTTAATTTAGGTATTAATTTAATACAGGTATTTTATGAGTATTGACTAGAGGGTCTCTCTTAATAAGCCAACTTCAAGAGAATTCTTGCACTATATGTGTTTTAGTTCCTGAATATGAAGTAATAATAACGACAAGAATAATGATGATAATGTACCTTGCAGTTGTTTTGTGTTTAACTGATGTGAGTTCAGATTTTGAGTAGCAGAGGTTTTTGTTTTTGTTTTGTTTTTTAATTTAGGGCTATTTTTTAAAAATTGGAGTGGTATTGCTTTCCTTTATTGATGAGACAACAGTTTTGAAGAGTTTAAAGTGATTTGCCAAAGGTAAATTGGCAGAGCTTCTGACTAACAAAACCTCTCTCCCTCTTTGCCTCCCTTCCTTTCTTTGGTCACTTATTTTTATGTCATAACTTTGTTGGGGAGGAAACAATTATGCTCTGCTCCTTCTGGGTTCTTCTGTCTGGCCAAAGAATTAAATTGATGTGAGACAGGTTAACAGGAGAAAACCAGATGTAATTACGTATGTACAGGGGCCCCGTAATATGAGGCCGCAGATGTGGCGCCTGAGAGGGGAGAAGGGGGTGCGGGGGGGACTTCAGCGGGGAGAAGGCAGTTCACACGGAGCTGGGAAAGCACATGTTCGGTGGCAGATGCTTGCTGGGCCCGCGGGGACAGTGGGACACACAGAGGACTCTGGTCTCCCGGCCCTGTGCAGCTCCCCCCAGCGCCGACCCGTGTTCTTTGTAGATCTCCGGTGACAGTGCCCTTCCTGGACCAGGGCCTTTGTCTGAGCTCCTTAGGCAGTTAAGGGGCAGGTAAAAAGACAGACTTCTTGAATCCTCTGCTTTCAAAAAAATAACCACCCTAAAAGAATCCTCGTGCCAAAGGGACCCATTTAAGGTGGCAAATTTTGTTCCCCTACAGCTTACATAGAGTAAAATAGACAGATTTTTAAATGTTCAGCTGAATGCATTTAAACATCATGTGTCCTACTCAATACTTTCCTTCGCCTCGGCTCCCACAAAGGTTTTCGTTATTATGCGTTAGTTTTGCCTGACCTTGAACTCCATAAAAGTGGAATCATACACAGTGTGAACTCTTGTGTGTCCGAATTCTTGTGCAGTATTGTGTCAGTGAGAGTCACTCACGTTGCACTTGGCAGTAGTTCATCTCTTTATTGCCGTGTAGTAATCTATTAAATGAATATTATCCATACTCTTATTGACGGATATTTGAGTTAGTTCTGGTTCTTGACTCTTGTGAATATCTTGTTATGAACATCCTTGTACATGGCCTTTGGTAGATGTAACCACTTACGCCTGGAGCACTTCTAGAATGGAGTTGCTGGGGTACAGGTTACATGTGAATTTAGGTCCAGCAGTCCAGTCACTTTTCTAAACCAGCTTACACGTCGTCAGCAAAGTAGGAGAGTTCCAGATGTTCCACACATAAGATGTGCACACTCACTTTTAACTTCTATGAGAAAAGATTCATTTAATAGTCATGACACATTGAATACTTTTGGGATTGGTTAATCACCAGTCCTGGAGGATTTCATGTAAAACTGGCTTCTGGGGTTTATTTTGGTCGATGGTGTGTTCTACAAACTCAGCTTTGTGCTTCGCTGATACCACTGGACACTCGTGTGTTTCCACTGCATCTGAGACAGGTGCTCTTCTCTGCACTGCAGATGTCATCCCTTTTTGTTTTTAAGCGCCCTTGACTCCAAAATTTAGAGGAATATTATCTTTACTTTTTCTCATTTAGTTTGTACTTAAATCCCAGCATTATGGAGATAGATATTGAAAAATGGTCTGTAAACATTGTTATAGCATGAGTTTTACTTTGGTTCAATGTGGCTGCAGTTTTTATGTTTATCTTTCGTTGCCTACTTGCTTTGTAATTCCTCACTTCCTGAATTACTTTGTAATTCTGCAGAATATGGATCTGGGAGACCCTCTTCATCAGGAAGGTGAATTCTGTCAGTTGCTGTTTTCCTTATGTGATTATTCCACCATAATGTAGGAGAATTTGCATTTTCAGCAATATTGGAAAATTTATCTAATGATGTTCTCTGAATGTGCTGAGAAGTAAAGTTAGTTTTTCTCTACCAGGGAGGTTTGTGTGTTTGAGAGTACACATTGTAGCTGGTTCTCAGCCCGGCCTGTCATGTATTAGCTAATGAGATTATCCCCACACCCCATGGGATGTGCCCTGTTATCCCCATTTTATAGGTGGGAAGCTCATTCAAGGGCACACGGCTTGGAAGTGGCTGAGCGTGGCAGGCTGGTTCCAGAGCCTTTGTTCGTAACTGTTATGCTACATTACTGCCTTTCTTTCATGGTAGTGGAGTTAACGTTGGAGCTGTGAGTCAGTTCAGCTGGAGAAAGGAGGGGCGAGAGCTTTCCCAGAAGCAGCTGGAGGTCGAGGTCTGGTTCTCTGGGGGAGAGTAAGTGTTGGACCTGTGGCACTTTAAGGTCACTGCTGCTCCTGGCATTTGCCATGTTGGTGGAGTGCTAAGGTATCAGAGAGGTAAGAACCTGGTGATAATTCTCTCAAGAAAACTTCATGCGTTGGGAGGAAGAAAGATGCTGAGATTGGTACAAGGTTTAGGGATAATTTTAAGACGGGAAAGATTGAGTATATTTAGGGGCTGAGGAGAGGAAACCTGTCAAACAGATCGGAGCTACAGGGAGGGGTCAGACGGATGCAATGCTGTGTGGGAGGAGTGGGGCACAGGCCTTGCTGGGGCCGTGGATCCTGGACAGGAAGAGCTGTTTGCCTCTGCTCGGCGAGAGGGAGGTGAGAAGGGCCGTCAGGGAAGTTCAGTTGGGGGTGCGACGTTGGCAGCTCAGTGACTCGCTAGCTGATGGTCTCCGTTTTTTCTCTCAGTGCTGAAGTGAGGGAAGAGAGCGGGACAGGAGGGTAGAGGTGGAGGTGTGAGCGTGGCTCTGGGGGTGGCAGCGAGAGCAGAACTTCCTGATGGCTCTGCGTGGCTGTGCCGTCTTCTCCAGCAGTGTTTGAATGACCTCTGTGTGGGGGAAGAGTCGGTGGCTCGCTGGGTTGATTGAAGGCTGACTATTTTCTTCTAAAAAAATCAGTGAATAACTTTGTACATGAGACTAACAGGACAACGTGAGAGAAAGGTAAGGCAGTGATACAGTTTACTTTAATTGAAGGCAAGTACCTCAGTCATTTATCAGTGTTGCCTTCGCTGTGTACTTTGAAAATAATTTCTGGACTGGTATTGGACTGCCTCATGGTGTGTCACAGGAGAGAGTGAGGTTTTAGAAGCAGCATCTTTTAAAAAATTTTTAATAGATCTTTATTGGAGTATAATTGCTTCACAATACCGTGTTAGTTTCTGTTGCACAACAAAGCGAATCAGCCATATGCATACACATGTCCGCATATCCCCTCCCTCTTGAGCCTCCCTCTTGCGTCTCCCTCCCTCCCACCCCTCCAGGCAGTCACAAAGCATCAAGCTGATCTCCCTGTGCTATGCGGCTGCTTCCCACTAGCTATCTATTTTACGTTTGGTAGTGTATATAAGTCCATGCCACTCTCTCACTTCGTCCCAGCTTACCCTTCCCCCTCCCCGTGTCCTCAAGTCCATTCTCTACGTCTGCTTCTTCATTCCTGTCCTGCCCCTAAGTTCTTGAGAACCTTTTTTTTTTCCTTAAGATTCCATATATATATATATGTGTTAGCATTCAGTATTTGTTTTTCTGTTTCTGACTTACTTCACTCTGTATGACAGACTCCAGGTCCATCCACCTCACTACAAATAACTCAATTTCGTTTCTTTTTATGGCTGAGTAATATTCCATTGTATATATGTGCCACATCTTCTTTATCCATTCATGTGTCGACGGACACTTAGGTTGCTTCCATGTCCTGGCTATTGTAAATAGAGCTGAAGCAGCATCTTTTGTATGCTTATTTATGTGTGAGTCCTGAAGCTGAAACTAGCAACGAAGAATCCATTTTTTAAATGTCATGTATTTCAACATAGTAGGGTAAATGGACACAGACAAGAGAAAGTGAACCAAGAAATTCTCCTGTTGAGAGGAAATCGATGGTAAGTGGAAGAGGAGAGAGTGCCCTAGGCTGCCTTTTATTCATTATTGTAGAAACCTTGCTTAGGCTCTCTTTCTAAACAAGGAAGATGGAATTCTCCTTTTCACAAAGGGTTACTTAGCTGCTGACCTAATTGGAAAAATACATATATATATTTTTCCCATTATGGAAGATTGTTTTCGAGCTGAAAATTCACTTTTTTTTTTTTTTTTGTCATTAATTTCTGCAAATGTTTTGAGTTTTCAGGCAAATTAAGTTAGTGGATATAGTGTGCTTTTGGGCAACTGTGTTCACTACTTTCTAGGTAAAATCTAAGATAACCTTTTCATGATAACTTTTGATTATTCCTCCAAATATATCATTGTGTTTTTGTATTTGAGTGCCTGGAATTCTTTGAAGTGTTAGGTTTTAACAAACTTAGTTTAAGTTGAAACATAGAGCTGAAGTGGCATCATGTATATTAGGTTTTGTGAATTTATGTGACATCCACGATCCTCTCCTTTCTTTCTTTCTTTCTTTTTTTTTTTTTTTAACATCTTTATTGGGGTATAATTGCTTTACAATGGTGTGTTAGTTTCTGCTTTATAACAGAGTGAGTCAGTTATACATATATATATGTTCCCATATCTCTTCCCTCTTTGTCTCCCTCCCTCCCACCCTCCCTATCCCACTCCTTTCTTTCTTTTTCCTTTTTGTTAGCATGTCCTTTAAGGCTGGGGTCTGAAACTTCCCCTTGTCCCTCCATTTCTTACAGATGTGAGGCTCATGGTAAATGTTTAGGGAGGCGCCCAGGCCAGGTGTTACTACCAGCTCTCCTGACATGGGGGATCGTGCGCAGCTTCTTGGGGATGTTTGTTCTGTTTATTTCAAGCTTCAGCTTTGACCTCAATCTCTCTAACATGGTGCCTGTTGAGCTGAGAGTTTAAAAACAAATCAGTCGGGCTTCCCTGGTGGCGCAGTGGTTGAGAGTCCACCTGCCGATGCAGGGGACAGGGGTTCGTGCCCCGGTCCGGGAAGATCCCACATGCCGCGGAGCGACTGGGCCCGTGAGCCATGGCCGCTGGGCCTGCGCGTCCGGAGCCTGTGCTCCGCAACGGGAGAGGCCACAACAGTGAGAGGCCCGCGTACAGAAAAAAAAAAAGAAAAAGAAAAAAAAAAAAAACAAAAAAAACCAAATCAGTCTTTTTCAGGTGTTTAAGTAGACTTCTTATATGCTGTATAGTTTTTTTTTTTTAAGTTCTTATTTATTGAGTTTCTGTGACATGTCTGGCTCTGTGCTAAATGAATTACTTTACTTAATCCTAAGAGGACCCTTTCAGGGTGCTTGGGGGCATGATCCTCATTAAGGATGAAGAAATTGAGCATTGAAAAGGTACGGAAACTTGCTCAAGGTCATTCAGATATGGGCCTGGCTCAAAGCATACACTTTTATCTCTTTCATTTTATTGTTGTTCTTTGATACTTGTGTAATTATGAAGAGCAGTATTCTCTGTATCATGCCTCTATTCAGGGCTAAGTGAAACATTGCAAGATAATAAGCTGTTTATCAAACCATATCGAAGGCATAATTACTTTGTTCCTTGATTTCCCTGACTGGATGTGTTCAGTGGGCTTGAACCGTGTAGGCTTAATTTGGCAAAAGAAGCCAGCTCCGTTTCCAGGAGGAAGAGAGAAGAGCAACAAGGATTGACTTTGAAGAAATATTTGAGACTTCTGGACTTTTCGGATGATAAGAAACTCTGGGAAAAACCACTCCAGAATTTGGTATCTGCATGACCTTGTGACTTGAAGTGCTTTCCGGTTTTAAACGCTGTGCTTCTCCCCGCACAGAGCTCTCAGTATGTGCAGTGTGTGGCCGGGTGTCTGCAGCTGATGCTCCGAGTCAACGAGTACCGCTTTGCCTGGGTGGAGGCAGACGGGGTGAACTGGTGAGCGCCCTTTACTTTGACTGTGGAGTAACATTTACAAGCATCTCTCCTTGACAGTTTCAAAGAAATGAATACATTTAATCATCTAAAAGAAGGTTTTTTTAAAAAAATGTCTTGTGTGAGGTTTCTGTGCAGGAGACTCTCTAGCGACTCAGGGCCCCTGGTTTCCCTGGAGGTGTGTCAGGTCGGCTCCCTCTACCTCGTATGGAACGTTCCAGGCTCCAGCAGGAGAGCAGGCGCTCAGCACAAGCACAAGCATCTTGTTTGTGCACACAGTTTAGTTTTCCCTGTCATTTCGGAGAACTTTGGTTTCCGT
>NW_006790942.1:3243571-3250655 GCF_000442215.2 Lipotes vexillifer | reverse complement strand
GTAGGGAACAGATTACCAGTCAAATTCCCGCAAGTCAGCCAAGGGCCAGCTTTGCAGGCAGCCCTTTCTGTCTCCGAACCATGACGTTAACTCTTTTCCGCACAGAAACTTAAAGGTGGACTACACAGATGGTGTTTCCAGTCTTTTTACTTTCTTAAAAGTGATGCAGTATTTTGGGCAGTACAATAAGAAAGGATAATTATTTCTTTCACTATTATATCGTCTTCCTAGGTGATTCCGTCATTCTCCAATTTTATAATTTTAGTCTTTAATGTTTATTATCATAGTTGAGAATAATGGATGAATAATGATGAAATAAGATCTAGGATGATGAAATAGTGTGATTCTTCAAATTATAGTTAACAAACTCACCAAGATCACATAGTGTATGTCCAATGGACCTGTATTGTAATTGCAAGATAAATCGAATTTTATTCTATTAAACAAAAAGTAGATTTTCTTTTTTGTTCTTTGGAAGACCTGTAAGAGAGAATAAAAGTCATGAAACAGCAGTTTATACAAATAGTTATAATTGCTCAAAAAATAAACTCAAATACTAGAATTTGGTCCAGTGGACCGAGGCTAACGAAATGCTGCTGTTCAAAATATTGTTGGCACTAATATTTTGGAGGATGGTAAGCAGTATTAACTATTCAGTTTAGCAACAAGAGCAGGCATAAGTACAATCTAGAATATTCCATGTTCAACCTACACACTTTGATATGCTAATGCCCACTAACAAGGTTAGTAGTAATCAAATTAATACAGAGACTTTTACGTTGAGAACAGGCATTAATAAAGCTAGAATATGTTAACTTGCTGATAGTAGGGCAATTTAGAAAAGTCATTGAATTTTTTCACCTTTTTTTTTTTTTTAATGTGAAAGCTTTGCTAATCTGCTGGTGCCTGACTTACGTCCTCCCCTGTGTGACAGAGGATGTCACAAGCCTGCACCTGACATTAATTAATTAATTAATTTTTGCTGTGTTGGGTCTTCGTTTCTGTGCGAGGGCTTTCTCTAGTTGTGGCAAGCTGGGGCCACTCTTCATCGCGGTGTGTGGGCCTCTCACTATCGCAGCCTCTCTTGTTGCGGAGCACAGGCTCCAGACACACAGGCTCAGTGGTTGTGGCTCACGGGCCTAGTTGCTCCGCGGCATGTGGGATCCTCCCCACACCAGGGCTCGAACCCGTGTTCCCTGCATTAGCAGGCAGATTCTCAACCACTGCGCCACCAGGGAAGCCCCTTTTTTCACTTTTTTAGAAAGAAAACACGTACTTTTTACTCTGCCATTTCTTTTGTTTAGGGTCGAAAGTTTTCTTTCTTTCCTTTTTGGTGCTCCTCAAATCACAAGCAGGGATCCTGAGACGAGAAAAAATTGTAAGCATAGCCTGTTTGAGGAGAGTGGAAGAGGACTGATGGTTTAAGACCCCAGGACCTTTTTATCTCTGCATAGTTTCCTTTCTTTCCTTCTTGGTTACACGAATGACACACGCTCTTTCTGAATGTTTCTGGGCCCATGTAAGACCAAGAGTATGCTTTGACTTCACTGGAAAGTCTGAAGATTAGCACTGATTTTTTAAATACTGGAGGTAAAAGGGGGCTTTTGCTGGGGTAATTGCTTCCCCAAATCCAACGGCCATTTATGAACACTTATATCCTGACATTTGAAGTATTTTGAAAGTATAAAGTAGTATATAAATGAAAGGTAAGATTAAAAATATATATATTGCATGGCGAGATGCGAGGGGCCCATGGGTCTGACGAACAGCAGGAAGTGTGCACGTCAGCCAGCGGTCAGCTGTTTGTCTCCCTAGTCCCTGCGTTGGCATGATTTAAAAAGAAAAATCTTAATTAAAAAAGCAGAGCACAAAATAGTTATTTTGGCGTCATGGACCTTAACCTCCTTTCTGATCTTGGATTTGACAGTTTGTGTTTTTTTGCACTCTCTGCGTGATGTTATACCATGTATTATGGGGAGTAAAGGAAACATATGTGGTCCTTTCCTTTAAGAGATATACAGCCTAGCTGGAAAGTATGAAACACCTAACAAAGGTAGCACATAGGATGCCACGGCATCTTTTAGTAACTTTTACAGTGACTTTAAAAGTAACACTAAACTCAGCAGTTTGTGAGGGAGAGCAGAGACCTACATGGTAATTAGTACCCGCTGGTTCTTCAGGCCCAGCTCGAGGCCCATGGCCTCTGGGAATCCTCCCCCACCCTGCACTGGGCTCTCAAGGAACGTGGACAGTGTCTTGTTTTTGCCCATTTTATCCCCGTGCCTTGCACTGTACCTGCCACATAGACCCTCAACAGATACTTGTTAAATCACTGTGTTTGGGTTTCTGTTGGGCCTTTGTGTCCTTTGTCCCCCTTAGCTCGCTCTTCCTGCCTCACTGGATTCAGAGTTAGGGTTCTTGCCCCTAAGGGAATTCCTGCCTTATTCCAGTGAACAGGGGCCTTATTTTGCTTCATTAGGGCGTTTCTGTGGTTGATATTTGGGTATAGAAGACCACCTTGTCTCTGCAATAGAATCCCGTCTATCGTGGGCACACTTTTACTCTGTTCAGCTTCTCTGCGGTGTCCGCATCGCTGAGCACGCCTCCCCTTGAGACCTTCCGTCTGGGTCTCAGCACCAGTGTATTGGCCTTGAGCTCTCCTTCGCCCCTCTCATCGTTAAAAATTTTCCTTTTAACAGAGAACTTAACGTGAAGAAATTAAATTCTCCCTAGGTATAAACTAAGTATAAATTTGTGAACTGGGTTTCTGAAAACAGATAAAGGGACTCTCAAGTGTCAGAGATCCTACTACCCCTAAAGCGGGGAGCAAAGGGTAAGAGGTTGGAGTTGCCAGGATTCACGGGCTGCAGGAGGGGCTGCGTGAAGTGAAGTTCAGGCCTGGAGGGGACAGTACAGCTCAGCTGGGGCTGGGTCCCTACCCTCGAGGTCGGGTGCTAGTGTCTCAAGGGTGCAGGGACACTCGTTCTGCCAGAGCCCGTGCAGGATGAATTCAGCCGCTGCCGCGCGTGAAGAGTCGTGCCGAAGTGATGCTGTGGCAGGAACAGGAGGTGGACAGGAGGGTCCCTTCTTCCTCCATCCCTGAGTCAGCCGCGAGCACCTCCTGTCGCCCAGCCAGCGGGGAAAGCGGAAATGGGGAGCGCGGAAAGTGAATTGTCAGCCACAGCATCCCAGAGTGTAGCAGGCTGACCTTAACAAGTGGAACAGTCAGAGCGCAAAGGAGGCCAGGTACCAGGGTGCTGATAGTGTAAAATGCTGTGCTTTGACCGCTGTTGAACGCTGACATCAATATTAAATAGAAGCGGGCCTTACGTGCCAGCCAAAAGTGGAACAGGTTCAAGGGAGAAATCACGCATGAGAGAATTAAGGGCAATTCAGTGAATTTGTAAGTGCATACAAATCACAGAAATAGGGAGATGGCACAGTGTAAGCCTTCCACGAAGTTAGTAGTTGTAAATCGTAAAGTTAGGTTTTAAATGTATTTAATTTTGTTAACGCATTTTTTAAAGCAGTTTTAGGTTTACAGAAAAATTGGAAGCACAGAGAGTGCCCGTATGTGCCTGCGCTCCCACAGTCTTCCCTGTTACTAGCAGCTGGTGTTAGTGTGATACCTTTGTTTCAATTGATGAAGCAATATTGATAGGTTCTTACTGACTAAGTTTACATTAGCGCTCGCTCTGTGTTGTGGGTTCTGTGGATTTTGAGTTCGCGTTAACCCCTCTGGTCGCTGTTTAACCGTCTGATTTGATGGCTTCTGTCCCTTGTGTGAATGTAGGCATGCCCCAGGGAAATTTCCTTAGCGCTTTGCTTGGTGTAACCTGTCATTTCACATCGCTTTCCCAGTTTCCTTAACAGTAAGACGGGAGGCTGAACTAGAAGCTTCTGAGGTTCTGACCCCAAATTTGATGATTGGCTGTGTGTCAAATTCAGACTCATGACAGGCTTTTTCCAAACTCATTTCCTCTTTTCTCTGTCGAGTTTCCTAAATATTTTTAAAGCTATAAATGATCCTCTTGGATCATTTTCAGTCCAGACTGAAAATCTTGATTATACCATCTGGCTTCACTGAGATGTACATCCTCTGTGTCACCATGTCCTGAGGCTTTTACTTCTTGAATGTCCGTCAGGGTCCTCCTACTGTTCCCTCTGTGGGCCGTGCTCCCTGCAGCGAGGGCGGTGGTGTCCTTGAGACTCTGGAGAGAGGCTTAGGTGACGCCGTGCGGGACTGGCCCTCTGTGAGCAGGGGTCTGGCTTGCTCGTTCCTTTGGGGGAAGAAAGAGAGGACGTGATTCAGAGAGACTGATCCATCAGCGCAAAAAGAACAATCAGTTATTTCTTCTCTCCTTTTGTGCTGTCATGTTAAATGTTTTCTCAACGTGTGTTCCTTTTCAGCATCATGGGAGTTCTGAGTAACAAGTGTGGCTTTCAGCTCCAGTATCAGATGATTTTTTCTATATGGCTCCTGGCGTTCAGTCCTCAGATGTGTGAACACCTGCGACGCTACAACATCATTCCTGTTCTGTCCGACATCCTGCAAGAATCAGTCAAAGAGAAAGTGACAAGAATCATTCTTGCAGCATTCCGGGTATGTGTTGTGTGTGTGTGTGTGTGTGTGTGTGTATATGTGTGTGTGTGTGTGTGTAAGGCATTTTTTTTTTTTACTGTGGAGTGTATTTCAGGGCTTTTAGCAGGTAGGAAAAAGTTGCTTGTTCTCCATGTAGTTATGGAACTGTGGCATCTTGATGAGCTTGCAGTAAAATATCACAGTTTGTACTCATGGCAGGGGGAGTGGACAGGTAGGGGGAAGCCATCTAAATGGATGACGCATAAGAGTGGCTGGAAGATGGTAGACCTACAAATCCAAGCTATTGGCTTTAGAATTTGTGTTTTTAAACCATTGTTTGTTCTTACGCTTTCTTTAAACAAACAACGACAAATCAAAAATAAAAGGTTGTGCAGATGTATTGCAAAACCGTAAATGGCGTAGACACCACATTTGCCAAATATAGTTACTAACATCTTTCAGATTTTTCTAAGCAAATAGAGATTAATATATAAATAGGTGTCTAATTTTGTTTTGTATTTAAAAATAAGAGTGGTGTCATGTTATAAATACTGTTCTATAACTTTATTCTTAACAATATATAATAAATGTGTTTTCATTTTCCTGTAGTAGATCTTCAGTATTCTTTTCAGTGGCTATATTCTACTGTGTTGATGTAAAGTGGTTTATTTAATCAGTGTCCTGTTGATGGAAATGAGAGGTGTTTCCAGTTTCTTTTACATATGTTTTCCCACTTTGATGAGTATTTCAGTTGGGTAAGTTCCAGAGGTGGAATTGCTGAGTCAAAGAATATACTTTTTACCAGTTCTTATAGATAATGTCAAATCACCTTTCAAAAATGTGCAAATTGGGCTTCCTGGTGGCGCAGTGGTTGAGAGTCGGCAGGCGGACCACGGGTTCATGCCCCGGTCCAGGAAGATCCCACAAGTTGCGGAGCGGCTAGGCCTGTGAGCCATGGCCGCTGAGCCTGCGCGTCCGGAGCCTGTGCTCCGCAATGGGAGAGGCCACAACAGTGAGAGGCCCTCGTACCGGAAAAAAAAAAGTGCAAATTTATGTTTCCAGTAATTATATATTGGGCAAGAATACAGAGAGTCCCTACTTTCTCTTAGTGCGTGGACTTTTTTCTAAATTGGAAGCTGTTCATGAAGTTGGCGTGAAAACTCTTTAAAAAATAGATTTTCTTAATTGGTGAACTGTTTGGAAAGATAGTCATCCTTGATTCAATATCTTTGCAATTAGATTATCCTAGAAAGATGTTCTGGATTATTATTATTTTTTCACTTTGTATGACTTTCACTTCTGGGAAATAGAAAGATCAGCAGTTGCCTGAGTGATAAACATGGAAGTGAATCGTATTTTTTCAGCTTTTATCTACCTACCCTTTTCTGTATGTTAGTTACATACTTTTTACGTTAAAATATCTATCTTTCCAAATGTTGAAGATTGTAAACATTTAGCACAAAATTATTTCTTTTGATAATTTGTCAATAAGGTGAGTTGTTTAAGGTGAAATATAGGTGTGGGAAGAACTGCTGTAGGACTCAGGGTCTTATTTCAGCTGTTTTCTTGTTTCATAGGCTATATCTCTACACTTCTATCTTTCCCCCTCAGTTTTGATAAACTTACATGTTTTTTGTTGTTGTTGTTGCGGTACGCGGGCCTCTCACTGTTGTGGCCTCTCCCGTTGCGGAACACAGGCTCCGGCCGCGCAGGCTCAGCGGCCATGGCTCACGGGCCCAGCCGCTCTGCGGCATGTGGGATCTTCCCGGACTGGGGCATAAACCCGTGTCCCCTAGCATCAGCAGGCGGACTCTCAACCACTGCGCCACCAGGGAAGCCCCCTTACATGGTTTTTTATAAGTGTCATTTAGATAATATAGTGAGTGCTATGAGTTTTAGGAAGAAATCAGATACTAATAATTTATAGTAATGGATTGAGATTTAATCTAAAGCTCAGCATAAGCTGCTTTTGTTTTTGTTTTGTTTTTAAAATTTATTTATTTATTTATTTATGTAGTTTGGCTGCGTTGGGTCTTTGTTGCTGTGTGTGGGCTTTCTCTAGCTGTGGCCAGCGGGGGCTACTCTTCCTTGTGGCGTGTGGGCTTCTCATTGCGGTGGCTTCTCTTGTTGTGGAGCATGGGCTCAGTAGTTGTGGCTCACGGGCTCCTGAGCGCAGGCTCAGTAGTCGTGGCTCACGGGCTCAGTTGCTCCATGGCATGTGGGATCTTCCTGGACCAGGGCTCGAACCTGTGTCCCCTGCGTTGGCAGGCAGATGCTTAACCACTGCACCACCAGGGAAGTCTGTTTTTGTTTTGTTTTTTTGCGGTACGTGGGCCTCTCACTGTTGTGGCCTCTCCCGTTGTGGAGCCCAGGCTCCGGACACACAGGCTCATGGGCCCAGCCGCTCCGCGGCATGTGGGATCTTCCCAGGACCGGGGCATGAACCCGTATCGCCTGCATTGGCAGGCGGACTCTCAACCACTGCGCCACCAGGGAAGCCCT
>NW_006790942.1:3232351-3243022 GCF_000442215.2 Lipotes vexillifer | reverse complement strand
CGCAGGCTGAGCGGCCATGGCTCACGGGCCCAGCCGCTCTGCGGCATGTGGGATCTTCCCGGACTGGGGCATAAACCCGTGTCCCCTAGCATCAGCAGGCGGACTCTCAACCACTGCGCCACCAGGGAAGCCCCCTTACATGGTTTTTTATAAGTGTCATTTAGATAATATAGTGAGTGCTATGAGTTTTAGGAAGAAATCAGATACTAATAATTTATAGTAATGGATTGAGATTTAATCTAAAGCTCAGCATAAGCTGCTTTTGTTTTTGTTTTGTTTTTAAAATTTATTTATTTATTTATTTATGTAGTTTGGCTGCGTTGGGTCTTTGTTGCTGTGTGTGGGCTTTCTCTAGCTGTGGCCAGCGGGGGCTACTCTTCCTTGTGGCGTGTGGGCTTCTCATTGCGGTGGCTTCTCTTGTTGTGGAGCATGGGCTCAGTAGTTGTGGCTCACGGGCTCCTGAGCGCAGGCTCAGTAGTCGTGGCTCACGGGCTCAGTTGCTCCATGGCATGTGGGATCTTCCTGGACCAGGGCTCGAACCTGTGTCCCCTGCGTTGGCAGGCAGATGCTTAACCACTGCACCACCAGGGAAGTCTGTTTTTGTTTTGTTTTTTTGCGGTACGTGGGCCTCTCACTGTTGTGGCCTCTCCCGTTGTGGAGCCCAGGCTCCGGACACACAGGCTCATGGGCCCAGCCGCTCCGCGGCATGTGGGATCTTCCCAGGACCGGGGCATGAACCCGTATCGCCTGCATTGGCAGGCGGACTCTCAACCACTGCGCCACCAGGGAAGCCCTGGTTTTTTTTTGAGACAAGCCATTTGTCTTATCAAATCATTATTTATTTATTTATTTATGATCACAGTTGATTTATAATATTACATTAGTTTCAGGTGTATAACGTTGATTCAGTATTTTTATAGAGTATACTTCATTGGAAGTTATTACACAACAATGGCTGTCGTTCCCTGTGCCATACAGTATGTCCTTGCTGCTCATCTGTTTCACACACAGTAGCTCGTATCTGTTAACCCTGACCCCTGTCTTGTCCCTCCCTCTACACCCCCCAGCATAAACTGCTTTGCCCATAATGTATGTGGCAGCTGTTGTAGCTGAGCTTCCCACAGACCTTGCTTAGTATTTTGTCCCTTCTGTAGTTCCTCTTCCCATTGATTTTCATGTTAAGTCATCATTATGTTAGATAAAAGGGTAATTGGAAGCAGGTACCTCTAATACGGGTATATGGTAGGTGAGAGGTGTTTGTTAATATTAGCTGGATCCTACCTTTGAGCTGTTCTCTCCCCCTCTCCCTCCCTCCCCCTTCCCTATCCTATTCTATCCTATCCTATCCTTTCTTTTTCCTGTTCCTCCCCCCATCCCCCATTTCATGGACTATCTGTCCACGTCTCAATGCATCAGATGTTATTGAACACCAATTATGGAAGGATGAATATGACAAGATATTTTTTCTTAGGGATTTTGTATTTTGTTTGAATCTGTCTTTGATGGAGAGACTTCATTGAGTCACCATGATGAATATTTACGGTATACAAAGTTCAAAAAGTCACAAGAAGTATAAAGCCAGACTGAGATTCTCAGTTTTCTTTTGACCTGATTTGGGAGCTCTCCAGATTGATTATCTGCTTTTTATGAAAATATGAGGGGTACAATAGCATAACCCTTTTCTAATTTTCCTTTCCACGTGGTGTGTTAGCAAGAGTGTAGGCTCTGGAGTAGACACGCCTAGGGATGAATCCCAGCACTAGGTTGCTGGGAGAGTGGTTTGAACTCTCAGAGCTGATTTCTCCACTTGTGAAAGGTGGTTAGTGATACTTTACTCACTTCAAGATTGGGTAAGAATTCAACGAAATAACGGACGATGGCTGGCAATAGTAAATATACAATCTGTATTTATTTTCCTGCCTTTTTGCTCCATAAAAGCATAAAATACTAGCAATTTGCCTCTTTAACGCCCACCTGTAGAAATTGCATTCTGAATTAATGTGGAACCTAGGCAAAGATCAAGTGCTGTTCTGTTTGATTTAGAAAAGACAGCATGAATATTTTACTAATGTTTATTTAGCAAGATTTAAAAATCTTATTTACACTTCATTTGCAGTTTCAATTTTTTACCCACAATGTGTCGAACTTATGCTAATTTCTCAGCTTCTATTGTCTAATTTGGATTTCAGGTTATTTAAAATACACCCAACCTATTGATAGGTATATTAGTTTTTTGGACTCTCCTTGATAAATTGGGACAGTATAACCATTGCATGGTTATACTGAAGACTGAATATCAGAAGAACATCTTTAGATATCCAGAACTTTGATTTACACAACTGAGTTAAAATCGAGCCATTAGTAAGGACATAGTAAAGCCATTTGATTTAGACCATCGAATAGGTGTAAAAAACGTGTTCTTTTTTTTCTTCGTTATTCTCAGATTCCTGTAACCTTTAATAAAGATTTCACCGATGAGGTTGTTTGACGATTGTCTAATTATGCACTTTTCCCCACATCCTGAAACTCAGGAGGGGAATTTTTGTGCTTTTGGAAGCTTGCTGAGCTGCTGTGAGCTGAAGAAATCTAGCAGCTGTTAATTTTTTTTTTCTTTCCATTTGGCTGGGTGAATTTATTTTTGAAAATGTCTGTCTCAATTATTCATAGCAGGTGCTGAACTCCAGGTCTCCATGAATGTTATTCCATTGCTTAACTTGATATGTCAATGTTTCGTTTCTAAAATAAATTAGAATGTTTTTTGAGGCTGTGACTGAGAAAGACATTCAAGACCTTATTTGCTGTGTAGAGTTTTTCTCTTTTTGGCTCTGTTTAGTCAAGAGCCTCCGTAATATGTCAGATAATAAGATAAATTGTATTTTACAACTGCATGGTTTTCAGCATAAAAGCTTAGAAAGAAATACCCCCAAATTGAATTTGGATTTACATTAGCTGTACTAACCATGATGTTTAACTCACACCCACATGCATATGCACACACAGACACAGACAAACACAGACGTACATCTTCCTGTGCACACAGTTCACAGTCATAACCCCTTCAGAGAGACCTGCTCTGGTTTGGGTGTATGGGGACTGTTTTGCCCACTGCTTTGACATAGAAGTGTTGCTATCAAGAAATTTTATTCCTAGGTCCATCCCTCATTCCTTATTTCAGGAATTTCTCTCTCTTGTTTGTTAGATACCAGGTTTGGAAGAGGTTTGGTAAGACTGAGACATTTTTCATGTTGGGGTGAGTCCCATAGTACAGTGCTGCTTCGGGTGTGGTCTGCATGTCAGTGCCGTTCTGTCAGCTGTTGGTTAGCAGCCTGCAAGGGATAAGTACAGAAAGTGAGAGCAAGCATTTAGAAGCTTACAGTAATTTGACATGTCTGTCAAATTTAATAATACAGGATTTGAGCTTGTATTTTGCATGTCTTTTAAAGTTCATTTTTCTAGAAATTCATTTTTATTGTATTTTTTACTAAAAGTATTTGTTCCTGACTGATTGGAAATTGAAAATCAAACAGAACTGGTCTTCACCACAGATGGTTTAACATGTGTGTTACAAGGTTAGCAGCTTTGGTGAAGGAAGGATCTGAATGGTCGCTTGGTTCCACTTTGTTCTTAGTGAAGTCAAGGTCGCTCTGCACCATTACTTGGACACAGGCCAAAATGATATTTACGCTTTTGATTTTGTTGAGGTGAAGATGCCATTGAGTTTAGCGTCTTTAAAGGGTACGCTGCTGCTGGATGATCTAGGTTTGTTTCTGGTAAATTCATTTTCCAAATATTTTTCACAACCTTTTTATTCTCTGTAATGAGATGGAGAGATGAAATTAAAACATGTTTCGAGGGAAAAACAAGTAAGGTTTATTGATTGATTTGACATAGACTTGAAGGAAAGGGGAGCGTCAAACATGACTAAATTTCGAAGTGCTATTGTCTTAGAGAATCGAGAGGAGAGATGGTCTCAGAAGAGCGCCATCGGGCTGTTCTTTACAGTTACACTGACTGGGTTGGGGTTATGGCTGAAACTGTTATGATAATATCTTAAATATGAAGTGTAACTCTCCAGGCAACAAATACGTAGGACCATATGAGCAGAAGAGTTTTGATATGTTTCTAAATTTAGGAGAGGTAATAGTAAGAAAAGTAACTGGAAAAGGTAACAGAGAAAACTAAGTAGACTCATAAGTAAAATCTCACAAAAGTGAGGGGTGAAGGGAGGAATTTCATAAAGGGAGATGTTATCAGAATTCAAGGCACCCTACAGTTTAAGGTCTTTATTTGAATTCCATTATGGTCAGAGAACATGTTCTATATGGTTCCAATTCTTTGAAATTTGAGATTTGTCTTACGCTCATCTTACAGTCTGTCACGGTGAATGTAGCATGTGTACTTGAAAAGAATGCATGTTTTGCAGATGTATCACATTCTGTAAATGTCAGTTAAATCAGGGTGGTTCATAGTATCATTTGGATCATCTCTGTACTGATTCTGTTGTCTAGTGGTTCTATCAATGATCAATTGCTAAGAGAGAGAGTTGTTAAAATTTCCAGCTGTTAGTGTGGATTTGTCGGTTTCTCCTTTCAGTTCGGCCAGTTATTGTTCCATGTATTTTGAAGCTCTTTTTTTTTTTTTTTTTTTGCGGTACACGGGCCTCTCACTGTTGTGGCCTCTCCCGTTGCGGAGCACAGGCTCCGGACGCACAGGCTCAGCGGCCATGGCTCACGGGCCCAGCCGCTCCGCAGCATGTGGGATCTTCCCGGACGGGGGCACAAACCCGTGTCCCCTGCATTGGCAGGCGGACTCTCAACCACTGCGCCACCAGGGAAGCCCAAAGCTCTTTTTTATTTTTTAAACTTTTTATTTTTTAAAAATTTATTTATATTTATTTATTTTTGGCTGCATTGGGTCTTCGTTGCTGCGTGCGGGCTTTCTCTAGTTGTGGCGAGCGGGGGCTACTCCTCGTCGTGGTGCACGGGCTTCTCATTGTGGTGGCTTCTCGTTGCGGAGCATGGTCTCTAGGCACGTGGGCTTCAGTAGTTGTGGCACGCGGGCTCAGTAGTTGTGGTTCGCAGGCTCTAGAGTGCAGGCTCAGTAGTCATGGCTCACGGGCTTAGTTGCTCTGCAGCATGTGAGATCTTCCCGGGCCAGGGCTTGAACCCGTGTCCCCTGCATTGGCAGGTGGATTCTTAACCACTGTGCCACCAGGGAAGTCCCAATGCTCTTGGTCTTGATATCTACTTTATTTGAAATTAATATAGACATGCCAGCTTTCTTCCACTTACGGTTTTCCATCTTTTAGTTTCAACCTATCTGTGTCTCATATTTAAAATGTGTCTCTTTGAGACAACATATACTTGGGTCTTGAATTTTTATCTCTTCTAATAATCTCTGCCTCTTAATTGGAGTGTTTAGTTCACTGACATTTAGAGTAATTATTGGTGTGGTTGGATTTAGGTCTACCATTTTATTATTTTCTTCTGTTTGTTTCATCTGTTTTTTGTTCTGTCTTCCATTCCTGCCTTCTCTAACGTTAACTGAGTTCTTTTTAGAATTTCAGTTTAATTTTTCTATTGGCTTTTTAACTGTTCTGCTTTGTAGTATTTTATTTTTTATAGGTTGATTTAGTGTCACAATATTTATCCTTAACCTTTTCCATTATACTTGAAGTTAATATTACATTCTCACCAGTAGTGCACAAGTGTTCTCGTATCTCCACAATCTGGACAACACTGGCTGTCTTGTTTTTTGATAATAGCTGTCCTAACAAGTGCAAAGTGATATTTAATTGTGGTTTTTGACTTGATTTTCCCTGATGATCAGTGATGTTGAGCACTGTTTCATGATCTGTTGGCCATCTTTATGTCTTCTTTGGGAGAATGTCTATACAGATCCGCTGCCCATTTTTTAATTGGCTTGTGCTTTTTTGTTGTGGCTGTTTCTAGTGAGTTAAATGAGTTCTTTATACATTTTAAATACTGCCCTCCTATCATATATATGGTTTGCAAATGTTTTCTCCCATTTTGTAGGATGCCTTTTCATTTTGCTTTTTTTGGTTCTTTGGCTGTGCGGAAGCTTTTTAGTTTGATATAGTCCCAGTTGTTGATTTTTACTTTTGCTGTGCTTTTGGTGTCATATCCAAAAAATCATTCCCAAGGCTAATGCCAAGGAGATTTCCCCCTGTGTTTTCTTCTATGAGTCTGACAGTTTCTGGTCTTATGTTTAAGTCTTTAATCCCTTTTGAGTTAGTTTTTGTGACTGGTATAAGATATGGGTCCAATTTCATTTTTTTGCATGTGGTTATCCAGTTTCCCTGCCGACAACATTGAAGAGACTATCCTTTCCGCAATAGGTTTTCTTGGCTCCCTCGTCAAATATTAGTTGACTGAATATGTACGGGCTTATTTCTGGGCTCTCTATTCTGTTCCATTGGACTCTGTGTCTGTTTTATGCCATTACCATACTGTTTTGATCACTGTAGCCTTGTAGTTTAGTTTGATATCAGTATGTGTGACTTCTCCAGCTTTATTCTTCTTGCTCAGGATTGCTTTGGATATTTGGAGTCTTTTATAGTTCTGTGCAAGTTTTAGCATTGTTTTTCCTATTTCTGTGAACATTGGAATTTTGGTAGGGATCGATCTCATTAATTTCCATATGCTAAGCTAAATCTCTCTCTGCATTTATTTAGCATAATTATTAGAAATATAACTTCCTTGCAAAAATAAAGAAATTTAAAATTTTGGCACAGTTGATTTAGAATTGTTATTCCAGGATTTTTTTGAGTGTGGGAGATTTGACAGGCCTTCTTTACCAACTTTGTGAAGGTGGCTTTCTTGAGAGCTTGTTTGTCCTTGTTCTAGACCTCAGCATGAGCATGGTTTTGCTCTGAAATATTGGTTAACTCAGTGAACAGTTTATCTTCAGAAATACTTAGATTCCTTTGCTGATTTCGTCAGTACTCTTAAAAATTGCATTAGAAAACTGAGGAATTTGCTTGAATGTCACAAAACTTTTCTGATAATTACTGAAGCAAGAGAGTTTTTTAACTTGCCGTCCTTTGTGCACTTACAGGTTGATTGGATGGAGAAAAAGGTCAGGGACTGGGAACTAGAGAGATACTTGAGGAAACAGTCTTTCTTAGCATCCTAAGCGCTCCATGTGGCCAAGAAATGGAGTGTTCATGTTGGTGACCTCAAGAGCAGGGCTGTGAGGAAGGATGGTGATGGACCTCACTGTAAATGTGTTCAGTGTTTTGAGGCTTGTCTAGGTCAATAATTTAAAATGTTTAGTAAGCTAGTAAGTAAGGAAGGAATCAGAAGGATGCTCCTGATGTGGGACAGATGCTTGGAAAGAAGTCAGGATTTGTGATCCAGTCATCCACTTAAGGTGATAGTTAACTTGAGAACAGGAAGAGGAGAGAGGATGTGAAAGCAGGTGCAGAGAACATCACATAACAAATTATATCATTTCTCATTGTGTCTTTGTCTAACCCAGAACTTCTTAGAAAAATCAACTGAAAGAGAAACTCGCCAAGAGTATGCTCTGGCTATGATTCAGTGCAAAGTTCTGAAACAGTTGGAGAACTTGGAACAGCAGAAGTACGATGACGAAGATATCAGTGAAGATATAAAATTTCTCTTGGAGAAACTTGGTGAGAGTGTCCAGGATCTTAGGTATGTTATTCTTTTTAATTCTCACAGGCTGGGTATATTGGGCCTTGTTTGACTTGCCTCATATTTTAAGGAAATTTAAATTTGTTATGAACTATAAACTCAAAAGATTGCACTAAAACATCATGTCTTCTATTGAATATTGAGGGGTATGGAAACACTGGCTCACCATCATGGCAACCATTGGTCAGAGCTGTGTGTTATTTCTCCTTTTTCGGGTGGATCCCCACTGTTGTCTGTTGTCTAAAATCTGACCTGGTGTTCTACCACGGGTTGTGGGTGCCACCCTTTGAGAATCTCCCCCTGGTTTAAAATCTTTTTTAAGCAGCAGTCATTGTTAATTTGTGGAGGAGGTTTGCTTAGATATGGAAAGAGTAGTTTTTCCTGCCCTTTTTTTTTTTTTTTTTTTTTTTCCGGTACGTGGGCCTCTCCCTGCCGTGGCCTCTCCCGTTGCGGAGCACAGGCTCCAGACGCGCAGGCTCAGCGGCCATGGCTCACGGGGCCCAGCCGCTCCACGGCATGTGGGATCGTCCCGGACCGGGGCACGAACCCGTGTCCCCTGCATCGGCAGGTGGACTCTCAACCACTGCGCCACCAGGGAAGCCCTCCTGCTTTTGTGAAGTCCCTATTGGTTTTATTTATTTTTTATATTAAAAATTATGCAAGTGATGTACTTGCAGTAAAGAAAAAAATCCCTTTTTTTATTCAGTACAGAATACAGTACAGTACAGAATACAGTACAGTACAGAATACAGGATACAGTACAGTACAGAATACAATACAGTACAGAAGGGACAGCACACCAGTACTGCCATCTTCCCCAGCTACTTCCCTCTGCCCCTCTGGTTTCTTGTGTTCATTCCCCAAAAAACCTAGCCCCCCTCCCCCTAGCATGCATGCATGTGCGTGCGCACACACACACAGACACACACAAATAGGGTTCTATGTATTCTTCTGGTCCTGGTTCTTTTTTGTTTAATGTAGCTTGATGATTTTTCTCATTAACCCATGCATTCTTTGTTTTTGAACTATTGATACATTTTAAAAAGAGAGTTACTCACTAGAAGTAGATTGGGTTTGGGAGCCAGGATGACTCCAGTTTGAATTGTTTGACCGCTTTGTCCACGTGTGGCCTTGAATAAGCCTCTTGACATTTTAAAGTCTCAATTTTCCTTTTGGTAAAATAGTGATAAAAATTCTAATCTTGTAGGATTTTCCGTGAGGTGTCCAGCAAGTGCTTTTAGTATAGTATGTGTTCCAAAAATGTTATTTATCAGATAATTCCGTGCAGCCCATAAGCTCAAGGCCCAAAAGCTTTTATAGAGATGGGAGCTGTCACTCATATCAGTGGTTTGTAGGGAGCTTTGTGGAGGAAGGCAGATGATTTTTGTCTTTTCATAATTTCAAATATGAATAAGTTGTTTGTAATATAATAGGCCAGCAATAGGCTTGCAATTTATACAAATTCTATTTTATTATGTTTATTTAAAAAAATTATCATTAGTTCTTCTGTAATAATGATTTGAGACCCTTTTAAAAAAATAAATAAGATTAGTGATAGCTTTCTAAATTATTTAATCCATGCTAGCCAATTGTTATTATTTACTGATTTTTCATGTTGAATTTGGTAATGTGAACAATATTGCTGTTTACATAAAGCTAACATGGTGATGGGAGCAGTTGAAATAGATTTGTCTCTTTATATTGTTACAGGTTTAGCATATTAGTTAAACAATACTAGGTTACTTCTTATACTAAATAGCCTTTCATTAAATTACTACTTTATTTAACAGGTTACTCTGATCACCTTAACCAGTGAGTCTTTGTTATACTGAATTATCAATCAGTATTAAATGGCTACTTCTTTTTGAAAATTTTACTTGAAAGAAAGTACAAGCCTGTCTTGTCACTTTGTTCACTGGCTAACCACATTAAAGCAGTTTTATATTATGAAGATTTGAATAATTGTTACTTGATACATAGTGACTAATTTTTTAATTAAAGTGCATTTTAGTTTGTTACATGTACAGAGGTTTTTGTTTTTAATTAATCTGTAGTGGGCTAATTCAGTTAATGAATTACCTCTGCATTGTTGGCAGTCACATTTAAAAATATTGTACTGAGGTATGTGTTTTTATTTTTGTACTGCAGTATCATGGTTTGTCATTTAAAGTATATGTTATTTTATTTTGTGTTAAAGTAATATACTTTTACATAAATTTATCTTTATGTATCTAGTGGTCTGGCAAATACAGTGTTTTAAGAGGCATGGTAGAAACAATGCTAGATTATCAGATATTTAATTTATTTTAATTAATTTATTTATTTGTGGCTGCATTAGGTCCTTGTTGCTGCTCACAGGCTTTCTCTCGTGGTGAGCAGGGACTACTCTTCATTGTTATGTGCGGGCTTCTCACTGCGGTGGCTTCTGTTGTTGTAGAGCATGGGTTCTAGGCGCATGGGCTTCAGTAGTTGTGGCACGCAGGCTCAGTAGTTGTGGCTTGTGGGCTCTAGAGCACAGGCTCAGTAGTTGTGGCGCACGAGCTTAGTTGCTCTGCGGCATGTCGGATCTTCCCAGACCAGGGCTTGAACCCGTGTCCCCTGCGTTGGCAGGTGGATTCTTAACCACTGTGCCACCAGGGAAGTCCCTATCAGATATTTTAGTGATGTACATGCATTTATGTGTATATTAAGGTTAGAATTTTGAAAGCAAGTGCTCCTTTTAATATCTCATGGTGAACATTCAAATTTGACAGGAGTACTGGACCTTAGTACCCTGAATAAGTTTCACATGATTTATTGAAAATTAAGCCATTTAGGGGCTTCCCTGGTGGCGCAGTGGTTGAGAGTCCCCCTGCCGATGCAGGGGACACGGGTTCGTGCCCCGGTCCGGGAAGATCCCACATGCCATGGAGCGGCTGGGCCCGTGAGCCATGGCCGCTGAGCCTGTGCTCCACAACGGGAGAGGCCACAACAGTGAGAGGCCCGCGTACCA
>NW_006790942.1:3228670-3232203 GCF_000442215.2 Lipotes vexillifer | reverse complement strand
AGAGGCCCGCGTACCACAAAAAAAAAAAAAAGAAAAAGAAAATTAAGCCATTTAAACTTGTTTAGAGGTGATTTTTGAATGTACAAAGTATGATCGGTCTTTGTAGTTAAATAATTAGTGAAGATGTTTTATTTTATTAAATTTTGGAGTATCTATCTCTCAGATTCTTATAAACTTTGAAATCTTTTTACAGCTCATTTGATGAATATAGTTCAGAACTTAAATCTGGAAGATTGGAATGGAGTCCTGTGCACAAATCTGAGAAATTTTGGAGAGAAAATGCTGTGAGGTTAAATGAGAAGAATTATGAGCTCTTGAAGTAAGTTTTAAATATGCCAGTTTACACTCTGACAAACCCCCATCCTTCCACATACTCGTGGACACATTTTTGTCCCTCTTAACATTTTTAGATATTCCATGGTTTTAATTTCTATTTTCTTGCTTACTCATGTGGTTGAATACCTTTTCGTGTGCTTATTGGCCATTTGGATATCTTTTTGCCCAGGAGAAGTGCCTGTTCAAGTTCTTGTTTTTGTTTTTGTGGGAATTCTATAGGTTTCTTGGTCATATGTATTCATCACAGCTCTTCTTGTACCACGTCAAATGCCACTAACTCTTTACTTTTGATGTAGCTCAGTTTATTATTTATGGCTGGTGCTTTCTTGTGTCTGGTTAAGAAGTTTTTGCCTACCCAAGGTCCTGAAGATATACTTCTGTGTTATCTGCTAGAAGCTTTATCGTGTAACCTCTCACATTTAGATTTCCATTCCGTGTGGAATTGGTTTTTGGGTAAGGTGTATAAGGTAGGTCAAGATCTGTTTTCTTCATTACATGGATATCTAATTGAACTAGCAACATTTATTGAAAATAACATACATTTTCCCCACTGCTTTGCATGGTTCCCTTTGTTATAATAAAGATGACCTAAAATGTGCAAGTGTCTTTCTTTTTTACTGAGATATAAGTCACATACCACTCGATTCACCCATTTAAGGTGTATAAAATCAGTATATTCACGAGGATGTGTGACCATCGACACAGTCAATTATAGAACATTTTCCATCACTTCAAAAAGAAACCCTGTATCCTTTAGCTGTCATTTTTCTGTCCAACCATGCCTTCAGCCCTAAGCTTTTACTTTCTGTCTCTATGGATTTGCCTATTAGGAAAATTTCGTGTAAATGTAATCATATAATATTTGTTCTTTTGTGACCAGCTGCTTTCGTTTACCATAAGGTGTTCAAGGTTCATTCATGTTGTAGCATTTAGCAGTACTTTGTTCCTTTTTATGGTCATATAATATTCCATCATAAGGATATATTACATTTTATTTATCTACTCATTAGGTGATGGGCATTTGGGTTATTATGAAAAATACTGGTAATAAACATTTGTGTACAAGTTTTTATGTGGACATACGTTTTTATTTCTCTTCCTTGGGTAGACATCTATGAATAGAATTGCTGAATCATATGGTAACTCTGTTTAACCATTTCAGGAGCTACTCAACTATTTTCCAGAGTGGCTGTACAATTTCATATTCCCACCAGCAGTGTATGAGGATTCTGATTTCTCCATCTACATGTCAGCACTTACTATTGTCTGACTTGTTGATTCTAGCCATTTTACTGAGTGTGAAGTGATATCTCATCATGGTTTTGATTTGTATTTCCTTGATGGCTAATGAGTCAGGCATCTTTTCATGTCCTTATTGGCCATTTTATATCTTTGGAGAAATGTCTGTTCAGATTCTTAGTTCATTTTTTAAATGGGTTCTCTTTTTAGTGTTTAGTTGTAAGAGTTTTTAAATATATTTTGGATGTAAATCCCTGATCAGATAATATGCTTTTGCAAATATTATCTCCCATTTTTGGGTCATCTTCTCAGTTTCTTGATAGAATTACTACATATATACCTTACTATAACTGTTAAAATTAATAGACTTTAATTTTTAGAATAATTTTAGGTTTACAGAAAAATTGAAGGGAGTACAGAGAGTACTCATATACCCTCTCTTCCTCCACCAGGCACAGTTTCCCCTATTTTTAACGTCTTGCCTAAGTGTGGCACGTTTGTTAATTGATGAACCAATATTTACACATTATTTTAGCTGAAGTCCATAGTTCACGTTCAGGTTCATGGCTTTCTGTTGTACAGTTCCCGCTGTGTCACAGTATCACACAGAACAGTTTCACTGCCCTAAAAACTCCCTATGTTTTCCCTTCTTCCCTTCCCCTGATATTGTGGGAATTGTGGGTGGTGGACGTTGTGAATCTGAAAGTGACCTGTTAATGTGTGTGTAAAGGTTTGAGAGCTGCTAACTTACATGCAGTAAATCATGTGTAGTGTATTGTGTGTAGCAGTGAAACCTGTAGAAAATACAGTTATATTTGTAAATGTTTATTTTCAGGAAAGTATCGGCATTATACCTTTGCTCTGTTGTGCTCTAGAAAAGAATTAGAAATCAATCTCTCTTTGTATTAAATTTATTTCAGGATTTTGACCAAACTTCTGGAGGTGTCCGATGACCCACAAGTCTTAGCTGTTGCTGCCCATGATGTTGGCGAGTACGTTCGGCATTACCCGCGAGGCAAGCGGTAAGTGAGGAGCCTTGGTTTCCTCGGGGTGTCCCGAGACATTCCCCATAGGGGTCCTAGTTTATATACTCCTGTAAAGTAGACTCGTTCAGCCGAGGAGCTGACGGAGTGAGCAGAACCAAGATGACCATAGTACTGGGAATCGTGATAAATGATAAACCTAATTAAAGATGGGAAGTATGAAAACATAAGCACACGTGTACAATACTATTGTGCAGTAGCCAGCGGAGATCACACCAGAAATTTCATGTTCAGGGTTTTCTTTAGTTTGCATGATTTAATTCAAAACCCATTTTGTTAGCACTGGTGATTTTTAATTATTATTTGTGGTTACATTGTTATTGACCTGAGTAGGTTCCAAATATAAAAGGAAATATAACACGTGTAAGAAAAGTCACAGTAGATATATAGTAATGGAAGGATGTGTTTCCAAGTACTGAAGAGTGAGGAATTCCCTCTGGGAGGAGACAGGTAAGGCTTTGCAGAGGAGGTGAGGCTGGCTTGGTAATGTGAAATCACTTAGGTACGCTAACAGTGAAAGGATAGGAGTTGAGGGAGAAAGCATTAAATGAGACTGAGGCTGTTGTATGCTGTTTGGAGAAGCTTGTTACATACCTGGCACGTATCAAGCACTCATAAAGTTTGGGTATAATTATACTGCATTATTTTTCTCAATTCAGTACATTTTTTTTAAAAAGATGCTTTAAAAAATAAAATATAAAAAGGCGTACAGATAAAGCCTCTCCCTCACCCCTGACCCCATGTGCTCATCTGCAAGGTTGTCTTAAACCACCAGAAACCCTACTGCACTAAGGTGCCACTTGTCATGGACTGTGTGGTGGCGATGTCACTCACCAGGCAGCACCGACCGCAGCTCCCACACTCCCAGGCTGGGGTTAAAGACACTCGCCGGCTCTTTGCACGCTCCCGCTCCCG
>NW_006790942.1:3206720-3228635 GCF_000442215.2 Lipotes vexillifer | reverse complement strand
CCCCCCCCAGAGGAGCAGAGAACTTCCTTCCATTCATGAGGCAAATAACCATTTTCACTTTGCTTTTGTGTCTGTAGTAACTGGATTTTTCAGGGGGTTGAGGGGGCAGTGACAGAAAGCAGTGCTGGTTGTCAGCAGTGCTGGTGTTCTTGACAACAGGAATTTTCTCATTTGTTTCACTGCCCAGCAGGTCATGTGGCATGTTCCATCATTATAGGAAAGGGCAGATATCTTAACAAATCAAGTCTTTTTCAGGAAATTAACATGGCTCCTACAGGGTGCTTTTTAACCTCGTGTTCTCTCATGTCTGCATCTGAGCCCGTATCTGGTTCACAGCATGGCAACTGCTGGGCTTAGTATTGATCTGATGTTATTTCAGACATAAGGTGGTAATCATTATACTGGTTTTTAAGCAAGCCACAAATACTGGTGATAAAGAAGTTACTACTCCACTGTCTGTAGAACGCTATAATCTAGATACTGCAGCAGTCCAGGTTGATGATGTTTGCCCAGACTAGGAAATGAGAATAACAATTGGGTTTAGCATTAGGGATTCAAGAGAAAATATATAAAAACTTTAAATCTGTGATTTGGAGAAAATGATATTTTAAAAAAGACACGTGTGTTGGTTTACTTACCTGTATGGTAACTTTTCTTTGTAAAACCACTGGGCAGTTCGGAGTTGGGGCTTTCTGCTAACAGCTTGCATTTGAAAGTAACTGCAGCGTCTTCACCACGTGGCTTCTGGCCCCCAGGGTCATCGAGCAGCTCGGTGGGAAGCAGCTGGTGATGAACCACATGCACCACGAGGACCAGCAGGTGCGCTACAACGCCCTCCTGGCCGTGCAGAAGCTTATGGTGCACAACTGGTAGGTGCCGCCCACCCCCCGCTGCTCTGTTTGGCCTCACGTCCCCATCCAGAAGTTCTTGTGGAAAGGCTCCGATGAGTGGTGGCTTTTAAAGCAGTGATTTTGATTAATACCTAGAATTACATTTTAGCCGTTCAGAGCAGTGATGTGATAATTTAGAAAAAACAGCTGCATTAATGTTCTGAAGAAATGTATATTCAAAGTACTAGTATTAGAAACAACTCCAGAAGTAACTAAAAGGACCATTACGACATAGGTGAATAAGTTTTTTGAGAGTTGAATGGAATTCATCTGGACTATTGATTAGAGACACTACAGTTTTGCAGGGTTTAACTGTTCGGCGTATGGTTAACCTGAATGGATTTTTACCAGTTCACATGAAAACAGTAAAAGCTGATTGATCAGTTAAGATTCAGCTCTCACATTTCATCCGTTATAGCCTTTTGCCTTTGAAATAGGAGCCAGAGTCATGTTTTCCTCTTTTTTTAAGTCAAAATTATTGACCTTTTTGTACTCAAAACAAGATAAATTAGAGTGACTACTTAGGTACAATGGTGAACCATCTGTGTCCCTGAGCGGACACCCCTGGACTCTCTCAGCCGTGGCTGTTTTAGCAGTAGGTTGGCTGTTCCGTGCTCTTCTGAGCTCAGATGTCTCTCTATTCCCCATCCTTGGGAAAGATGTGCTAACTGACAGTAATGCTACTGATAGTTCCAAAGGACAGATTAATGGCACATGCAAATGCTCACGTGTGAAAGATGCAGGCAGATACAGGATAGCAGAGGATCCAGGATTGCCACCGTGACATCATGTATTAAATATTAGGATCCTGCCACTTAAGCACTTTTCTCATGAATACTGACATTTATGCATTCTTCCAGCAGGTGCTCTTTGAGCACTTAATTTGTACGCTGTTACGCTAGGCTCCAGGCGACAGATGTGATGGAAGTGGGTGATGAGAGATGGCCTTTCTGAGTGGTCCCAGCAGCCAGGCTGAGACAGTGATGGAAAGGAACCAGTCACCCACCTCCAGTGTTGGGGGTTGGATTTCAGGTGGAGGGAACAGGAGGGGAAAGGACCAGGAAGCAGGAGGGGGCTTGGCTTCTTTAAGAGCAACGCCTGGAGACATGTTTGGATGTGACAGCTGGGGGCTGGGAGGTGGTCCTAATGGCAGCTGGTGGGTCGAGGCCAGGGATGCTGTTCAGCATCCTGCATTGCACCCAGTCGCCACCACAGGGAACTGTCAGCAGTGCTGGGCTTTGAGGGCAAGTTGAAGGAATGGGTGAGGCCAGCAGGAAAGGAGATGGGCTAGGCAAGGTGGCCGGGATCTGATCACAGAGGGTCTGGTGGGTCCTTCTGGTGGATGAGTTGAAAGCCATGGTTAAGGTTTTAACAGGGGAGTGACAGGATTTGATTTGTACTTTGAAAGGTCTCACAGGCTCCTCTGCAGAGAGTGGATGGTTGGGGGTGAGTGTGGCAGCAGGAAGACCGTTTCGTAGATTCTCGTTGTGGCCGTGCGTAGGGACGGCTCGTGCTGTGGACTAGAATGGTAACAGTTGGTACCAAGCAGTAGATGGACTGGGGATAGATTTCAGAGCTGATGCTTGCGGTGCTTGAGGGACTGAAAATGTTTTTACTCTTTTCATGTGGTCTGTGCAAGAAGAATGGGGTTCAAGGCAAAGGGTACTCAAAAGTGGTTTTTTATCTACTGCTTAGCAGAGGAGAATCTTTCAAGTCTGTCAGGAAACTAGAGAATACTCCACTGGATTCCCTCCTTCTTTTACTTTACCCTGAGCCACATTTTTCAACGTAAATTAATTATTTAGTAATTTTCTCTCTCTTGTTTTGTTTCTGTTTCTTTCATGAAGTTCGTTTACAGAATGTTGGCATTTAATAGAGTTGGAGTCTGTTGCAATCAGTGAGCTTGTATTTGACAGATATTTTCCTGAAGTTTCCATTAAATACAGTTTTATTTTCCTCTTTTGTTAAAAGTAGGGCTGTTGAAGCATAATTCTTCTTTTGTTAATAAAAAACTTCATTTTAATAGTTCCTTTTCTTGAAGAATTTATTGTTAGTTTTTTTTTTAATTAATTAATTTTTGGCTGCCTTAGGTCTTCGTTGCTGCACGTTGGCTTTCTCTCGTTGTGGCGAGTGGGGGCTACTCTTTGTTGCTGTGCGCGGGCTTCTCATTGCGCTGGCTTGTCTTGTTGCAGAGCATGGGCTCTAGGCACGCGGGCTTCAGTAGTTGTGGCACGTGGGCTCAGTAGTTGTGGCTTGCAGGCTCAGTAGCTGTGGCTTGCGGGCTCTAGAGCGCAGGCTCAGTAGTCGTGGTGCACGGGCTTAGTTGCTCCACGGCATGTGGGATCTTCCTGGACCAGGGCTCGAACCCACATCCCCTGCATTGGCAGGCAGATTCTTAACCACTGTGCCATCAGGGAAGCCCCCCCCCCTTTTTTTTTTAATATATATTTCTAATGTGGAAAAAAAGCTGGGTATGGAATAGGATGTTGACTGGGAATTTTCCCTTTGCCATTGGAGAAAATTTTTTGGTTAAGAATTTTTATTGTGCAAATGATCATGCATTAAAGATGAAACATTTAAAATTTGAAAACTTTTTCTTGAATTTAGGAATCTGATTTGGTCTCAGTAAATTTTTTGATGTACGATTATAAAAGGAAAAGTAAATTGTCTTTATAGCCAGAAACTGGTTTATTTGCTCTTTTTCATTGACTAGCTGACGAGAGAATATCCTTTTCCCCCCTTCTCTCTAATTATGTACCAAGCTACTTTAGCTTGGTTTAATGTTTTAGTTATGATAAATCCCCTTTAATGGAGAAGCTTAGTGTCAGCATTTTCCTATGCTTTCTTTAAGAAAGGAATTTTCATATGAAGATTAGAATTCACATGTGACCTGTATCTTTTGTTGTGACATAGCGCATTTCTCTGGCACTTTGTGCCAGAGAGTGAAAATTGCTCAAGTAATAGCAATTTATTTCAGCATCAGATTAGTGTGAGACCAAATAGAATGATGCCATTGGAAAGTAAATCTTCAGCAGGGTTTTCCCCAAATGTAAAAGGATTTTGAATCAGTATCTTTATGCACGTAACCAAGTTGCCTTTAGTAAATCATGCTGGTAAAGTCTGCCTTTCTGCTTTCCTAAAATAGAGGCTTTTTAACCTAAACCATGGTACTGGTGTCCGAAAGATGTTTCACACCAAATAAAACCTGAAAACACAGTTGACTTGGTTTCCTCTCAACATTTTGTCTGTTTTGATTTAATTAAAACAAAATTTTAGAAAGGGTGTATTTTAGTACAACACAGTGAAATAAATTAGTTGAAAATAATGAAAATACAACCATGGGTAAAAGTAGAATAAAAGTCTGTCTGAATGGCAGCAGCAACTTTTCCTGACAGTTTTGCACGTTTTCTCTTTTGTTGTTTTTCTCTGAGGCCCTCCCTGGCTGTTTCCAGATTTCCAGTGCACTCTTGATTTTTTTACTTTTTTCTACCATAAATGATTTTTAGATTTTTGGCATTGCATTTTTACCAGTTTCTGTTGATTAGACTAAATCGTAATTTTGGATATAGTAAAGTTAACATTTCTTTTTTACTGAGGGGAATTTTTTTTTGGTTTTAAGTTAAAAATTACATTTTAAGTATAAATTGGATATTGGATACTCACAATATCATGGAACTGCGTTGTCTCTGGGTCTTGATTTAGACTGTGCTCTAGGGAGTTAAATATTACTTTTCTTGATAATGTAGAGAAGGACTTATCCCTGATTTATAGAACATGGAGCATAGAGTTGTATATCATGTGAAAATGTTACTTAATTCTTTTTCACGATTTTATGACTGATTGCAGAATTATTTCCGTGAACTGTTTCTCCCTTCCACTTAACACCTGTGTTTATGTGGAATGACGGGTGGGTTACGTGTAACCCTGACTGCTGTGGGTGGGCATGGGGGGCCGAATGGAGTTGCTGGAGTGTGCATTGGGCACACACCAGGGTCTCCTCAGTCCAGGGGGCCTCGAGCGGGTCAGCCCTATCCACAGCTCTGCTAAGTGGCACGTGCAGGCTCTGATCTTCCCGTCCCCATGTGCAGTTCCTGGTATGTCCCTCATTCTTTTGAGCAGGGCTGGACTTTTATATTCTTAAATTTGGCAAAATATGTAAACAGTGACAGCTTACTTTAGAGAACTTTTATATAGACCCTCAGTTTATACATTATAATTTAACATCATAAAATGTCATCATTTTTCTCCTACCGAATGATTTTAAATGTCATCAGCCTCTAATTCAGAAGCAGCAATGTGTGCATATGGACAGCTCAGGACCTCAGGAAAGAAACACTGAATTTTGTAGGTAGAGGATCTCCTGTAGAATTTTCTCTTTGTTTCTAGCTTCTTTTTCAACCTATTTTCAAGCAGAATAATAAGTTATAAGAGTGTCATCCTCTGTAGGTCTTTCATGTGTACGTAAATAGAGAGGAACGCAGCAAGCCGAGGGTGTGGGTGATACTACTTTATTCTCGGATCTTTACATCTGCTTAGTATATTTTAGTTGTTCTGTAAATAGTACATAGCCATAAATGCAGTGATTAAAACAGTTATTTATGAACAGAATTGAAAGAAAAAAACCCTTATGTAAGTTTTAACTTTTTAGCATTAATAATCATGTTAAAAAACATTCCATGTGATTTTAAATAAACATATGACATTCCTGGGTTTAACATTTTCCAAAACTAATTTAGAAAATTGTGGTCTCTCTTTGGGTACCTGGAGTTTTCCACATTATTCTTATGATATTTTTAGTGGAGGAATTCTCTTGTAAGAATCTTACATTCTAAATATAATTAAAGAAAAAGGAGTCTATAATAAGCGCTAAACGTGGACTTTGCTTATTGCATACTATCTTCTTAAGAGTCCTTCTAACAGCACAGACATTTCTCCCACACAGCACATTACATTAACCAGATTTTCACGTACTGTGGTCATTTAGGGGCATACTCTGCGTTGTGCAGATCACTTTTTGTTGTAACTACTTGCTGATCTGGAACCAGCATTCAAAATGAAATGGAGGGACTTCCGGTTTCCATTTATGCATGTAAGGAGTTTGGAAGTTGCCACTACATCTGAACAACAAGTAAATAGCTGAACATACTGAAAAAGTCAACAGTCCTTCTTGGATCCATAGGGGAGAAGGTAGGACGAGACTGGAGAGGCAGGTGAATACAGGGAGTTGTGGCTTACCTGAGCAGGACTCACATGTGGAGACCAGCGGGGGACCAGTGCCTGGCAGGAGAGCTGGACTGTGCTTGGTGAATTGCAGGAGGCTCAGTGTGCACAAGTCTGAGGATTAAAAACTCCAGGGGATCCAGTCATGGGGGGCCCCCACCATATGGGGAGATTTCTCTCCAGAAGCCAGACCAGGTTCCCACAATAAATATCTGAGAAAAATTCCCTTGGGCTTCTGGCAGGAGGAGGGGAAAGGAACCATTTTGAAATAGTTCTAACTATTGTTCCGTTCTAACAAGGCCTGCATGCAGGGGAAACTAGTTAACCAGAGCCCAGCCTGCTGGGGTGTCATCAGAGTCTGACTGACCTGGGGAAGGGAAATAACCAACTCTAGCTGGCTCTAATCATGCTGTCTCACCCAAAGGGGTAGAAAAAACCCTGAGGAGCACTCATGAAGTTCACAATCCCGAGGCCCAGGTTCAAGAAAGACTGAGACCCAATCAAAGGACTCCAGAAAGCTTCCTCTCCCTCACCTCACCACCACGTTACATAAGGTTCATTTACAGCAGTTTCTTTTACCTAGCACACCATGTCTAGCTATCAAGAAAATACTATGAGGCATACCAAAAAGCAAAAAAAAGAAGAGACATAGTAAGCATCAGAACCAGCCATGGCAGTAATGTTGGAAGATCAGACTGGGAACTTTAAACAACTAGGATTAATATGCTGAGGACTCTAGTGGATAAAGGAGGCAGCAAGCAAGAACAGATTGGCAAGTTAAGCAGAGAGATAGAAATCCTAAGAAGGAACCGAAAAGAAATGTTAGAGCTCAAAAATACCGTAAAAGAAATGAAGAATGCCTTTGATGGACTTATTAGTTAGACTGGACACGGATGAGGAAAGACTCTCTGAGCTTGAGGATATATCAGTAGAAACCTCCAAAACTGAAAAGCAAAGAGAACAAAGACTAAAAAAATGGAACAAAATATCCAAGGACTATGGGACAACTATAAAAGAGGTAAAATACATGTGGTGGGAATACCAGAAAAAGAAAGAAAGGAACAGAAGAAATACTTGAAACAGTAATGACTGAGGATTTCCCAAGTTAATGTCAGACACCAAACCACAAATCCCAAAAGCTCAGAGAACACCAAGCAGGATAAACACCAAAAAAACTACACCTGGACATGCAATTTTTAAATTACAGAAAATCAAAGGTGAAAAAAAAAAAAATCCTGAAAGAAGCCAGGGGGGAAAAACACCTTACCTACAGAGGAACAAAGGTAAGAATTACATCTGACTTCTCAGAAACTATGTCAGTAAGAAGAGAGTGGAGTGAAATATTTAACATGTTGAGAGAAAAAACTCACCAAATTCTTTACCCTGTGAAGTTATCCTTCAGAAGTGAATAGGAATAAAGATATCCTCAGATAAAAAAAATTGAGGGAGTTTGTTGCCAGTAGACCTGCTATACAGGGAATATGAAGAAAGTTCTTTAGAGAGAAGGAAAATGATAGAGGTCAGAAACTCAGATCTACATAAAGAAAGGAAGAGCATCAAAGAAGAAACAACTGAAGGTAAAATAAAAAATTTTATTTTTCTTATTCTTAACTGATGTAACATAGAAGTTTGTTCAAAAAACTAATAGCAACAATATCCTTGAGTATGTACATGTTTATGTATTTTATACACATTGCTTATGTATGTTTATATATAAGTGAAATAAGTGGCAGCAATGATGCAAGGGACGGGAGGAAGGAATTAAGATTATTTGGTTATTACAAACTACTCACACTATCCGTGAAGTGGTATAGTGCTGTTTGAAAGTATACATGGATTAATTGTAAATTAATATATTGCAAACTCTAGGGCAACCATTAAAAAAAGTAAAAAAAGAAGTATAACTGACATGCTGAGTAGGAAAGCAGAGAAAATAGAATCATATAAAATGCTGAATTAAAACCACAAAAGGCAGAAAAAGAGTGGAAGACAAAAATAGGAGCGAAAAAACAAGGGCAACAAATAGGAAACAGAAATGAATATGGTAGATATTAATCCAGCTGTATCAGTAATCACTCTGAATGTCAGTGGTCTAACTGCACCAAGCAAAAGATCATCAGAGCAGATCGAAAAGCATGACCCAGCTACGTGTAGCCTATAAGAAACCCACTTTAAATATAAAGACACATATAGATTAGAAGTAAATGAATGGAGAAAAATTGACCATTGCTAACACTAATCAGAAGAAAGCAGAAATAGCTATATTGCTTTCAGACAAAGCAGACTTATAGGTAAGGAAGGTTTATCAGGGATAAGAAAGGTCATTCTGTAAAGATAAAGGGGTTAGATCTCCAAAAGGACATAATAATTCTTAACATGTATATGCCTAACAACAGAACAGCAAACTATGTGGGGCAAAAACTGATAGAACTGTAAGGAGAAATAGATGAATTCTATCATAGTTGAAGATTTCAGCACCCCCCTTTCAGAAATGGACAGATCCAGCGGCAGAAAATCAGTAAGGACACAGTTAAGTCAACAACACCATCAATCAACTGAATAGAATTGACATCTATAGACTACCTCATCCAGTACCAGCAGAATACACATTTCTCTCAAGCTCACATGGAACATTCACCAAGACAGACCACATTCTGGGCCATAAAACCCACCTTAACACATTAAAAAAAAATAGGAAGCATGCAGTGTCAGCTCTCAGACCACAGTGGAATTAAAGTAGAAATCAATAACAGGAAGATAACTGGAAAATCCCCAAATATGTGGGGATTAAACAACACTTCTAAATAACACATAGGTCAAAGAAGAAATCTCAAGAGAAATTTAAAAATATTTTGAACTAAGTGAAAATGAAAATACAGCTTTTCAAAATTTGTGAGATGCAGTGCAAGCAGTGCTTAGAGAGAAATTTATAGCACCGAATGCATATATTAGAAAAGAAGAAAGCTTAAAAGTCAGTAATCTAAGTTTCCAGCTTAGGAAATGAGAAGAAAAGAGCAAATTAAATCAAAGTAAGCAGAAGAAAAGAAATAAGAATAAAAAAACAAGGAAATTGAAAATAGGAAATTTGTAGAGAAAATCAAGGAAACCAAAAGCTGTTTTTTTGAAAAAATTAATGATACTGATAAGCCTATAGCCAGACTAACTAAGGAAAAAGGAGAAGGCACAAATTAACTAGTGTCAGAAATGAAAAAGGGAACATCACTACAGATCCCATGGAAAGTAAAAGGATAATAAAGGAATACTATGATCCCCTCTCACAACTCCTTTGTACTGGAAGTTCTAGCTAACGCATTAAGACAAGAAAAGAAAGTAAATGGTATACAGACTGGGAAGGAGGACATAAAACTGCCTTTGCTTGCAGATGACATGATCATGTACATAGAAAATCCTAAAAATTTGACAAAAACAAACAAACAAACAAATGTCCTGGAACTAATAAGCGATTACAGCAAAGTTGTAGGATATGAGGTTAATACAGAAAAGTCAATCACTTTCCTATATACCAGCAATGAACAGGTGGAATTTGAAATTAAAAACACGATACCATTTACATTAGTACTTCCCCAAAATGAAATATTTAGGTATAAATTCAACAAAATATGTATAAGATCTACATGAGGAAAACTTTTTTCTTTTTTTTTTTTTTTGCGGTACGTGGGCCTCTCACTGCCATGGCCTCCCGTTGCGGAGCACAGGCTCTGGACGCGCACGCCCAGCGGCCATGGCTCACGGGCCCAGCCGCTCCGCGGCATGTGGGATTCTCCCAGACCGGGGCACGAACCCGTGTCCCCTGCATCGGCAGGCGGACTCTCAACCACTGTGCCACCAGGGGAGCCCATACATGAGGAAAACTTTTAAACTCTGTGAATGAAATCACGGAAGAACTAAGTAAATGGAGAGAGATTCCATGTTCATGGATAGGAAGATTCAATATTGTCAGGGTGTTAGTTCTCAGCTTGATCTATTGATATAAACTTAATGCAATCCCAATCAAAATCCCAGCAAGTTATTTTTTTTTTTTTTGGACATCGACAATCTGATACTAAAGTTTGTATGGAGAAGCAAAAGACGCAGCATAGCCAACAAATATTATAGAAGAACAAAGTTGGAAAACTGACACCACCTGACTTGAAGACTTATTATAAAGCTAAGTAATCAAGATAGTGGGGGTGTGGGTGAAAGAGTAGACAAATGGCTCAATGGAACAGGACAGAGAGCCCAGAAATAGGGCCCCATAAGTATAGTCAACTGATCTTTGCCCAAGGAGTAAAGGCAATACAATGGAGCAAAGGTAGTCTCTTCAACAAATGGTGCTGGAACAACTGGACATCCACAAAAACTAACTCAAAATAGATCATGAACCTAAATGTAAAACACAGAACTCCTAGAAGAAAACATAGAAAATCCAGATGACCTTGGAGCGCTGTGATTTTTATGTGGTTCGTGGTTTTACATAGGAAAATCGGTTCATAAAAACAAAATTTGCTTTGTGTGTAATACTCAGAGTCATGATAAAAGCTGGAGGAATAACTCAACTTTAAACTATGTGGCATCTGAGAGGGGAGAATGGGGTGCGGGGGGGACTTCAGCGGGGAGAAGGCAGTTCACACGGAGCTGGGAAAGCACATGTTCGGTGGCAGATGTTTGCTGGGCCCGCGGGGACAGTGGGACACACAGAGGACTCTGCTCTCCCGGCCCTGTGCAGCTCCCCCCAGCACCGACCTGTGTGCTTTGTAGATCTCTGGTGACAGTGCCCTTCCTGGACCAGGGCCTTTGTCTGAGTTTTTTAGGCAGTTAAGGGGCAGGTAAGAAGTGAACTTGCCAAGGATTTTGTTTTTTTAAAAATAATCAGCCTAAAATAATCCTCACGTTGAAGAGACACATATTGGGTAGCAAATTCTATTCCCCTACAAAGTCATGGATGAAGTTTAAAGAGAAGAGAATATTACACTTCTCAAATTTTGCTTCTTAGGTAGTAGAAGCAAAGAATTAATGTCCAGCTCCTGTAGATTGCTGGTACAAATCGGATACCCTTTGAGTGAATTATGAGTTGAATTTTTACTCTATTGATCTTTGTGTTTAGCAAGACTGACTCCATACTCAGATTAACTCACTTAAGTAGCTCTTCTGGCGTCCTATTAGAGATGCATTGCCATCCCCTGAAGAAAAGTCCATAGTCACTTTTCCTCTTGCCTGACAGTGACGTAACCTTAGCCTGAAGAAATTATTCACACCTGTTATTATTTCCTACTATAAAGATAGGCGCAGTGTCTGCTTTCTGCATCTTTCTGGCCTCTTTTTGGAGGCCGCGTAGCCTCACAGTAGAGAGAGAAATGGACCTGAGCCCCGGCCCGTGCAACCTGCCCGCTTTGCTCCTGAGCAGGTGATTGCAGCTTTCCCTCCCCTGTCGATGGAGATGAGAATGCCCACTCCCAGGATGCTGCAGAGGTGAGAGGATAAGGGTGGGCACACCTGTACTCAGGCTTCCACGGTGGCCCGGGAACAAAGTGCAGACATAGCCACCTTTGTGTGTTCCCAGCCCCAGGCTACTGGTGTCCGGACTGCCCTGTGCCTGGGGTCACACAGGACTCAGAGGCAGCTTGGGTGAATCTCAGGAATGTTTTAATTGACCACATTTGATGTCAGGACAGCAGACCACAACCCTTTACAAGCCGAACCCAGGAGCAGATTTTCTCCAAAGCTTCGCGCAGGCTGGGTTCTCTCTCTGTAGGACAGGATCTTTTTCAGTTGCGCCTCGGTTCGGCTTCCTCTGAATTTAACAACCCACATGCCATAGCAAACAACAATTTCAGGAAAGCCTGAGGAGGAAATTGATTCTTCTGTCCGCGGGTCCCATCTGGGCTCTTCTCCCAGTAGACTTGGTATCCTGTGACCTACCTCAAGTAAGGCTCGCAGAGTTCCATCTGGGATTCTTGATGTGCGGGTTTTTAGTTGAACCCTTTACATCTATGGGTGTTCTTGTCCTTTGCTTAAATCCTAGCTTGCATAAACCCTACTTAGCAGACAAGGAAAGGGGGCCCTGGTTTTTGTACTCACCGAACAGTAAGGTCGTGAGGAAGGGAATGCCCCGTGGCCACCTTGTATGCAGGGAAAAAATGAGAGTGTAGTGGATGGAGCATTATTATTTATCTGTAATAAAGACCTTTGACTAGGAAAACAAGAACAGAAGACATTGGGGAGGAAGCTATGGCTGGGCGTGTTTTTTGATTTTTGTTTAAAAAAAATTTTTTTTTTAATGTGGACCATTTTTAAAGTCTTTATTGAATTTGTTACAATATTGCTTCTGTTTTATGTTTTGGTTTTTTGGCCGAGAGGCAGGTGGGATCTTAGCTCCCCGACCAGGGATCGAACCTGCGCCCCCTGCATTGGAAGGTGGCGTCTTAACCACTGCACCGCCACGGAATCCCCCTGGGTGTGTTTTTAAATTCTCTGCTGGAACAGCTCTTCTTCCCTCTGTTTTAATCCCCCTGCTGTGACCCTACTTCTGCAACGCCTCTTATATGAGGAAATCAGTTATCTTCCCCACGTCCCGGTATTCACTGTTGTCCCCTGAGTATTAGTTGGGTCCTGGCCTGGGAGATGAACCACAGCCCTAAGGGACTAGATCCACCTGGCGGTTCACAGCGTGAGCTCTGGGCAGCTTTGCCAGGCTCCGGAATGTAAACCCAGTCCCTATTCCAAAACTCAAGCTTTTCCCTTGTTATAGGAGGGGATCTTTTAAATATTCTTAAAAGATCTCTTTTTCTGGTCCTTATTAGGTAGTTCAAAAACGAAAGTTTAGGCAAATCCTCCATAGGAAAATAGGGAAAAGACTGTTTTGTGTCCTGGAATCAACAGTGTATCTGTGCGATTTAGAGTGAAGCATACACACACCATTCGAGTACTTTTCTGAAGTAGAACGTCACCTAAAACGTTTGCAGGCCCCACTGCTCTAAGCCACAGCTGCCCCGCCTGTAAAACGAGAATGCTGCTCCTGCCAGTGCAGAGTGAGTGCTGGGCAACTGGTAGCTCTGATGAAGTGTCGTGATCCTGGATGTTATTCTCAGTGATTGTTTTCATGTGCTCTTGTGTAAATCCTTAGAGATAAACACTTGTACTTTCTAACGTCAGGAAATTTGTTTCTCAAGTATCAGGCCACTTACTTGGAATCATACGTACGTTGATTTTGAACTTGTTAGATTGCAGAAGTGGTGGCAGCAGACACAACTCTCTAAACAGGAAAGCAGACGTTGCCAGTGATCGGATGCAGAATTACTTGTTTGTGTGTGTCATGCCTTGTTTGTCTGTGGTTCATGGAGTGTTTAAAATTCACACAGTACAGGTACTTTTGAAATTTGGACAAGATTAGTTTTCTGGGGCTATTTTACTAGTTTTTAGATGTTAAAGTAAGCATAGACGACAGTGTATATTGTCCTTCAATTTTGAAAGAGATTCTTTGTTGTTTCAGTTCTAATCTCCCTTGCTATCTCCTTCCTGTGTTTCAGGGAATATCTTGGTAAACAGCTCCAGTCTGAGCAACCGCAGACTGCAGCTGCCCGGAGCTGAACGGACGCTCAGCCTCGGGGTCTCCAGCGCCCCTTCGCCTGGGGCAGAAGACCTGGAGTGTGAGTCTCAGTGATTAAGGTCAAGAACAAACAATTTCTCATTTTACGAGTCATTTTCTTCTGTTGTGTAGCTTTCCCCAGTGCTGATTTCAACACGAGTGTTTGCCCGTTACTTCGTATTAAAGTAGGTGCTCTCTGTATCTAAGGAAAATATTACTGTTACATATACTGCTTGTAATTTCTGTATTTATTGTTCTCTGGGAATGAATATAGAATTATTAAAGGATTCTCACTCCAGATATGTTTTTGTCTTTCCTTGTTCCTGACTTCGCCTTTAACACAAATACCTCTTGTCCCAACCAAATTGGGAGAATTGCATTTGCAAAATAGTGAATGGTAAATAAATGTTTTGAAATTATATGTATCTCTGTCTTCCATCCGTCCGTCCATCCACACATACACACTGCGGCAATCCTCTGCTAATATTCAGAGAACTTTAAAATGTTAAATTAACTCGACGTGATGCTGTGGTCTAGAAGATTTGCTTATGGAGCACAGTGAGGAATTTTAGCTTTAGATTATTTTCATTGATTTCCTGTACTTTTATTCTTGGATTTTGGTACCTCGAGTCTATTTTCTTTTAATACGCTTTGGTTTAAATGTTGCCAGTAGATATTTTATCCCACCCCCAGCCCCAGCCCCTTGTTCTGGAACGCCAGGCCTTCAGCGTGGCATCCATGGCCTGTACGTTCACGTGCCCCATATCTGAGCCTTTTGTTTTAAACCTTATGGCCTGGTCTCTCTGAGTCTCATTTTTCATTCATTTTCATTTTATTTTCACTTTTCATTCCTAGCAGTTCTCTGAATGTTGAGTTGTTGAGTAAAGGTTGTAAGGCTAATAGACAGTTTATTTGATAAGTTTTTCTTCTACAGAGAGGCACTCATAGGATCCATCTCCTGTTTAAGGATGAAGGATTGTCTCATTTTCAATGCAGAGATCTTGTGGGAAGAGTTAGTTGAAATAATGGTCGTCGGTGGGTTCATGTGACTCAGTGATTTTTCTTAGAGTTGACTTCCTATTTTCTAAGAAAATAGGTAGTCTGATCAAACCAATTTTTTCTTGACTGAAAGTTCTAAATTTTTAACACTGCTTAGACCCAGACATTTTTACTTCTTAAACATGGAAGAATACTAGCCAGTGGAATTATAGATTCTGCATTAGTAAAGGATCAGTTTTCATGTTAAGGTATTAATGGTCTGCAAAGTTATTAGGTTCTTAAAACACTCAATTTCTAGAAGTTCTGGTAACCAGAGACAGTGAAATCTTCTGAATTTCATAAGAACACGTTGATTCTCTGATGTCGTACTTTCTGATTTTAGTTTCATTTTGCATAGCCCTGTAGTTACAAAGTAGACAGTCATCCTGGTGGAAATCATTGGTGCTCTAATCCCCGAGAAGTGCTTTTGTACATGGGGGGCAATACTCCCATGCCCATGTTTTAATTATTATCCCAAATATTAAAATTAACTCTCTCTAGGCACTTTTTTCCTTTTAAATCTTCACACTCAGCTTATAGAATTATAACAATTACAAAACAATCACTTTCATTTTTTTCTGTGCTTAATGTTTTTAACATTCAGTGATTAAATCCTCCTATAAATATAATGCCACTTATACTTTCAAGTAAACCGCAAACACGAACAGAGTGGAGTTCTAACTCGGACAAACAAAATCTAAGTAGGTAACCCTTTTTTTAAAAAAAGACCAGCTAATCATTTATTCTATCCATTGACAAGCTATAAGCCATATTTGGGTACCCAAGTGTCAAATTCCAAATCTGTTCTGAGAATCACCTCTTTTTTTCTTTTCCTTCCAGTTTTATTGAGATATAATTGACATGCAGCACTGTGTTAGTTTCAGGTGTGCAGCATGATGATCTGACTTAACATGCATCATGGGATGATCATAGTAGGTTTCATAAACATCTATCATCTCGTATAGATACAAAATTAAAGAAATAGAAAAAATATTTTTCCCTGTGATGAGAACTCCTTAGGATTTACCCTCTTAACAACTTTCATATATAACATACAGTGGTGTTAGTTATATTTATCATATTGTGTATTATATCCTAGTGCTTATTTATCTTCTGACTGGAAGTTTGTACCTTTGACCACCTTCATCCAACCCCGCTCCTTCCACCCCCTACCTCTGGTGACCAGACGTCTGATCTCTTTTTCTATGAGCTTGTTTGTCTTGAAGTACAGTTGACCTGCGACACTGTGTTAGTTTCTGTTACACAACATAGTGATTTAATATTTCCATACATTTCAGAGTGATCGCCACAATAAGTCTAGTTACCATCTGTCACCATATAAAGATATTACATAGGGCTTCCCTGGTGGCGCAGCGGTTGGGAGTCTGCCTGCCGATGCAGGGGACGCGGGTTCGAGCCCCGGTCCGGGAGGATCCCACATGCCGCAGAGCGGCTGGGCCCCCAAAAAAAAAAAAAAAAAGATTACGTAATTATTGACTGTATTCCTCACACTGTACACATCATACTTGTGGCTCACTTATTTTGCAACTGGAAGTTTGTACCTCTCTCACCTGTTTCTCTCCTCCCCCATCCCCTCCCCTCTGGCAACCACCTGTTGGTTCTCTCTATCTATGACTCTTGTTTCTATTTTGTTACATTTATTTGTTTTTTAGATTCCACATATAAGTGAAATAATACAGTATTTGTCTTGCTCTGACTTACTTAGCATAATACTCTCTAGGTCTATCTGTGTTGTCACAAATGGCAAGATTTTCTTCTTTTTTTATGGATGAGTAATATTCCACTGTATATATATACCACATCTTTATTTGTCTATTGACGGGCACTTTGGTTGCTTCTATATCTTGGCAATTGTAAATAGTGCCGCTGTGAACACTGGGGTGCAGGTATCTTTTTGAGTTAATGTTTTCATGTCCTTTGGTTAAATACCCAGAAGTGAAATTGCTGGATTGTATGGCAGTTCTGTTGCTAACTTTTTGAGGAAACTCCGTACTGTTTCCCGTAGTGGCTGCACCTATTTGTACTCCCACCAGCAGTGCATAGGGTTCTCTTTTTCTCCACATTCTCACCAGCACTTGTTCTCTCTTGTCTTATTGATAATAGCCATTCTAGCAGGTGTGAAGTAATAGATCATTGTGGTTGTGATTTGCGTTTACTTGATGATTAGTGATGTTGAGCATCTTTTCCTGTGTCTCTTGGCCATCTGTATGTCTTCTCTGGAAAAATATCTATTCAAGTCCTCTACCCATTTAAAAATGATTTTTAACTTGTTTTATTGTTTAAAAAAATTTGGGGGGGGAAACTTCTCTTTTGGGTTTTATTGACCCTTATATTTTAAAAGATGTGTGAAAGGGACATCTCCCCGACAGGTAAAGCTTGTTCCCTCACATTGTACCTGGACAGTCACAAATACCAGATTTATAGAACATATCCAATTGAAAAAAATCTTCACACTTCCTGTTTAGCCACGTCGGAGTAATTGAGGTTAGTTTTTTATATAGTTAAAATGTAAATAATTTTGTACCTTCTAGGTGTCAAATCTTGGAAAGCACAGAGCCAAGTTTTGATGCTTTTGATTTATTTGATAATTGCTTAAAAGGTGCTCCATTCTCATCCTTTGCCTTTGAAAATAGAGAATATTTGAGACTAAAATTTGAAAACATTCAAAGTTAGTAGGTGTCAGTCACTTTCCAAATCTGAACCTTGTGATGAAATCACTTTTGAGCTTGATATTTCTCCCTTATTTTGCTGCACACAGTGTTCGTTCTGGTTAAGAGATGTGGCTCCTTTAACTTTCTGAACAAGTTTCCAGTGGAACAGTCAGTTGGAAAGAAGACTGACTTTTACTGCAAATGTTATGTTACTTCAACATTCATGCAAATCTGACACTGAAGACACATTCTCTTTCTATTCTTAGAAGAGAAAGAGAGTTGATTACTCTTCCAAAAATAGAAAAAAAGTGGAAGAAACATTTCTATGATTGAAGGAACGCTGGTTCTAAGATGCTTTACCTTCTGGTAACTGTCTGTACCTTTGTCTCTTTCCCCTCTCAAAGGAAGAAAGAAAATATCAGGGAACTTAGCTGAAAGAACCAATGTACAAAAACTATTGAATAACCATGTATCAGGTAGAAATAACATATTTGCAACAACATCACAAAGGTTGCAAGGAGGAGGAAATGGAATTATACTCTCATGAGGTTTTTACATGATACATGAAGGGGTATAACATGTAGACTGTGATGAATTAAGGATGCACATTTAATTCCCTAGAGCAGCCATTAAAACAATAAACTAGGAGGTCCAGCCAAAGAACCATTAGCGAAGATAAAATGGAACACTAGAAATACTTGATTAACCTGAAAAGAGGTCAGGGGGAACAGAAACAAAGGAGAGAGGGGCCACATAGAAAACAGAGTGCAGGAAAATAGGTGTAACCCAACAGTAACAATAACTACGTTACGGAAGGGGTCTGGGAATCCCACTGTTACACATCCAGAATTTTAACTTCGGGACACCAGTTGGCTCCAGTTCCTGAGACTGGGGAAGAGGGGGTGGGTGATCTGGAGTGCTAAGTGACTTGCTTCTATCACCTTCCCACCACCCCGCCTACCCCTTGGCAGGCTGTTATTAAAGGAGAAAAGCAGAAACCTAAGTCAGTTGCCATCTGTCCATCTGCTCTCCTGTATTTGCTGTCATCTCTCTTGTTCTCTTTGTCTTTGTGGGTTTATTCCTTTTGATTTGTTTTTGTTTATTTCTTTTTTTATCCATTGGAGCATTTGAGTGGGGTTGGGTAGAAAGCCGAGAGAAAGGCATGTGTTTAGTTCACCATGTTTAACCTGAACTCCCAAAATTTAATCAAAGTTGACGTGTAAGATCCATATTAGAATAAGCCTAGATTAACCCTGGGAGTAAGGGGGCAGATGTGCCAGCGTGTATGGCCTCAGAGTTGGACGGATTTTTGAGTCTGTCCATTCTAACAATGTTTAACATTTGAGGTTGTGTGAATTAAAATTAGTATGTGTAAAGGAGTGAGAACAGATTGTAATCATTACATGTGACTATTTTATGTGGCATGATAGATATCCTGCCCCTTCTCAGTGTATACCAGTGACAGGCCACCTGTTTTATTGCAAACAGCTCTAGTTAAGAGTGTTTTCTTGCTTTGAGACAGTATCAGTTTCTAGTCAATTTCAGCATTTGGGGCAAGGTCTACCTTTGGAATAACACAGAACAAGTCCTATATCCGTAAGATTCTATTTTCTTCTAAAACGTTTCTTCTACAGTAATTATTCTTGGCATTTAAAATGTCTCTATTTGATGCTGAACATCTGAGACCAGATTCTGATGGAGTAAAGGGTGAAGCAAACGCGCCTTGTGATGTGTTAGTGGGTGAGGCTGGGACCCTCCCCCCGGGCGGCACAGACATCAGGAGAAACTGTTGGGAGCAAAGATTGAAAAAGTGAGGTTTTTTGCTCTGAAGAGAGCAGCCGTGCCCGTAATCCCCCCAGAGCAGTGGTCCTGCCTGGGGCTTTGTGCAGGGATGCTGCCTTGGTGGCGCCCTGCGACCCTCTGCACCTGCACAGCTGACAGCTCGAAATGGGGGCCTGACCCAAAGGCAGCAAATCAGGAGACAGCCATGGCCGGGCCGGGGTGCGGTCCAGTCTGGGTGTGGGCCCGGGAGGACAGTCATGCTGACCCAGACCTCTCCTTTGAGGTGTTGGCATGAGGCTCAGACGAAAGTAATAGGCAGTGAGATGATACACACGGAGAATACCTAGAAAACCCTCAGCAGAAATCCCTGAGGCAGAGAGGAGAGGGGGGAGGTGAGCTGGGTGACAGCGGGGCAGGAAGAGTGGGGCCATCGGTGCCCATCATCAGCCTGGCAGAAGGCCAGCATCCCTGAGGCCCAGGTGCATGATCCAGGGTGATCACAGGACATAAGGTCCATATGTAAACACACATTTCTCTGTGCTGGCAACCAACAACAGGAAGCTAAAATTGAAAATAGCGTAAAAACAGTAATTGGCAATGTTAGAGACCGTGGCTAATCTGCTTTCCTGTGTCCCTTAGTGAGTACTCTGAGCAGAGACCTCTTCTAATCCTTGAAGACCTGGTGAAAACAAGAAATAAATATTTGTTATTTTTTAAAAAAAGGAAAGTAATGTAAAAATACTTCAAAAATTTAACAGAATATGTGTAAGATCTGTGCACTAAAAGCTGTAACATTGCTGACGCAAATGAAAGAGGATGAACTTTATGAGGAGATATATCATGATCATGGATGTGGAGACGCAGTGGGGTCACGGTGTCAGTTCTCCCCAGTTGGTCCACAGATTCCATACAATCCCAACAGCAATACCATCAAGCTTTGTTGTAGAAATAGACAAACCGATTTTAAAGTTTACGTGGAAATGCAAAAGACCTAGAAGAGCTGAAACAGTTTTGAAAGAATTGAAAGTTGGAGGCATTAACCGTACTTGGCTTTCAATAGAGCCAGGGTGGTACTGGCATAAAAATCAGTGTATAAGCCAGGGACAGAATAAAGTCTGGAAACAGAGCTTGCTGGAATAAAGCGAAACAAATGAGGCCAAATTTGGGAGATTAAAATCAAAGTGGAACGAAAATATTGCATGTAATAGAATGTGATTTGTGAGGTTCGTGATCAGAGTTTGTGTCCTTGATTTACTTGGGAGGAGGAAAAAGGTATTGCTTAACTTTCAAGTTTTATAAGTTAAATATTTGTGGTGATATATTTAGGGTAACTCATGTTACTGGAGCAACTGGATATCCGTGCACAAAACGATAAACTTCCGTCTATACCTTGCACTGTATAGAAAGGTGATCTCAAACTGGATCATAGACCGAAATGTAAAACCTAAGCTCCAGAGCTTATGTCCCTGAGTGGCTGGTGTCTGTGAGTTGAAGGGAGGGACACAGATCTCAAGGGGAGTGAATCCAGCTCAGTGGATCTTTACTGACAACTGCTCTGGGTGTGACCTGCACTAGACAATAGGCATTGTCTTCAAGCAGCTTACAGTTAGTTCAGTGAGAGAGGAGAGCCAGCACTAGGTGAAGATGTTCGCTAGCTTTGCTAAGTGCTAGAGGGAAGTGAAAGGGAGCATTTCCTGCACACTCCCCCCATCCCGCGCGTGCCCCGTCTCGTGACCTGCCCTTACACGCGGAGGGCCCCGGCCTGTAACCCGCCCGGCCTCTCGGGTCCCTCCCTCACTTGGTCCAGGGGAGGGAGTGGCTGAGCTCACGGTGGGTTTGGGAGGCGGGACGTGGCCCAGGGACCACGGTCCTTCCTCTCCACTTCCACGGGCGCAGGCGGCCTGCAGGAGCATCTGCCCCGTTGGGAGGAGCCTGGCTGGTGCCCATCCCTGCCGTGACGGGGCTGGAGGGTGAGTCTGCCGAGATCTGGGGTTCAGTATGGTGCAACTTACTTGCTTGAAGCCTCCAGCGGCAGCTGTATTAGTCACAAAGATTCCACTGGGCCTTGTGCTCAGTGGGTTCACGTTCAGGTGGGGAAAAAGAATAGCATTTATCAAGGTCCTCAAAGATACCCATGGTAAGAATAGATAGATTAGGGGCACAGATTGGGTCCCAGATTAGGACCCCTAACCTAGCCTGGGGCTTCAGGGAAGCCGTCTTAAAGGAGATGATCCTGGAGCTGGATGTCGAAGGCTGAGTAGAGGTTCACCAGCCGGCAGGAGAGAAGAGGCTGTGAATACTGTTGTTACCTGCGCGAGCACTGTTGTAAAAAGGCCTGGACTCAAGAAAGAGTGCTGTTCGTTGGAGGAACAAACACAGCACGATTTCTAGAGGGCAAGGTGGACACGGGGGTGAGGGAAGTATGAGGAGTGGGCTTGGTTTTCCAATGTAACTGTTGTCCCTTTCTTTTAAAAAAAAAAATTATTTATTTTGGTTGCACCGGGTCTTAGTTGTGGCATGCACGCGGGATGTAGCTCCCCGACCAGGGATCGAACCCGGGCCCCCTGCCTTGGGAGCACAGAGTCTTACCCACTGGACCACCAGGGAAGTCTCCATAACTATTGTCACCTTTGAGACTCATAGTCCAGAGAATCCCAATTCCTTAAGTAACTGGCAGGTGCATCTTGACAGATGTGTATACAGGCTTGGGGCTTCCACAAAGAACATT
>NW_006790942.1:3182682-3206710 GCF_000442215.2 Lipotes vexillifer | reverse complement strand
ATTCCTGCTATGGGTCCACAGGCCACGTGGCCGTCAACCCTAGTGCCGTCTGCGTTCCCTTACAGCAGTAGAGCATGTGTGACGAGGGAGGTGGGCAGCCCTGGGATGCTGACATGGGAATAGCTAGAGCATCATGCTCAGGCTTGGGCATCACGATTTGTGAGAAACAGTGGAAAACCAGAGAACATCCAGTGATGTGTGAACAGCACTTCGAAGTAGGTCATACAAAAATGCATTGAAGAAACTGGGGTAAGTCGGACCCATCCTGTGTTGTCTGGGGATAGATCTTTGGCTCTGGATAAAGAAGGAACTTTCGATTAGACTTGTGTAGAATAAAATGTTGCTGAGAGGTAGTGATTCTAAAATCAGTGAGTGTGCCATGAGTGTGCCTACTTTGTGAAAGGCCTGTGCTAAGTGCTTTCAATGCTTTACCTCTTCTGAAGCTTAGAACAGCTCTCTTGTGAGGCTATGACTGTTACCCCTCTTTTAGAGAAGAGGAGGCCCTGAAGGAGGTTAAGTGACTTACCCAAGCTTATGGGATTTGCACTCAGCTTTATCAACTACTTGGTTGAGACAAGGAAAACCAGGGGTAGCCACCTACCAAAGATATTCTAAAGTCAAAACGAGCCCCAGATTTTACTAGGTAAGCAACTAGATGGCCATGCAGTAGAACCCTATTTAAAATGAGTGGAACCCCACTATTTATCACGGATAAAAGTGGACTTGCTCTGTATTAAAGTGGAGATACATCGGCACACCTTCCTCATGTTAATGCAAGTCCGTGTGCCTGACACACAGTGAAGCCAAACAAACCAGAACATAGGATTTTGGAGCAGAGAAAGGTTTACTGCAGGGCCATGCAAGGAGACGAGGTGGCTCATGCCCTAAAAAGCCCCGAGCTTCCCAAAGGGTTTTGGCCAAGCACTTTTAAAAGCCAGGTGAGGCAGCAATCAGAAATGAAAAAGAAAGAAAAGGAATCCAAATTGGCAAGAAGTAAAACTGTCACTGTTTGCAGATGACATGATACTATACATAGAGAATCCTAAAGATGCTACCAGAAAACTACTAGAGCTAATCAATGAATTTGGTAAAGTAGCATTATTCAAAATTAATGCACAGAAATCTCTTGCATTCCTATACACCAACGATGAAAAATCTGGAAGAGAAATTAAGGAAACACTCCCATTTACCATTACAACAAAAAAAATAAAATACCTAGGAATAAATCCACCTAAGGAGACAAAAGACCTGTGTGCAGAAAACTATAAGACCCTGGTGAAAGAAATTAAAGATGATACCAACAGATAGAGAGATATACCATGTTCTTGGATTGGAAGAATCAAGGTTGTGAAAATGACTTTACTACCCAAAGCAATCTACAGATTCAATGCAATCCCTATCAAACTACCAATGGCATTCTTCACAGAACTAGAACAAAAAATTTCACAATTTGTATGGAAACACAAAAGACCCCGAATAGCCAAAGCAATCTTGGGAAACAAAAACGGAGCTGGAGGAATCAGGCTCCCTGACTTCAGACTATACTACAAAGCTACAGTAATCAAGACAGTATGTATGGTACTGGCACAAAAACAGAAATATAGATCAGTGGAACAGGACAGAAAGCCCAGAGATAAACCCACGCACATATGTTCACATTATTTTTGATAAAGGAGGCAAGAATATGCAGTGGAGAAAGACAGCCTCTTCAATAAGTGGTGCTGGGAAAACTGGACAGCTACATGTAAAAGAATGAAATTAGAACATTCCCTAACACCACACACAAAAATAAACTCAAAGTGGATTAAAGACCTAAATGTAAGGCCAGACACTATCAAACTCTTAGAGGAAAACATAGGTGAACACTCTATGACATAAATCACAGCAAGATCCTCTTTGACCCACCTCCTAGAGAAATGGAAATAAAAACAAAAATAAACAAATGGGGGTGTAATGAAACTTCAAAGCTTTTGCACAGCAAAGGAAACCATAAACAAGACCAAAAGACAAGCCTCAGAATGGGAGAAAATATTTGCAAACGAAACAACTGACAAAGATTAATCTCCAAAATTTACAAGCAGCTCCTGCAGCTCAATATCAAAAAAACAAACAACCCAATCCAAAAATGGGCAGAAGACCTAAATAGACATTTCTCCAAAGAAGATATACAGATTGCCAACAAACACATGAAAGGATGCTCAACATCACTAATCATTAGAGAAATGCAAATCAAAACTACAGTGAGGTAGGTATCACCTCACACCAGTCAGAATGGCCATCATCGAAAAATCTACAAACAATAAATGCTGGAGAGGGTGTGGAGAGAAGGGAACCCTCTTGCACGGTTGGTGGGAATGTAAATTGATACAGCCACTATGGAGAACAGTATGGAGGGTCCTTAAAAAACTAAAAATAGAACTACCATACGACCCAGCAATCCCACTACTGGGCATATACCCTGAGAAAAGCATAATTCAGAAAGAGTCATGTACCACAATGTTCATTGCAGCTCTGTTTACAATAGCCAGGACATGGAAGCAACCTAAGTGTCCATCAACAGATGAATGGATAAAGAAGATGTGGGACATATATATACAGTGGAATATTACTCAGCCATAAACAGAAACGAAATTGAGTTATTTGTAGTGAGGTGGATGGACCTGGAGTCTGTCATACAGAGTGAAGCTAGTCAGAAAGAGAAAAACAAATACTGTATGCTAAAACATATATATGGTATCTAAAAGAAAAAAAAAATGTTTCTGAAGAACCTAGGGGCAGGACAGGAATAAAGATGCAGACGTAGAGAATGGACTTGAGGACATGGGGAGGGGGGAAGGGTAAGCTGGGACAAAGTGAGAGAGTGGCATGGACTTAGATACACTACCAAATGTAAAATAGCTAGCTAGTGGGAAGTAGCCGCATAGCACAGGGAGATCAGCTCGGTGCTTTGTGACCACCTAGAGGGGTGGGATAGGGAGGGTGGGAGGGAGACGCAAGAGGGAGGAGATATGGGGACATATGTATACGTACAGCTGATTCACTCCGTTATACAGCAGAAACTAACACACCATTGTAGAGCAATTATGCTCCAATAAAGATATTAAAAAAGAAGAAAAAACTGCTGTGTGCAAGACTGACCTAAGTACTTATTGTGTCCAGGTGTGTGTGTGTGTGTGTGTGTGTGTGTGTGTGTGTGTGTGTATAAAAGAATGTGTAAGAGATGCTACTTTCTATCTTTGAAGAGTTTGTAATACAGGAAGAGAGGAATCATAGCTTTAATATAAGGCAGATGTGATGAATCCTGTAAGAAAAATTAAGAATGTTTCATGTGGTTGCCAGGAGTGATGTATGACTTTGGTCTGGAGAAATGGGGAAAAGAATCACAGAGGAACAGATGAGACTTGAGGCCTGTGTAGCTTTTCCTACAGGCCTTTTCCCAGTCTTCAGTCACCTGGCGGCCTCCCTCGCTCCCGCCATGTGACTGCTCTTGTCACCTGACCGCCCACATCCCTGTTGCTGGATGGGGCAGGTACCTGTCAGTCCTCACCTAACAGACTTCACAGCATTGGTCGTTCTTAACCAACCCTGCTCTCTCTGAGGATGACCTGTTCTCTGCTTTGACTGATCCCGGCAGGATGAGACCTTTCCCGCGCACTCAGGAGAGAGGGAGCCACTGTGCTCGGGTGGAAGAGCCACCGTGTGGTCTCCCACACCCACCCTCAGGATCGTCTTGCAAAGATGCGCCTATTAATCATGGCGCCTGGAAAGAATGCATCAACTAGACACGGGCCACCATGGAACCCACAGAGAGGACCACACCAAGCTGGCATCGCAGCTGATGACGGGTCACCACCGGTCCGTGGGGAAGGAAGCAGACGGCGGTCTCAGCATCTGCCTGCATCTTTTGTGACAGTGCCCTCCACACGGGCCGCACCTTGAGGTCATGCCTCTCCTCACTTCCTCTTTCTCCCACTTCACAAAACAAGAAAAATCTGAGATCTTGGTCTTGGCGAAGCTCTTTTCATCAGAGTTCCATAAACCCGTGTGGGGTTTTCTGCGTCTTAACTAGATTGCTGTTGAGTGAATGTGACATTAGAAACAGTATTTTGGTCAATCCTGGGATGCTCTGAATTCAGATACACTGCAGAGTGGGGCAGGGTGAGGATGCCACTTATTTTGTGCCCTCATCTTTCATGTCCTGACCACTGAGAGCAGTGCTTCCTTCTTTAGGGAGAGCGCCCTGAGAGCTGGGCTTGGGAGTCTCGTTACAGATTGAGGCCATGGCATTCTATCCATCCAGATACAAGCTCACGGCCAAGCTGCAGGTCTTATTCGAAGTGTCCGCGGAATCAGGTAGTAAAGGTTTGTGAAGAGCATCCTGGGAAGCATCATCCGTTCCCAGACAAACCCTCCACACTTCGGGGATGAGACAGACTCCTCTCATTGGCCCATTTCGTGGACCATGTTGCAGTTCCCAGGATGGTAGCGTTTCAAGGAGGAAGAGGTGAAAAGATTCGTGTTTACTTCTGGCAGATAAATGCTACATGTTTGCCAAAAAAAGGCATATCCAGCAGATACATAATTGTTTTACATTTTCACAAACTTTTATTCAGACTCAAAGGGCAAAAAAACTATTTTCATTCATGCTTGCCAGATTGTTGAAGACGGGGAGTACGTTGTACTTAATAACAATCACTAATACGTCTTTTGTAAGCTCCATACCTGCTAGCCACACAGTAGCATCTCTTCTTTTTGCTGTTTATTTCCAAAGAGAAGGTTATCTTATACTGTTACAAGCAGAGAATTTTAAGCACGAATAGAGACAAAATATCCCCCATACCCAATCAATACCCTGAAGGTCAGAAAACCAGTTTAATTTACTTAACAGTTAATTCGTGATATAGTTAAAGTCTTGGCATATGCTGTTGTAATCCTGTCAAATTCATGATTCTAAATTTAACCATTTAAAATTATTAACTATTGTTCATTTATTTCTGTACAATAATTCGTATTTTCTCTACATGAGTCATGTCTTTTTAAGGCAGACAGACGCAACCAAGAATATTGAAATTTAGTATGAAGCTGTATGTTTTAGTTTATAGTCAATGGGAAAAATCCTAAAATATCCAATATTCAATTTTATACATTTTGTTTTCACTCCAGTCGTATATCAACTTGGTAAACTAAGTATTTCTAAGTTAAAGACAATCAAGTTTAATGAGCAGCATTTGGAAGTCTAGGAAGAGCCTTTTTTTTTGTTTTTTGGCTGCGCCGCGCAGCTTGTGGAATCTTAGTTCCCCAACCAGGGACTGAACCCAGGCCCTCGGCAGTGAGAGCGCCGGGTCTTAACCACTGGACCGCCAGGGAATTCTGGAAAAGCCTTTTGAAATGCCTTCCCCACATTGAGAAAGAGGATTGACTTGGTAGCAAATCAAAGTCAAATTGATTTTCACATCTTTGCTGTCAACACGACTGAAGCAGGACCTAAGTGAATTGTCAGCCAATAGATCGTTTAAAATAATTTTTTCAGGCTAAGTCAGTATGTGCTTTTTTTGAGGGGGCATATAAGTCAGAAGCGTTCAAACAATTCAGTGACAGTTGCTATAACAAAACTCCTTCCTTTCCCATGTACTCATTATGGGCATACCTACTTCTTAATGCTGAGGGCCATGTGAATAACAAACAGGTGTACAATTAAAACTTACCCCTGTCTTATTTTAGCAATCAATAATCTTCATGAATGGATACATGAAAAGACCCAACCTTTAGCCCCATTAATTTAATAAAAATTTACCCGTTCATGTTTAGTAATTATTAAAATTTGTAAGACATTGATGTGAATAACTCAATCCAGGAGACATTGCTTTTTTATATTTGGGAAACAAGACTGCTAAGAAATTAGAAAGAATATCTATCTATCTATCCATTTATCTTTATCTTGCAGAAAACTGATCAGTAAAAATTTTTAGGCATAAGAATATATTTAAATAGGGTACATTTCTGTGGAGGGGAAGACTGTAAGTGTGAATTTCAGAGGAAAAAGAATGATATAAATTTTCTGTTAAATAATAGGACTTGTTTTCCCAAAGTTCCTTTAGTATGTAAACAAAGAAAGCTTGTGTGTGATTCTGGCTTTTCAGTATATTCTTCTGCTTCTTCAATAAGCCCTACACCAAGGGAACCATTTAGGGATTATTTTAATATTTGTATGCAGACTGTGGACAGGCACAGATCCTTCCTGAATTTTAAAGCTAGGATTCTGGTTCCTAGCCTTCCAAATAAAGAGCATTGTCTTTTAGGGTGCTCTCTTAATAAACTGTAGTTTTATCTGGACGAATTACATGTTATAGTTTTTGTGAGTAGTCTCACCCCATGTTTCCAACAGATAATATTCATACCAACCTCATGGAGTTTCAGGGCAAGTCTTATTTTTATCTCCTTTTATAGTACAATTGATGAAACTAGAGAGAGACCTGTTGTCAGTTATGGAAATTCTTAACGTGATTCTCAACTCTAACATATAGTTTGTAATTGGTAAGTTTTGCTTATAGCGTTACATTATATTTTTAACTCTGTAATAATCCCAGGGATGGGACAAATCCGAGAATAAAACATTATCAGAGAAAATGACTTGAAGTTGAGGTTATTACCCATATGAAAACAGAGAAGCGAGCAGAGATTAGCCTGCTTTGTTTTCCCTCCGGGGAGGCTGCTTTGCACCAGCATCAAACCGTCCAGCCCTCTGGGGACCATATCGCTGCCCCTGTGCCCAGCCTGGTGCCCCTTGCTGCTTTGACATCTCTGGGGCGCAGTATTTTTGTTCTTTCTCAGCTCAGCAAACTAGAAGTAGGTTTGAGTTTCTCTGTTCCCTGAGGTGTCAGCTTCTTCAAGGTAATAGGCATTTAAGCAGCTTATCAAGTTTAAAAATAAAAATTAAACTGTGCAGTTAAAAATAATTTAGATGGTAAATTTTACATTATATGTATTATCAAAATAAGAAAAATACAGATGCTAATCCCTTCTTACACGATACAGTTAAGTCCTAGTTTTCTGTGTCAAGGCCGTAGAGCCCTGGTGTAGATTGCTCAATCTATTTGTGAGGTTATGGTTCCTCTCCACTAGGAATAGTTGTGGCTCTGAGCCCGAAGGCCAGCAGCTGTAAGGGGTCCTGTAGGGCAGATAATCCACAGCATCAGAACTGAGCATGTGTCAGAACAGGCTTGGCCGTAATGTAATTTTTGTCAAATTAATTAATTTATTTTTGGCTGCGTTGGGTCTTTGTTGCTGCACACGGGCTTTCTCTAGTTGCGGTGAGCGGGGGCCACTCTTCGTTGCGGTGCGCTGGCTTCTCGTGTTGTGGAGCATGGGCTCTAGGCTCATGGGCTCAGTAGTTGTGGCTTGAGGGCTTCAGTAGTTGTGGCTCACAGGCTCTAGAGTGCAGGCTCAGTAGTTGTGGCGCATGGGCTTAGTTGCTCCGTGGCATGTGGGATCTTCCTGGACCAGGACTCGAACCCGTGTCCCCTGCATTGGCAGGCGGATTCTTAAGCACTGCACCACCAGGGAAGTCCCCGTAATGTAATTTCAAAAGCTCCAAATAAGGTCACTTTGGGCCACTACAACAAAATACCATATTTCTTATAAACAGTAGAAATGTATTGCTCACAGTTCTGGAGGCTGGAAGTCAAGGTCAGGGTGGCAGCATGGCCGGGTGAGAGCCCTCTTCTGGGTTGCCAACTCCTGATCTCTTGCTGTGTCCTCACCTGAAGGAAAGGGCGAGGGAGCTCTGTCTCTTTTATAAGAACACTAATCCCATTCATGGGGGCTCCACCCTCATGACCTAATAACCTCCCAAGGCCCCCCCCTCCCAATATCATCGCCTTTGGGGCTTGGGATTCAACAGATGAATTTAGAACTGGGGGGCACAAACATTCAGACCGTAGCAAGATGGAGCCTGGAGTGGGGCTTTCAGAAATAGACTGACCTGAGTCTCCCCGCGGCACCCCACAGGCTGTGTGACCTTGGGTTACGGAAATTTATTGGATATTTGTTTTCTCTCCTATAACTTGTGCCACGGTAATAGTACTTACCTCAGAGGGCGGTTGTGAGAATCAGTGTGCGCGCTGCCGTGGGAAGTGGGCCACCACCGTGACCTCAATACTGGGGCCCTTCTGGCCGCTCTCTGGCGTTTTGGACCTGCTACCACATTTGGAAATCAACCAGCTTGCAGTGTAGATTGACATTAAGATATCAGAGCTGTGTATGGGATTAAGGTCTGAGAAGAGGACGATTGTACTAAAGATAATACATGAAATGTATTCACTTATTCATTAAAACATTTAGTGAATGTCTGCTAAATGCCAGACTCTGATAGACAATCAAACCACAGTCGGTAGATTGAACTTTTGTTAGGTGTTTGGTCTTGTTAACGATGCTGAGAGAAGCATGGTGTAATAAGGTGCATCTCTGAATGAGGAGATAGGATGTATTTGGCCTGCACCGGGGAGGGTATGAATTCTCTTGCAGAGAGCATGCGTTAGGCAATTAATTTTCCCGTTTTCTTGCTGTGTCATTAAACGTACCTGGGGCAAATCATTTGACGTTCTCAGGGTTCACCTTTCTCTCGCACGATGAGAAGCTGATGCGGATTTGGGTTGCTGATTGTTTCGCTGTGAGGATGGGACGGGGGTGGTGGTAGGTGAAGAGCTGCGCCACCTAAGGTCACTCGGAGGCCACGAACTCAGGGTGCCAGTTCTGCATTTTTGAAAGAACTTGCCTTAGTTCCGGCTTGAGACCTTCTGCTGGTGGCAGAAAGTTGAATGCAGGCTTAGTCAGTTGATTTAGGCTTTTCTCAGTCAGTTCCGGGTTTCTTTCCTCTTTTTCTCCTTGGAGCTGCAGCTGCCTGGGCAGAGCCCCGGTGTTGGTGTTGGCCCTTGGTCATCTCTGTCTGGCGTCTGCTGGAATGTCCTGTCTCTGTCTAGCATCTCAAACAGCCACGCCGTGTCCCCTTGGTCCTGATGAGAAGGCTGCCCCAGCCTCCGCCCTTGCTGAGTCCAGTGGTGGAGGCCCAGTTTTGGTGCTAATTCATTCTTCACTGCTTCGAACACACCTCCCCTCTTGGGGTGAGAGGGGGGCTGTGAGAAGGTAGGTGCTTTCCCTGCCTCTCGGGGGCTGTGGACGTGGGGACAGGGACCCTCTTTGGCCCCAGCAGTGTCTCCCCTCTCTCCCCGCCCTGATTTTTCTTCCGCAAAGTGTGGAATCTTTATTATTTAATCTCTCTTCATCTGTGATGCCTAAATCTGTTGTTTACCTGCCACACCTGTTTAAGGCAAATCATCACATTTAGTAAAGACAAAGAATTTGTGGCTCTAAATCAGAGCTTTTCAATGTTTTGTGGTTTCAGAGACCCCTGTAAGAATGTCATGAATTTCATGAATTTTCGGACCAGAAAAATGCAAAGAAAATGCACACACTCGTGATTGGGTGTTTTGTGGACTTTCTGAAGCTGAGGCTTTCATGTCCTTGATGCCAACTGCTGGCCTTGCATCAGGCAGAAATTCCATCACCCGACTTTCCAGAACAGAAAAGACTCTCTAAAGTAGAATGTACTAAAAACAGCACATTAGAATCAGAGAGCTTAGAACAGAAAGTAATAGGAAAGCCTTCAGGTGCCTTCACTTCAACCATGAAGAAACTGGGACCCCCAGACAATGGGCGATTGACCCGGGTCACTCAGACGCTGCGGGTGAGGATGCAGATGTGTGAGCTCCTGTCACTGTCACATGTACTGACAGTGTGCTACTGAACCTCCAGTCGGGAGCAGCCTGGTCTCTGGTCAGACAGTGGGGCTGGACTGTCATGAACTAGGTCACCTGGACTGGGTATGGGCCTAGCCAGCCTGTAGGTTTTCTCTTCTGAGAGAAATACAACTGAAAACAAACTAACCAACCAACTAACCAACGTAACTAATTAACCAAATAACTAGCCAACTAACCAACCAACTAGCCAACCAGCTAACTAACTTCCTAACCAACCAAATAACTAGCCAACTAGCCAGCCAGCCAACTAGCCAACTAGCCACCAGCTAACTAACCAACCAACTAACTAAATAAGTAGCAATAAGTTTTCAAGATCTTTAAAAATACTTCCCTGGTGGCACAGTGGTTAAGCATCCGCCTGCCAATGAAGGGGACACGGGTTCGAGCCCTGGTCCCGGAAGATACCACATGCCGCGGAGCAGCTAAGCCCGTGCGCCACAACTGCTGAGCCTGCACTCTAGAGCCTGCGGGCCACAACTACTGAGCCCACGCACCACAACTACTGAAGCCCACGCGCCACAGCTACTGAGCCCACGAGCCACAACTACCGAAGCCCATGCGCCTAGAGCCCGTGCTCGGCAACAAGAGAAGCCACCGCAATGAGAAGCCTGCGCACTGCAACCGAAGAGTAGACCCCGCTCACCGCAACTAGAGAAAGCCTGTGCGCGGCAACGAACACCCAACACTGCCAAAAACAAACAAATAAATATTTGTAAAAATACAGGGCTAAAAGTAAGATATAAAGTTATAAAAGTAATACATATAATAATGTAAAAAAAAGCATTAAAAAAATACTGACACCCTTGGATTCTGTCACTCCATTTATAGGAGTCTATTTTAAGGAAATCATAACTGATGCTTGCAGAGATTCATCATAGCTATTCATGGAGTAGCTATTCTAATGGTTTTAAAAAATCTAAATCATTAATGGGAAAGTTAATGCATCAGTCAGGAGACTTCTATGCACTAGGATACCACATAGACACTCGTAACTTGTTGAAGAACTCTTAATGATACAAGGCAACTTTTCATGATATTTTAGGTAAAAAAATAAGAATAAAAATATAGATTATAATTTCAATTATGTGAGTTGATACATGCCTATATACATATATTTATTAAAAAACAAGCTCAGATTTTGCACTGTATTTAAAATTTGGATCTGCTATGATCACAATTTATTTTTACTTATATAGCTTACGTTACAAAGAAAGAAACCTTACAAATGATTTTTCATAACTCTAAGAAAGCTTTTACATTCCATACTGTTATTTGGGTCAATTAAAACAAAGCCCATTTCGTCAAAGTTGAATTAGCTGCCACATGTTTGGTTAGAAACTTAAGTTTTGGTAACCTCCATGCAATAAATAAATAAAATTCCTCACAACAAGTAGAACAGTATTAGTCTCAAGACCAAAGGTTTTTATAGCAATTAACCATTTTGATTAGACTATAAGCTCACAGGAGTATTTATTGTCAGTGAGAGGATCTACTGCTCTGTCCCCCAGAGTCTCTCTTCTCTTTAAACTGGGCGGACTGCTCGGCCAGGAAATCCCCAAGGCTATAAAGCGCCCCCTTAATTGCTTCTGGAACTTGTGGTCTTTGGTTTGTTAAAACATAAACTGGAGCATAGTGGACAGGGGGAGTTGGGCAGCACGGGGCAGAGGTGCTGGAGGTCGGGGCCGTTAGACCTGGGAGAGATGCACATGCAGGAGGTGGGGAAAGGAGGCTGTTCATTGGCTGGAGCTCAACCTGCTTGGCTCTTTGTGGTGGGTGGTCCTTAGGTGTTGAGGCATTTACAGGCTGAGGTTTTGGTTCGCTTTCCTCTGCTGCTAAGGCACTAGAGCCTCCTTAGTCCGATGGCCTCCTTGTTGAGCTAATTTACAGCTTTTAATGATGGTTTTAGTTAAGGCTGAAAAGAGTATTGGAGCGCATACCTCCCTCTGTAGACACATCTGCGTCCCTCCCAACTTTACCTACACACTGCCTCCTGGATCCGGGGCTTCTCTTGACGCCCAAGCCCACCCCCTGGGTCCCATGCAGGGGGAGGCCAGGTGGAGGGGCTGGGGTGCTGCCCCTGCTGCATAGGGGCCAGTCCCAAAGCTGACCTGGCCCCAGCCTGGCCCCCAGAGCTTCTTCCTGGTGCCTCTCTGGCTTCTCTCTGGGCACAGTCCTGGTTCCCTCAGTTCTCCTACTAGACTCCTCAGAGCCACAGCATTTCCTCCAAGAGGCCTCCCTGGCCCCAGTCTTGTTGGCCTCTCCCCAAGGCTGCGAGCTCTTGAAAGCAGAGAGGGTGTCTGGCTCACTGCCCTGTACCCAGCCCCTCAGCAGTGCTGGGTAAACAGGTGATCGATTTGCATGTGAACAATTTACACCAGAAGTGGAATGACTTTCCCTAAAAGAAGCCTATGGAGGAGTCGATGGCCACGTTCAACAGCATTTACTCGGTAGAGAGGGGAGGGATGCCTGGACCCAGCTCCTGGCTGAACCTCAGGGAGGTCCTGGCGGGGGTGGTCCCTGTAGAGACGGGGGCTCCAATGTGCAGTGAGGGGCACCAGGCTGTGCCGAGCTGCCTCAGTGGCCCCCAGCCCTTGGCCTTGGAGAACAGGCAGTGTTCAGCTGTCGAATGGCAGAGACTAAGCCATGAAAGGAAGGGACACTTGGGGATGAAATCGGCCTCGTTTTTTTAAGTGTCAAGAGGTCGGCGATGAATTGCTTTCTTCCCTCCTCAGGCAGGAGGGCTGGGAGGCCCTGCGGTGGGTGAGCAGACCTCCTACGAAGGATGATACTTGGCATTGTGCTTCCTGGGGCTGAACACTTTTTGGAGGTGCAGTTTTCCATCAATAGAATGGGGTCAGTAATGCCTATTTGATAGCGTTGTTATGAAGATGAAATGAGATCATGAATTTGGGTTATTACAGGTCCTGACACAGAGTTGGTGCTCAAGTGCTAACTCCAAAAAGCAATTGTCTCCTTGTAAGAGAGAGGCTCGCCAAGTTGGATGACCCTTCACAACTCTCACGTACAATTCAGTTTAGAATCAGGTTTGGGAACCGTTACCTGAAGCCCTCGTGGGTCTGTAATGGTCCATCCTATGCTTGCTCGTGACCTACATTTTCAAGCTGAGTGATTGTTTTCCTAGTTAACCTGCCAACATCCGCTTTTTCAATACCACTCGGCCATTACCGTGGCTACGCTAATTTAGGTGAATAAAACGTAGATGGTTTCTTTTTAAAATTTCCATGAATGCAAATGGGTTTCTGGACTCAAATATCATGGCCTCGTTTTGGCCACTGATTTGTTGGTGGAGGTCGTGAGATGTCATTTCCAATAGCAGGTTTGTGTTTTTCTGGAAACTTTACCCCACAGACGAAGTCTCTGCTCTTCCTTTCAGGGAAGGGGACAATGGAAATGACACTCTGTACTCTTGCTTGCTGGCTTTTATGTGCGCATCTGGACAAATTGAAAGCAGAGCAGAAAGCAGCAGTCTCTTACGCGTTTCAAAGGTGCGGGGAAGATAAACACCATTTGAATTGTCAAGTCACTCTTCACGATAGAGGAAGAGAAATTGTGAGCAGCATAGAAGGAAAACTGGGGCAAACAGACAAAAGAGCGTGGTGAGGCCGAGTCGTGGCCCTGCCCTTCAGGTTTTCATGTGAGAGACGCGAGGACGGACAAAAGTGGAGGGAAAGGCCGCAGGTTCTGGGCTGAATTCCGTCGTTCTGGCTTGGGACTCTTGACTAGTGACGACTCCTTGTTCTTCAGTTTCACAGATAAGCAAACTCATCAAGACAAATTATTTGTGCTGGTAAATAATAAAGATAATCAAGGCCAATCAGTAAGCACACATTATATTTTAGTAATAATTTCTAGCGTAAATGAAATTGCACCCTCACACGCATGCTTGGCACTGGCGGATCCAGCTGGCGGTCCATTTACCTGCTCTCTTAAACAGGGCAAGGGGGTGACCCCAGGCCAGCGGTCGGAGGGCCGGAGGTGTGGATTGGTGTGTCCTACCCCAGTTCGGTAGGCGCCACTGTAGTTAAGAGATTAGGTAAAGTTGGGGTGTGTGGGGGGCATGGGAGACGGATCACAAAAGCCAGGGAATGGAGTCTAAATGGATCTTAAAAAAAAGGCCAGGGAACTGTGTAGAAAATTCAGCTTTTTAAGCTAAGAGTCTGGGAATCAGGGAAGAGAGCCGGGACAGCTGGGATCAGGAATTGCCCGTGGGGTTTGCTGCAGGCTCCCAGCAGGGGGTGGTGAGTGGTTAAAAGGCCACAGTGGAGTCCGGGGTCCTTCCCAGGGCACAGCAGCCGGAAGGCAAAAAATTCTGCAGGCTCACGATCATGGTCTCCTGGCCAGCTGAGTGAGGCTGACCCGCTATGCTGTCCGTGCCCTGTGTAGGGGTTTCCTTACTGGTAACCCCACAGGGGGCACACTCTGGAGCACTCGTGGGCACCAGTGAGGCGTCCTGCTCCCCCCTATTCACGGTCCTGCAGCGGCTGGCATTTTACTTGCATCAGCCCCAGTGACGTTGCCCAGAGAGCTGGTTCCCCACCGTCCTCGTCACACCATGCATCATCACACTTTTTGTCCTTTGTCAAAGTGGGCTGTGGAGCAAGTCAGCTTGGGCCTGAGTCCTGGACCTGCCACTCGCGAGCTCTGTGACCTTGGGCAGGTGACTTAACATCTCTGTGCCACTGTTTCTGCTTCTATAAAATGGTGAGAGTAAGGGTACCCAACTCGTAGGGCTGTGATTAGGAACATGCGCCATAATATTTACATGACCTCGGATAAATCTCGTGTTAACTAAATCCCATCCACTAGTGCTTGATGACTCTGCCAGTTTTCCGATTCTTTGAAGTGTAGCCAAACACACAACATCCTCAGTAATCCAACACGTGCAGCGCGCATGGCGTGTGAGGGTCCCGGGCTGAAAAATCTGAGGACTTGACCTAGGAGGTAAGACTTTGTTCTTTTTTCATTCAGCCCCACACGACACAGCGCTGAATTCCCATCAGCCATGGATATGGTCCTCGGCTTTCTTTCTTTCTTTTATTAAAGTAAGAAAACAATATTTATTCATTCATTCACTCACTCAATGAACATATAAGTGCCTACCATCTGAGGGATGGTATGATCTGGAATCTAAAATTAAGTGATGTAGTCTGTGCCCTCAAGAGTTTTTAAGATAGTCAATAAATAAGTGATTAAAATGCATTGTGGCAAAGGTTAGTAGGAGGCACTACTAACCTTTGTCATGGAAGGGGTATAAGGCAGGGGGTCGGGAACGGCCTCCGAGAGGAGATGCTGTCTGAATGGGATGCAGGAGAGGTACTGCTGGCACTTCACTGCGGCTGCAGCGCCAGTGTGGAAAGATGCGGCGGAGCTGAGCGCGGAGTGTAGAGCAGAGGTCGTGTGAAAGAGCTCTGCCTCTGCTGAGACCCATGTCAACCCCCTGAAAGATTTAAGGAAGTCGGTCCCCTGCTTTCAAGCCCACAGCAACAATCTGTCTCCACAAGGGAGATGCCCTGCTTCCTCCCGTGATTCTTCATTCTAATCTCATTGGCTGGCTTGGATTCTCCGCTGCTAGGCAACACTTACTTTCTCTGTGTCCTTTTTGTCCTTCCCATCCAGCTGGGTAGGGAGCTCAGGAGCTCTGCAGCCAGCAAAGTTCACAAAGGCAAATAAAAGAGAGAACAGGGAGGGCGAGGGGAGTGAGCTGTCCTGGCCCCGCTGGGAGGCCCTGAGCTTCTGGCCATCCAGGCAGCAACCCGCTGGGCCAGGCAGCTGCCCATCAGGCTGTCCAGAGCCCCTCTCTGTCCCCGCTGCCACCTCCTCTCCTGTCCTGGGACTCAGTGTGAGCCTTCCTGGTGGGGCAGGATGGGCTGGAAGTCCCTAGAATTTGCCCAGTAGAATGTGTGGTAAAGGTCATTTGAAGAGCGTGTAAAAAGCTTTTGGGGGCTTTCCTGGTGGCGCAGTGGTTGAGAGTCTGCCTGCCGATGCAGGGGACACGGGTTCGTGACCCGGTCCGGGAAGATCCCACGTGCCGCGGGGTGGCTGGGCCCGTGAGCCATGGCCCCTGAGCCTGAGCGTCCGGAGCCTGTGCTCCGCAACGGGAGAGGCCACAACAGTGAGAGCCCTGTGTACCGCAAAAAAAAAAAAAAAAAGCTTTTGGGCCCGGGAGCTGGTGTGGCCTCAGCTCAGTTTGTTTTCTTCCAGTTCTGCCCAAGCTCTGAGCCAGCCCTGCTCCAGGCTGGGCTCTCCAGGCTTCTCCACCTGCAGGGGGGCCGGCTCCACCCACCACCTTCCACAGCATCCGTGGGACTGCTTTCTCTGCAGGAAGAGGCTGCTTGGAGGTTCTAATTGTTCTAACGTTTGTTTTCTGTAAAGCACAGGGGAGGCCCCTATCAGGAGCCACCCAAGGGCACTCCCTCAGCACTCTTTGTTCCTGGCCAGATGGGTTTACACCCCCAGGCTGACCTTGTTCACGGAGGGAGCACCGCCTGACCCATCCCACTCAGCTGTGAATCCAGAGGCCGGAAAGGTCCGCTGTCCCACAGCCAAGAGGAGTCACAGGTGTTCTCTGCCTTTCCAATCATGTGGCTGAAGTTCTGGGAACCAAGGGAACCCCTTTACCTGCCTGGGTCTGGTGTCTGCCTCTCTGTCTCTCTCTTCTGTTTTTGAACTGTAAACAGATTTGTTTCTCAAATATTAGATACTTAAAAATATTTACATATACTTTAAAGATACAGGTACTATCGCAATAATGATAATAATCACACCACCCGGATACTCGCCACCCCCCCACTTCCCCTCCAGCTAAGGAAGGTGCATCACCAGGCCCTTGCAGGACTCCTGAGTCTCCCTGTGGCCCCTCCCCTCCCTCACCTTTGCGGTGACCGGGATCTTGAATAGTATGTTTAGCATCCCTTGCTTTTCTTCCTGGTTTACTTCAGGTGAATCCCTAATCCGTATATTCAGTTTTCCACCCTTTTACATTTTATATAAATAGAGTCACATGGTAAGAATTGTCCTGCAACGTATTTTTCAAATGTCAGTCTTTTCCAAAGATTCATCCACGTTCATGAGTATAACTGCTGCGTTCCTTCTTTTTTAGCCTCTGCTATATAAGGACGCCCTGGGTGAGTGAACCACAATGTGCTTACCTTTTCTCATTGGTCTTTGGGTCTGGCTATGTTTTCTTGCCCCTTCAGCCAGTGTGGCCACAGACTCACATTTTCTCATTGGTCTTTGGGTTTGGCTATGGTTTCTTGCCCTTTCAGCCAGTGTGGCCATAGACTTTACTTCCAGAACTCGGGTGCACAGGGCAGTAGTTTCCCCAAGGTGGCAGTTCTCAAAACTTTCTGTTCTAGGACCCTTCACATTCTTAAAAACTATCGATGGAAGGGCTTTTGTTTGGATGGGTTATATATATTGATGTTTAATATATCAAAAATTAACAGTGAGGACTTCCCTGGCTGTCCAGTGGTTAAGACTCCGCACTTGCACTGCAAGGGGGCACGGGTTCGATCCCTGGTCGGGGAACTAAGATCCCTCATGCCACATGACGAGGCCAAAAGAAAAAAAAAAAAAAACTTAACAGTGAATGATTTTTTTAAAAAAATTATTTATTTATTTATTTACTTTTGGCCATGTAGGGTCTTCATTGCTGTGTGCAGGCTTTCTCTAGTTGCGGCGAGCAGGGGCTACTCTTGGTTGTGGTGCGCGGGCTTCTCATTGCGGTGGCTTCTCTTGTTGCGGAGCACGGGCTCTAGGCGCACGGGCTTCAGTAGTTGTGGCATGCAGGCTCAGTAGTTGTGGCTCGCGGGCTTAGTTGCTCTGCGGCATGTGGGATTTTCCTGGACCAGGGCTCAAACCCATGTCCCCTGCATTGGCAGGCGGATTCTCAACCCCTGCACCACCAGGGAAGTCCCAACAGTGAAAGATTTAAAAATATTAATTCATTTAAAATAGCTATAATATACCTGTTACATGTTAATATGAATAACATTTTAACGAAAATAATTATATTTTCCACAACAAAAAAGAAGTCTCTATAAAAGTCCCGGAAGTACAGGGTTGGAGAGCTTTGGGGTTGGTGAACACTCCCAAATGCCGGAGGGGTGGTGACCCCCACTCCTCGGGGACAGACGCTCCTGTGCTCGGAACCCTTTGGGACCTCTACGTATCTTTTTATGAGGTGGGTCATTCTTCATCATATCCTTTATTATATAATGTACTGGTAAATATAATCAAGCCTTTCCCTGCGTTCTGTGAGCTGTTCTAGCAAACGATTGAACTTGAAAGAGTAATGGGACCCCTGATTTACACGCAAGTTGGCCAGAAGTGTGGGTAAGCTGGGGACCCCACTACGTGAGACTGGCATTGAAGCGGGGTGGGAGTCTTGTGGAACTGAACCCTTAGCCTGTGGGATCTGACGCCATCTCCGGGTAGATAGTGTCAGAACTGAGCTGAACTGTCAGATCCCAGCTGGTGTTGGCAAATGGGTTGGTGTAGGAAAAACCCCACACATTTGATGTCGGAAGTATTGAGTAAGCGCAGAAGTGCTTTTTCTTTTCACAGAGGCTGCTGGCAAAGTGAGCCAGTACTGTGGACCGCCCCCAGTTGCTCAGCCCCTGTGCCGTACGCGCCCTGCTTGGTGGGGCTTTAGGAAGAAGGAATAAGAGGGCACGAGGCTATGACATTTGCTTTTATTTAAGGCTGTCACCAGTTCTTAGCTGAATGTTGGCTGGGATTTATTTGTAAACGGGCTTCCACGTTGTCGTCGACCTTTCTGACTTATTTAATGCCCTCGGGATTTTATCGGCTGCACTTCGTGAAGAAGTGATGCTGTACGTCTCCCCCCTGCACTGGCCGGGTGAGCATGGCTTGTGTGGAAATCACTCAAGGACGCTACCCGCCGGGTGGCCCCGAGGTCACAGAAGAGAAGGGCTCACAGACCAAATGAAAGTGCTCAAATCACATGGTCTCTTCAATAAGTTTAAATCACAGTGAGAAGCAAGGGAAAGAGAAGGGCAAAGTAACACACTTACCATGTGTTATATGAGGTGTTATGGAAAAGCCCGAACGAACTTTTGGGCCAACCCAGTAGGATAGGGTGCACTCTCTGAACATTGGGGTGCTCTGTGCTTCTCACCTGGGACCAGAATAGGTGTCACCAGTGGGCAGCCAGATGAAGACCTCATGAGTGGTAGGTAGTCATGTGAATTCAGTACTTCCTGAATATCCAGTGACTCTTGTGTATTTGTTCTATTAAGAATATTTAGGACCAAAGTACCCTATGGGTATATCTTGGAACTTACACGTACTGATGTTCAGCACAAGGTCTACTTACCACTTATATAGTTCTGTGTATGTTCAACAAACTTTTTGCTTATAAGCTTCATATCTATTTAAAACATCTTAAAGAGTTTTAGCTGTGTTGGGCAAACTGCAAATTTCTTCGTCTGATAAAATTGAATGTTCTCAAAGCAAATGCACATTACAGTTTGCACAATGGCCACTTCAGGAATCCTAATTTGTTTGTTTCAAGCAAAAGCAAGAAAAACAAAAACAAAAGCAACATATCTCTGTGTAGCTGAGGCAGTTAACAGTTGTATCTAAAAATGGAGCACATGTGGAGTCTCTGTTATTTTCCTCAATGTTGTAATCAGCCAGATCTGTGTCGTCTGGTGGGTTAGCCATTGACCCACATGGCTCCTAAGTACTGGAACTGTGGCTGGTCTGAATTGAGATGTGCCTTAAGTGTAAGATATGTACCAATTTCAAAGACTTAGTATGAAAAAAAGCAAAATATCATAATGTTGCATAATTTGTATATCAATTATATATTGAAATTATAATATTTGATTACATTGGATCAATTAAAATACTATTAAAATAATTTTGTCTATTTCTTTTTACTTTTTAAAATGTGGCTTCTAAGGACTTCCCTGGTGGTCCAGTGGTTAAGACTTCGCCTTCCAATGCAGTGGGTGAGGGTTCGATCCCTGGTCGGGGAGCTAAGATCCCACATGCCTCGCGGCCAAAAAACCAAAACATAAAACAGAAGCAATATTGTAATAAATTCAATAAAGACTTTGAAAATGGTCCACATCAAAAAAAAATATTAAAAAAAATAAAATGTGGCTTCTAGAAAATTTAAAGTTACATATGTTTCTACTAGCATTATATTTCTACTGGAAGGCACTCCTCTAGAAAACAGCACCATCGAATTACTTATTAGGTGTTGAAACACACCCATTAAAATGGATTTAAAATTCCCCTGTTTGCTTTTCCAGTTTTTCTTAGCTTACTGAGACATTTGACAAAGTTGCCTGCTCAAGGAAGGCCATTCCTGTATGAAAAGTCAGTCATACATTTTCAGATTATAAGCCAGTGAGGGCTCTTTCTAAGGTTAAAGCCTCTCAATTATTCAAAATTCATCTAATTTTTTTTTGCCCTCTCTCTAACTTTACCAATGTGCACTTGCTCAACATAGATAAAGTGTAAATGTTTCCTTTGGTGGAGTTTATTCATACAAAATCAGAATTAGAGTTGTGGCTTCAACCCAGTTCAAAAAAAACTGCTCAGTTATACTTTACGTGCTCTTCTGTTTGCCATCTGGTGAGGTTCATTGAGGCTTCTTTTGAGTTGTGTTTGAATGCCCCTGCTTTTTTTTTTTTTCTGCCTAGGACTTATCTTGAGATGGGCAAAAAGAGAAATTAAAATCTACAAGTGATAAGTAAATTTGGGAACCATATAACCAAGAACAGAAGAGGCTGTTCATAAGATTCTTGCCAATATTTGGACTTCATTTTTGTCTGCCACTCAGAAGGCGCAATGGACGTTGCTGGGGAGGTTTCTGAAGCTGTGCTGAGCTCAGTCACGAAGGCACAGTGGGGACAAGACGGGCATTTAAAACGTGACCCTCTCTGCCCGTCCTCTGCAAGCAGTTGTCTTCACAGTTCCTGTGCAGAAGGTTCACTACCTGTAGTCGGTGGTAGATCAGATGTTTGGAGGCTTTTAGCTCGTCTTTTGGTTTTCAGGATATTATTTCAATTATATACAGCGATTCCTTAAGAAAAGGGCCAGGGAGAGGAAGTGTGTGTAAAACGCTTACATTCATTAATGCAGCCATAGGTTTAAGAAGCTCAGAGTGTACTCATGAAGTTGACCCTGTAGGGGATACGGAGCTCTCTTGGTTTTTCGGTGTCTAAGAGTTAAAGGAACCACGTCAAAGCTACAGTAAACCCTCTCAGACTGAAGACACCGCTTTCACCCTCGTGGTTACAGCTGGTGCTTCTTGTCCTGCTGGGGGCTCTCAGCAAGTGTGGGAGCCCAGGTGAGATCATTATCTGTGCTTGTGCATGATCATTGCACGTGTCTCAGGCCGATCAGGAGGTGGCTGATGGAGGCCTGTCTGGATGCTTCCGGGACACCACGTGGTCTAGGTGGTCTCCTGTCTCACAGCATGGCTGCCGCATCCAGAAAGTGACTGGTAGGGAATATTGATTTCTTGGAAGAGGACTTGGTGATCCGAGGGAGGACTGTTTTCAACAAGGGCTTGGGCCTTGACCACGTTTGTCTTAAACAGGGCAGACATGCATCTGGGGAGACCAGGAGAGCAGGAAACTTGGATATGATGTGAAGGGGGACCCGGCAGCAAATGAGAAGAGTGAAGCTGTCTCTTCCATTAAATTTGGGATCATTCATCCTCCAATACCTTGTCATGTCCTGTTTCAGAGACCTTCCCACATGCAGATTTATCACTTTTCTAGAAGCCGAATGGAGTGTTCCAAGTGATTGCACGGTAACAGTGTGAGGGACATGCCTGTTTACTCAGGCATGCAAGGTATGCCCTCTGAAATGCAGGGTTTTGTTTCTAATCGGTTCTCTTTTTCTCTTCCTTTTCTGTACTTTCACACCCAGAACCTCCCAATTGAAAAGGACATTGGGTGACTGCCCATTATTTAAATCATCCTCTCCACGCAAAGCCCTTGAGTGATTTGGGGTTGGGAGGAGATAAGACAAAGAGTCCATCAATTTCTTATTTGCACATAGTGTCTTGACACGTTAATAAACCAATCCAGAATGACTAATCATAATCTTTTCACGTTATAAAGTATATATCTCATGGCTGTAGTCATTAACGCCAAATGAAATGAGGGCTAAATGGGGATTTTAGCCGTAATCCCATTGTAGAGTTCCTCAGGGATATACATTATACTTTAATAAACCAGTAACTTATGAGAATTTGTCACTGTAGTCAATTCTGGTGTAGTATTATCACTTTAGAGAAAATCCAGTTCTAGAAATCTTATTTCCCATTCACACAATATGTTTAGACTTACTGCCTTTTATTCTCAGATTTGGTTATCACATTTTAATTATTACCTTTATTAGCCCTCTCCCTAAAAACCTGTGCTTTATATGTATCTTGGTATCTCTCTCCTTGAACTCTTCAGCCCTTGGGAGTGACCTTCCTCTTGAATATCTAAACAAAATAATTGAGCCTTATCTAACATGACTGCAGCAAGTTCCGTCCTGAAGTCCTAAAGTGTGTCTCTGAAGGTTCTGGGTTATGGTTATGTTTTCTCCTGGTTGTTACTTATTCCCTTTTACTGCAAGTGACTTCTAGCTGTTTGCCTTCCATCTCTGGCCATGCGTGATGTCGCTGTCTCTGTGAATCCCTCAATCCATTTTATCCCCGCCCCAAATGCTGAACTGGTCCCATCCCCTTAGCCCACAAAACAGAGCAGGTGAGTATAAGGCTGGTGCGAAGGCTGGGAGGTGACAGAGCTCAGTTATAACCTGGAACAGGAGATGGTTTATACCTCACAACCCTTCCCCACCGACTCCCCCTTCCCTCGAACGCCTCCTCGGGGGTGGCAGGGGTGGGTGACAAGTCTCCTAACCATGCCATCTCCCCACTAGACCACCAGGACCCTAGACTCCCTGATTACAGGCCTGTCAGTGGGAACCCAGAATCTCTCACCTCATAGCCATCCCTCCAGAGATGCAGTCCACCACCACAGAGGTAATTTTTTCCATATTTAATCGTAATAAAATGAACACGGTTGGAAGCATCTGCATTTGGATTACTTCACCAACGTTCAAGACCAGCCCATACCTGTGTGAGCAAAACTACTCATAAAAACGGCCCCGCCCAGGACAGAGATAAAGTCTCCCCAAGGATAGATTTCAGCTTCCAGCCTGGATCCATAAATGACTGGCGTTTTAAAAGTAGCACGTTTTGGAGGGTTATCTACCTGTTTATCTATCTACCTACCTACCCGTCCACGTAGTGAAGCATAGCCATATATAAGTAGTAAGGATTTACCTATAATGGTAGACATCTTTGACGGCAGAGTGTCAATATCCACTAGCAGTGTGGAATGTATCTTTTGCATATGCCAAGAAGTGTTGCATAAACTACATATGACTTGGGATTAAAGCTTAAATAGTGAACGTTGAAGTTAACTTGGATAGTAGTGATTTTTTGAAAAATAAAAGTTTTTTTTTTTTTTTTTTAAACTAAATCCTCCATTTTCTGGCTCTAAACTATGAATCGTCTCACTACTAGACCTCATCTTTTTCATCAACAACCTAAAAGTTGACTTTCTTTTGGAGGCTATTTCATAAGGAAATCAAATCTCCCTTCACAAGAGTTGCCAAATCTGGTGACTTGCAAAGGACAATGGGACAACCCTGAGGTGTCCTCATCTGCCAGGTCCATGCTCCCCTCCACCCGCTGAATGAATCCTGCAGCCTTGTGGCAATTTAAATCCATGCTTCAAGAAAGATGACAGGTCTCCATTTTTGGATACTCAGGAAACTTTGTTAATAGTTACAGCTGCAAACTTTTTAAGGTGGAAGACGCTTAGTTATTTTTCCTTGCATATAAAATTTATATGAGAATAAAAGTGTAATTTGCTATTTTCTCTGGCTGCTTAGCACATTCTTCTAGAATCTTGGTGGGAGAATACATATATACATACATGTGTGTATACACAGGGAGGAGAGAGAAAGAGAAAGACAAAGAAAGAGAAAGAGGGACGGAGAGTGAGAGGAAGTGAGAGGGAGGTGGAGGGAACCATTATTTTAAGGAATTGGCTCTGTGATTGCGGAGGTTGGCAAGCTCAAAATTCACAGACCGGCTAGAGATTCAGGTAAGAGTTGGTGTTACAGCCTGGAGCCCAAAGGCTACA
>NW_006790942.1:3168034-3182672 GCF_000442215.2 Lipotes vexillifer | reverse complement strand
TCAGCAGGATTTCTCCGTTGCAGTCTGGAGACAGAATTCCCTCTTCCTTAGGGAACCGCTGTCTTTTCGATGAAGACCTTCAACTGATTGGATGAGGCCCACCAGTATGGAGGTTAATCTGCTTCACTCAGAGTCTACTGATGTAAACGTTAATCACATCTAGGGACTTCCCTGGCGGTCCAGTGGTTAAGACTTCGCCTTCCAATGCAGTGGGTGAGGGTTCGATCCCTGGTCGGGAAGCTAAGATCCCACCTGCCTCGTGGCCAAAAAACCAAAACATAAAACAGAAGCAATATTGTAACAAATTCATTAAAGACTTTAAAAATGGTCCACATCAAAAGAAGTCTTTAAAAAAATAGTTAATCACATCTAAAAATAGCTTCAAAGCAACAACTAGATTGATGTTTGACCAAACCACTTGGCACTGTTGCCTGGGCCAGGTTGACAAACAAAATTAAGCATCACGATGACTTCAGCTCTCTCCATCACAAGCACGTGGACCACCAGAATTTGGTGTCCCAAAGAAGCAGGGTCAACAGGATGTCTTCCTGGTGAGGACAGCAGCATGGGCAGTGCCCACTCCCAAGGATAGCTGTGGCAGGTTCCCAGCAGAGGGTCCCGGGCCTGTTGTGCAGATGGCAGTTGGGCAGGCAGTGGCCATGGGGAGGTGTCCACAGGGACAGTTGGTGGCCTAATTTTGAACTGTTTAGCTGTGTAACCTCAGCCACTGGTTCTCCAGCCCCCAAGAGTTACTTTGAACCACTCAGTATCATTTAGTAAATTGCTGCTGAATTAGTCAAAGTTTATTTCTGTAATTTCCAGCTGATTCAGGAGGTCATACGAAAGTGAGCCTGTAAATTGCGATGCATTGAATTTGCTTCTACCGGTGTCTCTTTGGGTATTGGGCAAGGAAGGCATTTCAGAGGCATCCTGGTGTATTGGGGAAGAATGCATAGATAAAGACAGATGTGTGAGCTGACAGAGGTGTAGCCGAGGGAGCCACACACAGGGGGCCTGTGCGGTCATGGGGCAGACAGCCCAGGCCGCTGGGAGTGATTGATGATTGAAGTGTAAAAGCAGGAGTCTGGTCTCCGATTGAGGCACACTCGAGGGTTATGCATTCTCTCGGCGGCAACCTCTTGATGCAGGACAGACCACCTCCTACATTGAGAGTAAGTTTTGCATTTCAACAGAAGCAGTGGAGAGGAAATTCCAGCATGTAGCAGTTTATGTGGTACTGGCTTCTGCACAAAGCAGATGTGATTTCTGACTGAAAAATCCAGAGGGAGGGAGGGAGAGAGAGGGCTCTTTTAAAATCGATAAGCTGAACCCTTTCAATGCCCTTGAAGTATCCAAGATCATTCTCTCTTCCTGCAGATACATTTTCTCTTTTGATTTTGCTCTAGTCACAATAGTCCTTTAGCTACTTGCCTTCAAGTATTCACGTGGCCCTGATATTCTGGCTGTGAGCTTTTCCATCTTTTGTGAGTTTATCAGAGTTCACAAGGTTATTTATTTCTTCAGAGGCCACAGAGAGGACAACGGGAGACGATAGCAGGAGAATAATTGTAATGCTCGGAACGGCGTGGCGCTTTGCATTTCATGTAACTCTGCAATAAATTTTGCTCGCTTTTCCTCCCAGTTTCTGCAGTGGACTTCATTTTTCTCATGTGGAGTCACCCAGAGAAAGTGCTAGCTGTCTAGCTCTACGTGGTAACATAATCACATATTAAAATGAAAACTTGTCGACCCTGAGCTTGGCTGACGTGTGTCCTGTCTCACATAGGATTGATAATTGACCTAGACAAAATTTAGCTTGTTTCTGTTGGGCACAAAAAACATCAGGAAACAGTAAACGCTGATAACCAGATAAATCAAACTCAGAAGAATAACAACAGGGCTGAAACACAGTATGTCAACGAGGAACCTCTGCGAGTGGATAGCCAAGCCAGAGGACAGCGTTTGAACCAGTTACTATGAAAACAGGGAAATCACCACTGCCGTGCCAGGCCGTGTTTCAGGTCCAGGCGGGGCGGAGGGGCGGTGCTGTCCTGGCAGGTGGACGCAGGGGCAGCTGTGCTTTTGCTGAGACGTGGCGAGGCATGGAAGCAGTGGGGGGCGCACAGCAGAGCGGCTGAAATATGGACACAGAGGGATAAGAAGGAAGCAGGCTGGGAGCGCATTCAGAGACTGGATTAAGTCAAGGGAAGGGGTCAGCAGCCTGGAGGTTGTAGTGAGGCAATCAAGTGGGTGGGCAGGAGATAATGGGAGGAAAACCAGTGCAGGCGAAGCCCACACAGAGCCAGGTATGGTCCAACTTACGGCTTCAAGCGGTGACAATCCTCAGGCCCCTTCACGGGCGTGAAGGTGAAGGGGAGGGAGGGCAAAAGGCGCGGGAAGTAGGAGGCTGGTGTTCTGAGGGGCGGCTTGTGGGGTGGCCGGCCTCACGCACACGTTCACAGCAGCAGGATGATGGGTGGGGTAGGGTGTCTCGGTCTTTGGGGTGGAACAAGCAGTGGCATCGCCGAAGGGCAGGAACCTAAAAGAAACGGGGCTTTTCACTTGAGTGCGGGCGGCTGGAACCGGGAGAGGGTGGGGCCACGAGGGACCCAGAGTTGCACCTGCCCCTGAGGTTTACAGGGCCCTGGAGCCCAAGCAGGAGTGATTCGAGGGCTTCTCAGCTGGTGTGGAGCTCAGGATGGCTGGGTCCATAGAGACAAGGGGTGGATGGGAGAATCCGGAGGAGAGATCTGCTGCAGTTGATTTGCCATGGAGCAGGGAGGGGCTCAATGGAAAGGTCTTGGAGAAAAGGAGGGAAGGCTGAGTTAAGAGCAGAAGATTCAGGATTTCCGAGACCTGTGGCAAACCATAGACCAGCGGATGCCGCCAGGGATCACAGCGGTTGTGCACATGTGTACCATGCAGTGATGGTTAACTTTACGTTTATTTAGCCAGGCTGTGGTTCCCAGTTCTTGGTCAAACATCGGTCTAGATGTCACGCGAACTTATTTTTGATGAGACTAACATTTAAATCAGTAGCTTCTGTGTAAAACGGATGACGCTTCATCGCGAGGGCGGGCGTCGTTCTGTCAGCTGAAGGCCTGAAGAGCAAAGGCAGAAACCCTGAGGAAGAGGGAATTCTGCCAGCGAATGGCCTTTGGACTGAGCTGCAGCGTCAACTCTTTCCTGCATCTCCAGCCAGCTGGCCTGCCTTATAGATTTCAGACTTAGATCTTGTGCTCTCCTGAATCAATTCCTTAAAGCCTCTCTTGCTCTGTCTCTCTCTGTCCCTCTCTCTTCACACTCACACACACCCACACACACACACTCACCTCTCTCTATATGTAAACCTTTATTTATATATAAATACATCCTATAGTTTCTGTTTTTCTTTGAGACTACTACACATGCTTACTATTTTCCAGTCATTTAAAAAAAATAAATTTATTTATTTTATTTATTTTTGGCTGCGTTGGGTCTTTGTTGCTGTGCATGGGCTTTCTCTAGTTGCGGCGAGCGGGGGCTACTCTTCCTTGCGGTGCGCGGGCTTCAGTAGTTGTGGCTCGCGGGCTCTAGACCGCAGGCTCAGTAGTTGTGGTGCACGGGCTTAGTTGCTCCGCGGCATGTGGGAACTTCCTGGACTGGGGCTCCAACTTGTGTCCCCTGCATTGGCAGGTGGATTCTTAACCACTGTGCCACCAGGGAAGCCCTTTCCTGTCATTTTTCTAAGTGCTTTTCATTTACTAACTCATCTTACTTTCACAGGGATCTGAAATCTTCCGGGACGGGTGGTGAGTCGGAGGACACAGGCCTCCTTGGAAGGGGTTAGAGCATCCTGGGATGAGCTTGCCTCAGATGAATTCCTGGCCTGGGGTTTAGTCACTCAGATTAATCAGAGGTCCAAGTCCCTGGGCAAATATCAGATTGTGCATCCAATTATATGCATCTCCTTTCTCTTCTTTCAAAGAGCTGTGAGTCTGGCACTGTGATTAACATTTTATGTATGAAGACACAGCAGCTCAAAGTTTTCATATGAATGGATCCTGGTTTAGGTAACAAGGCAGACTGAGCGGATGCTGACCAATTATGCTCTGCTCTCCTGACCAGCTTCTTTTTTTCCCCTTGTGGCAAATAATGTAAAATTTACCATTGTAACCATTTTTAAGTATACATTTCTCCATATGTACATATGGAGTGATATTGAACATACGGTGATGTTGAATTTTTTCTTTGGAAATATAAAAATGTCTCCTAACATTAAAAAGAACTTAATAACATAAAATAGGATTCGAAAGTCCAAGCAGTAATTGTATGAGAAATCAGTAATGTTCGGGACTATTATTAAGCAGTTAAACCAGGTTATTAGTTAGAGCCTGTGTCTGGTGTTTAAACATTGCAGGTGAACATGTGACTATATTTATATTGCCTCTGCTTCTGTAAGTGTGATGAAGAGTTGATTTCCTCATGGCAAGCGACATGAGGTAGACAAGCCACTTGCTCTTCTAGAAGACATTAATTCATCAGCATGTATACTATTCGGAAATGCTTAAAAGACATGAATTCATGTCAGCCACAGTGAATGTTGTCTTCTCGTTGGCTTGGGCTTACTGATTGCCGGGTGGTGAAGAGATTTCAACTCCTGCCTCAACTTTAATTGGTTGGTAAAGGCTGCCTGGAGTACTGTATTGAACGGGCTTTTGAGACTGGCACTGCCCATTCAACCTCACGTATTTAACTGAGCACCTACTGTGTGCAGGCAGCACATTAGATACTGAGGATGGGACGGCAGATGAGACATCCCAGTTCCTGCCTCAGAGAGTTGAGAGCCTCGCAAGGAAGACAGTGAACCCAGTGACTGCAGTGGGGATGGCGAGACTGTGGGAGGATAGGTGTGGGCACAGGTGAAGCAGCCACCTGGGCGGGGGGATCTTGGGTAGCTTCCTGTAAGAGGCAGTGCTTGAAGCTTTGTGTGGGGTGGAGGGGAGACGGACAGAGGGTGTTTGCACTGGGCCAGGCAGGAGCAGGAATTTACCCTGTTCTCTACATGGTTTAACTTCTTTAGAGGCAGCCTTCTAACCACTTAGGCGAGTTTTCAAGGTGTGTAACATGGTTTGGAGGTGTCTTGTAATGACCTCTGTCAGTCAGCCAAAGTGGGAATCGGGATGATAAAAAATCAATAGCAGGAGAAACTGGATCACTCACACACTGCTGGTGGGAGTGTGAAATGGTGGAGCCGCCCTGGAAAATACTTCGGCAGCTTCTTAACAAACTAAACGTGCAACTACCACCCGACCCAGCAATTGCACTCCTGGGCTTTTTTTGCAAAGACATGAAAACTTATTTTTACACCAAAGCCTGTACATAAATGTTTATAGCAGCTTTATTTGTAGGGGCCCATACTGGAACTCCGCGTGGATGTCCTCCAACAGGTGATTGGATAAATGCACTGTGGTACAGCCACCCCGCGGAATACTACCCCCACGAGGAAAAGGAGCAAAGTACCGATGCACTCAGCAACCTGGAGGAACCTCCAGGGAATTACGGTGAGCAAAAATTCCGATCTCCAAAGGTTACATGTGGAACATGTTTGAAATGGCAGAATTTTAGAAATGGAAACCAGATTCGTGGTTGCCGCAGGAAGAGATTGTGGATGGCTAGAAAGGATAATGTGAGGGATGCTTGCAAAGTTGGAACCATTTGGCATCTTGACTATGGCGGTGGAAACACAAACTGACGTAGATGATACATTTGTATGGGACTTGGTACACACACAACAAGCAGATAAAACTGGGGAAATCTGAATAAGGCTGTGGAGTCTATTGATGTCAAGATACTGGTTGTGATACTGTGCTGTAGTCTTATAAAATGTTACTACTGAGGAAACGATAAGGGGGATGAAGGGCTCTTCTGCATTATTGCTCACAACTGCACACAAATATATTCTCTAAAAAAAGGAAAGAAAAAGACACAAGACCTACAGCTCAACAACGCAACGCTCAGAAGTCAATAAATAGTATTCCACAAAGTCCAGACGGGTGAGAAAAATGTAGATGGAGCAAGGGAATCACAAGGGGAGGGCTCAGAGGGAATCCCTCACGTGGTGAATAAAGGATCAGAGGGTTTGCTTCACAATTATTCTTTAAACTGTGATTCGGCTATGTGCCTGTCGGCATGTATATTACATTCAACGACAAAAAGAAAAGGAAATAGAAGGGAAGTGTGGTCTTTCTTTTTGGCTTATAGTTAGCAGTCAATATCTTCAGTACTGTCTTGGCCTGGTCTCTCCACCTTCCTGTTAGGAGCGTGGTACATTTAATTTCAATCCACTCTTACTTTAAAGCCTGCTGGCAAATACAGAGAACGTGGGGAAGACCATGCAGTGATCATGCTAGTTTCAGAGATGGTGAGTATTCTCATCAAGTTCTGGAACAATTACGATGCCAGGTGAGAGCACGTTAAATTCAGAAATTGGCAAGCAGGCACACGGCCGTCTCACCAGAATTCTTGTCACAGCAAGTGCCACTTCTTGTCTCTGAACCCAACCGTTGTTACTGACAGTGGAGAGAGTCAAGTGTCAAATAGCCTGGCGTCACGGCCTGGGGCAGGACCGGTTCCGCAGGGTCTGGGGTGTAGAATAGGAAACAGGCCTCCTTGGAGAAAGGTATGAGCCTCAAGTGTCTTCTCACATAGATTCCCTGGTTGTATGTTGTGTTTTAATTTTATTTTCCAAATTGATTACAAGTTCTTTCTATCACCCCAAATTTCATTCCCTCCAAATACCTAGCGAAAACACCAAATGCCACTGGTTCATTTATTTGATTAATAAATATGTGTTGAATGCTCACTGTGCTGCGTAAGCAAAATAAACCTTTTGCTCAGTGGATACCCGGGCTTGACACCAGGCAAGGAAACTGCTGGATGGTCAGGGAGCTTTGGGACCATGGACAGATTCCCTGACATCTAAGGCTACTTTGGGCGCTGAGCCAGCGTGGATGTACGTTCTGTTTCTTTATCTGGAACTCTAGAATTAATGGCTCAGACCAATTTTTAACCCCCTCAGGAGCATGTGGGGCATTTTCCTGATGGCTGACTCTTCCGGGAACGGGGTAAGATAAAATCACAGCAGCCCACGACAAACTGTTCCCACTTCTTCTCAGTGGCGCTCAGAGCCCCCTCCTTCCTGGCTGTCCCCCCGACAGGCCCACCAAGCCTCAGCTAACCCGCCTTGAGCATCTTCTATGTCCCAGACTCTGTTCCAACCACCTTCCACATATCACACTATTTAACGGACAGTGACCCAGTGAGATAGGAATGTTAAGATTCCCATTTCACGGATGGGGAAGCTGAGGCACCCAGCTACATAACCTCCCCAATGTCTGTAGCTGGTAAGTGACAAAGTGCGGACGCCTGGTTCCCTGGTGCCATCTGAGCCCGAGCAGGGTCACTGCAATTGTCTCGTCTTCGCGATCAGTGGCCTGAGGGGCTTCTTGCTTGGACATCGGGACTCTCTCCTGTTGGTTCCCCGGCTGACCCTGAGGCTCCCGTCGTGGCCCAGCTGGTGTGGGTGGGTCCTGGGCTGTGGACTGGCTCTGTGTCACTGGGGGCCAGCAGGAGCCTGAGATTCCTCATGCCTCACTGTCCGGGACACTTGGGGGCTCCCAGGCCTTGAGGAGTTCAGTCTTGGGGGCCTTGTCTTTTACTGTGAATGTTTCCAGAGCTGCAGCTGGGGGTTTGGGGGTTCAGGGTGGAGGTCCCCTCCCAGCTCCTTGGAGGTAGGGCCTGAGGTTCTCTCTGTGACACTAGGATTCTCCCTCAAGAGCAAATCGTTGATGTGTGCATGTCACTGGTGCCGAATCCCTTGGGGATGTACACCAGTGAGTGTCCACCACGTGCTAGAAACTTCTGGCACCCCCTCTGCCCCATCCTTAAGCCCCCTCTTGTGTGGGTGATGCCCAGGGCTGGCATCTCCTGATCTCCAGAGGGTTAGGAGTCTAGAGTCTGCTCGACTGGGCCCCTTTCTTTGAATTCATACAAACGCATTTTACTAATTCTTGAGAAAAAGCAATTCCAATTATTTGGAATGACACAGCATTTCTGAAGAAAGGGCAAACCTGTTTATTTCTTCCAGCCTGGAAGTGGGTATTATGCTTGTTTTTTCCAAGTCCTAACTGCCCGGAGGGAGTTAACCTCCAGCAAGTCACAAACAGTCTTATTTTTAAACGGTGAAATGGATTGACAAGGTTTGCAGAGGTTACTCGGTTTACCTGGTCTCGGGAGCGGAAGCAAACCCGGCACCGTCTCGTCTCCCTCAGCCCCCTCAGTTCACAGGTGCCGGGGAGCTCAGTGGAGAATCGGGGTCCTGCAGTTTGTGTGGGGTCTTTGCAGCATTTTCTAGAACTCCCCGCCGTCTCGTGAGGGTCCTTCATCAGGAACCTGATGAAGGTGAGCCAGTGCGCAGGGGAAGCCCCAGGGCACAGCAGGCTCAGTAAACGTGTCCGAAAGGAATGACTCCTAGACGAGGTAGTGACGTGTCTGAAGGCATTTTACATAAGACAAGACTTTCCTGGGAAGATGCTGAGCCGCTGTCTACCAGATAAGGCGTCGGGACTGAAGGTAAGCCAGATGGATTCCTTCTGGAGGCCGCCTTCCCGTCTTCTGTCCTCACACCCACCCCCACCCAGCCCTGGGGGAGACGAGGTGGGCGCCTCCCGGGGGGTCTCGGGTGAATCCGAGCCTAGTGGTAGATTTGGGGTTGCCAGATTCCCTGTGAGAATTCAGAGTAGAGGAAATCAGTAGTTTCCAGGATTGTGCGTGTAATCAGGCATTTCTGAGGGAAGGGACTGCCTTTGAGGCAACCAAATGTACCATTTGAAATGGATTAAAAACATTTGTTTTTGGATGAGAGTTTGGTCAGCGACAGTTCTCCAGCCTGCCCATCCCCACTTTTGCTCTGAGCCTCTTTGTCCCAGGTCACCACACGCCACAAGACAGGACAGCTGCTGCTCCCAGGGAGAAGTTTCTGGAGCCCAAAGCTGGATTTCTACACGTTTGCTTGGAGGTGGAATCAGGACCCCCTGGGGGCTCCCCTCTGCTGCCCAAAGTTCTCTCTGACCTTGACCCTCCGCCAGGCTCTGAGCAGGAGGTGTGGAAAGGCGGAGAAATCCAGACCAAATATGAGTTCTGATTCCACCAAGAGCAGATCACTTAAACTGAGCTTCAGTTTCCTGGCTTGTGAAATGGAGGTAACAATGCTTATTGTACAGGGATATTATGAGGATTTGAAGTGCGGCACACATAAATTCAGTGCATCTCCCTTCTCTTGGCTAAAAATTTCAGTGGAGACAATGGCTAAAATTGTTCTGGTATGTAAGTTCCTTTAGGCTGCTGTTAGGTGCTGATAAAACCTAAACCTTGATTTTCGTTATAAATAAAACAACTATTTGATGGGGATTGGCAAATCTACAGATATTTTCCTTAGGAGAAGCAGAAAGCTGTAAAGAGAGTAAACTGATAGAAATCCAACTTTGGAAACCTCCCCTCTCTTCCTTCTCTGGACAGGGGAAGCCGTGACTGGACCAGGATGGGGGTGCTTGTAGCTTTGTGCTCCTGGGTGTGGAGCATTGTGGTAGGCCCCCGGGGATGCTAACGCAAATAGTCTGTGAGCTCTGCTGTGGCGGGAGAATGCTGTGCCTGAGGATTTTCATCACACGTGTGCTATAGGAGACAGCGAACAGGCCTATGTCTGAGACCCAGGTGCTGGGGAAACACAGAGCAGAGTGGAGACACCAGTGATGGCAGGGTTAGGTCCCGTGGCTGGGGGGCTCCTGGTGTTCACGCCCCTGGGTAGCCACTCCTCTTGAGAGTGGGCAGGACCTGTGACTTGCCTTCAACCAATGGGATACACAGAATGATGGGCCATCACTTCCACGGTCATGTCACACAGGACTTTGACTTGAGTCTTGCCAGCCTCTCCCTTGCTGGCTCTGATGAAGCAAGCTGCCGTGCTGGGGGTTACCCTGTGGACAGGCTCTTGCGGCCAGGAGCTGAGGGCGGCTTCTAGCGGCTAACCAGCAAGAAAGTGAGGCTCGCATCCAACATTCTGCCAGGGGCTGGATTCTGCCAACAAGCCCAGGAGCTTGGAAACAGACCCTTCCCCAGTCGAACCGGGAGATGAGACCACAGCCCTGGCTGACACCTTGACTGCAGCCTGGGAGACCCTGAACCAGAGGACAGAGCTGAGTGTCCATGCCTGGACTCCTGTCCACAGAAACTGGGAGTTTATACCTGTGTGCTCTTTAAGCTGCTAAATGTATGGTAGCTTGTTAAGCCATTGATTATATAGAGGTCTCAAGGGAGTTGCGGTTGGTGGGGGTTTTAGAAAGAGAGTTAAAGCAAGGATATTCCAAAGAAAGAGCAGAAAAAGCAAATGACATGGCCTGAGAGGGCGGATGCCTTTCAGAAAACAGGGCGGGTTTGGTGCGACTTTTTGTGAAGTTGGTGGTTGCATCAGGAGGTGAGGCTGGGAAGGAGTGTGGTGCTGGGTATAAAAGGCCTTTGCTACATACTGAGGCGCTTGATCTGCATCCTGACGTCTTTGGGAAACTACCAAAGGGTTTTAGGCTGGTGAGGGAAAGCACCAGATTTTTATATAGGAAAAAAAACTGGCAGTGGTGTAGAATATTCATGGAAGTGGGGAGACTGGTCCAGCTGATGCTGAGGGGTGGTGCTCTATGGGGTTCCTGCCACACCTCCTTCTCTGTAAGCTGGACCCTTTAGTCTGAGGTGATGTTTTGCAGGAAGTTATATTGATAAAGGGGCACCTGTAAGCCTTCAAATAATGGTGCTGACAGCAGAACAGCATGCAGGGGAAAGGAAACCAAGATCTGGAGTCAGTGTTGTAAGGATGCATGGCTACTCGCTCCAGGGTGGAAACATACAGCACATTAACCTAGTTGCAGGTTAATTACCAGTGGCCGCCTGCTCTGCCCAAAGTCTCTGTGCTGGCAGCTGGGTCCCTGGAACAGCCGTAGTGAGTGGAGGCCATGCGATTGGGCCAATGAACAGCTCCCCTCCTGCCATCAGGCTGCCATCCACTCCAAATTTCATTCTCTTTTATGGCTGAGTAATATTCTATCATATATATACCACATCTTCTTTATCCAGCCATCTGGTGATGGACACTTAGCTTGCTTCCATATCTATGTAAGTCAGACAGAGAAAGACAAACACTATACACTTTTACTTGTATGTGAAAATCTAAAAAATAAAACGAATGAGTATAACAAAACGGAAACAGACTCATAGATACAGAGAACAAACTAGTGGTTACCAGAGGGGAGGGGGGTGAGGGTCGGACAAGACAAAGGAAGGGGACTAAGAGGTACAAACTACTAGGTGTAAAGTAAATAAGATACGAAGACGTGATGTGCGGCACAGGGAATATAACTGATAATGTATAATAACTTTAAATGGAGAATAATCTATAAAAATTAAAAAATACATATGTATTGATTTAAAAACCCCAGGAGGGTCTATTTGCTGTTCCCATAGATTCTCGCAGATCAAGGGGCCCTGTTTGCAGCTCTGGCCTTGACACCAGTTATGTCCACCTTGACCACTGAGGATGGTACGTTGTCTCAGGGACTCTCTCAGCAGGGTTCCCGTGGTCCCCACTGACTCGAGGTGACGCCCTCTCCTGGTAGAGTCTTCTGACGTCAGCCCCCGTTTATGAGGACCCTGAGCTTCTTGAGTGCTGTTTTCCTCTCCCTAGAGCATTTCTTAGGAGAAGGGAGTGTCCCTGTGCCCTCTTAGGGGCCGCATCGGGCGAGGGGTTCTCTGGTCTCGAGGCCACTTGAACACGCCCCTCCTCCTGGAGCTGTTCCCCCACCCCCACGACCACGTCCTCAGCCGAGTATTAGTACCATTCGCTCTCAGACTGTAGGCTGTGAAGGGCACAGGGGTCTCTGAGCCGTTACAGAGGCTCTGCCTTGGAGGTGGCGACTTGAGCCTGTGTTCAAGGCTTCCAGGATGGGCCGGGCTGGAATCAGGGTGAGGCGTACAACACAGAGGACGTTCCGAGTTCAAGTGTTTACAGGGGCTTATGGACGCTACAGCAGAGGCACTTCTGGAAAAGGGGAGCCTCTCTGGAACTGGAAGGGTGAGCATCATTTAGCTGAGCAGAGCAGAGGGAAGCTGTTCTAGAGAGAACGCTGGCTGGTGACCCCTCCTTTGTGGGGCTGGGGACGGGCATGATGCCAGCAGTGGGCGGCTCTTTGGGAAGGTAACCGAGACGGACTGGGGTTTAGCATGTGGCCAGTGACTCATCATTTATTCAGAAAAATATGCATCTTCACTGAAATGACAAACATTAATCGAATGCAGCTTTCTGATAAGCCTGATGGACACCGTGTCAGCCCATCCTCTCCTGACACTGAGCTCAAGTCACTCATTAAAGCGAGAATGTCCACTGCCTCCTCAAGGCTCCGTGTCTAACTCTGAGATTTTTCTATCCTTTCTTCCCCACCATCCTTTTAATTTCAGGAGTATTGCAACTTGGCTTGCCACCCTCTGGGCTTTCAATCCCTGTGTCCTTTCTTGTGGCTCTGTGGATTGAAGCCCAAAGCAGCCACCTAAACTAATCACCATGGCTCCTGGTTTGGGGGGTTTCATCTTTCTATAAGGTTTCCTTTGGCCGCTCACTTCTGATTCATTCATTCTGTCATTTCATCTTTATCTTGACTCTTTATAAAGCCACTTATTGGAGATGAAAGTGCTCGAATTTTATCTTTTGCTCTGCATGTTTAAAAATATGATCAAGGGAGCATTCCTGGTGGTGCAGGGGTTAAGAATCCGCCTGCCAATGCAGGGGACATGGGTTCGAGCCCTGGTCCGGGAAGATCCCACATGCGGCGGAACAACTAAGCCCGTGCGCCACAACTACTGCACCTGCGCTCTAGAGCCCTCGTGCCACAACTACTGAGCCCACGAGCCATAACTACTGAGCCTGCGTGCCTAGAGCCCGTGCTCCACAACAAGAGAAGCCACTGCAAGGAGAAGCCCGTGCACAGCAACAAAGACCCAATGCAGCCAAAAATAAATAAATAAATAATAAATAAGTAAAATAAATGGAAAGTACTCAAGAAATTGTTATAGTTTTAAAAAAATACAATCAAGGAAAATAGAACTTATTCTGTTATATTATTGTTTCTCACCAAGGAATGGTGTGTGTGTGTGTGTGTGTGTGTGTGTGTGTGTGTGTGTGTGTGAGTGACAGACAGACAGAGGCAGAGAGAGGGCGAGTCTCAATTCGCAGTGCTGAGCAGGGAACTGGTTAAAGCGACCTGGGTTCTGAAGCCTTCAGTGCTGAGCTGCCCAGCGTGGGCAGGATCTCTGGTCTGGGCGGGCACAGTGGGGCTGAGAGCCCAGCCGCCTGCCTCTCTGAGTCCCCACCCTCATGGAACCTTAGAGCCTCAGGGTTTAGAAAATCAGGGTAGTAGTTTCAAAGCCACTGCAGCACCAGTTTTAAAACCACTGTAACAGACAAGGGCTGCAGCTCCAACTCTAGTGCATGTTCCTTCCTCACGTCGATTACTATTTCTTTTCACATCTCTTTTTCTCCGTAGAGTGAGAAACTCGTTATCACCCACAACACCCCTGGGGACATTTACTGGACCCTCCTTGAGCTCCCTGTGCTCCGGGATTGTCCCCAGCCGGCCCGTTCCCTTCCCGTTGTGACTGTCCCCTCTCCTCTGGCCACTGCAGGGCTTCAGGTGTCAGTCCTTTCTGGATACCCCGTCAGGGTGCTGCCCAACACACGAGGGTGTCTCAGAGTCCCAAATGCCATCACCTCCTTCCTCCACACCTGTGTGCTGAGTGGTCCAGGAAAGATGCTGGGATCCAGCTGACAGCCTCAAGGACTCTGCTGTGGGGAATTAAAAAGGAGAGAGGTAAAATACAGCACGTATCAGGAAGACAGCAGGTCAAACAGTGGGTGTCTGAAAAAAAAAAAAAGAAGGCAGGTGCGATCTTCTGGGCTCTTTTCTCTGTCTTTCTGAGAATTTGGCTGACCTTGGCTGGTCGGGGTGTGACCAGAGTCTCTGCCAAGTTCTCTGTTTCTCCCAGGCACTAACATGTGCCTGCTAGAGATCTAGCTGGGCTGAAGCTCCACTGAAATTAACTCCATTTGGCAAAGATTAGATGGGAGGTTCTTCCAACAACTCTGGTACAGGTGAAACCACGTCCGTAGTCTGTTTTAATTGATTCTGTGACCTTGAACAAGTCCCCTTACCTCTCTGGGTTTCAGTTTCCCCATCAGTAAAATGAAGAATTTGAATGGTTGGTCTTTTTTAAAAACTTTTTTATTTAAAATAGATAACCAACTGGATAACACAGGGAACTCTGATCAATACTCTGTAATAACCTAAATGGGAAAAGAATTTGAATGGATGGTCTTTAAATGCTTGACTTTTAGAAGCTGTTGCTGTGTGCGTGCCCTGAAAGTGCCCTGAAGGACCTAGGGGCCTTGAAGCAGCCCGTCTGTCGGGGGCAGCTTTAGTTGGGTGTGGGTTTTATAAACAAGGGGCTTGGAGGAATCCTTTCCTACAGATCTGCCCCTCAGCCTCACTGCCCTTCTTTCCCT
>NW_006790942.1:3120110-3168024 GCF_000442215.2 Lipotes vexillifer | reverse complement strand
TCCCTAACATCTCTGAGTGCAAAAGTCTACAACCCTAAAAAATATCTTCTGTAAATCACTATTAGCTGACATTTCTCCTTTTAAAGCAGCTGTAGTAGACTTTTCCTGCAAAATCCTCAGAAGTAGAGCTTTGCTGTTTAAGGCTGTTTTATGGAGAGCAGGGATGAGGACGAAAGACAGGACTGGCCCTGGATCGGGAAGCCGCAAGCTGACAAAGACATCTGGATGTGACACGTGAAGCCACCACCCTTTCTCAGGAGCTGAGAACGGTTCTTCCAGAACAGTAGATTACCTGAGGCTGAGGGCTTGAACCTGGGCGAATTCGCATTATAAGACGTGTTCTACCATCTGCTACTCGAAAGTGCCGAGTTTCAGTTGTTAGCTAGTATGGTATTTGAACAGAGGGTGAATCCTGCCTTCCTCTGCGCAGGTGGGGTCATCAGCCGTCTCCCACGCTTACTTTCCCACGAGAAACAATAAACCATCTCTCAGGTCCCTTTCCTCCCGCTGGAAAGGGCCCAGGATTTGTGCTGTGGCACTGAGGCGTGTGGGTGCCTTGCAGTGTCTGAGCTCCACTCGACGGCAGTGCGTGATGTTCGAGGATGGATGAGGTCTAGCCCGATCCAGGCACTCTGAGCAAAATCTCACCCTGTGTCCTTCCAGCTTGATTTCGGACACACCTCTGCCAGCCCTCCCATGACACCCCAGGGGCCGTGCAGCTCCCTCTGCACAGAGACGCTTCCTGCCCAGGATCCTGTGGTCTGGAAGGACGCAGTTGTACTTTCTCTCATCTGTGCAGGGTTGGCCAGCTTGAGGAAAAAGTCGTACTTGTGGCCTGTGGTGAGTGACAAGTGTGTATGTCACCACCATGGGGGCGAAGCGGGGGGGGGGGCGCCACTGGCCAGGTGTTTTGCTGTGACATCTTGGGAACTTGTCTCATCTGCTTGGTGAGTCTTTTTTTTTTAATTGGAGTATAGTTGATTTACAATATTGTGTTAGTTTCAGGTGTACAGCAAAGCGATTCAGTTAAATATATATTTTTTCAGGTTATTTTCCATTACAGGTCATTACAAGGTATTGAATATTGTTCCCTGAGTTATATAGTAAATCCTTGTTGTTTATTTTATACATAGTAGTGTGCATCTGTTAATCCCCAATTCCCAATTTATAACCCCCTTTCCCCTTTGGTAACCATAAATTTGTTTTCTATGACTGTGTCTGTTTCTGTTTGTAAATAAGTTCATTTGTACTATTTTTGGATTCCACATATATGTGGTATCATATAATATTTGTCTTTGTCTGACTTACTTCACTTAATATGATAATCTCTAGGTCCATCCATGTTGCTGCAAATGGCATGATTTCATTCTTTTTTATGGCTTACATTCCATTGTATGTATGTACCACATCTTTATCCATTCACCTTTCAAATTAGAGCTTTCATCTTTTCCAGATATATGTCCAGGAGTGGGATTGCTGGGTCATATGGCAGCTCTAGTTTTATTTTTTAAGGAACCTCCAAACTGTTTTCCACAATGGCTGCAGCAATATACATTTCCTGCTTGGTGAGTCCTTTGTTTTGTCTTTTGCCATTCAAGGGTGAAACAGCATTGAAAGAAGAGTCAGAAACTGATGGTTCCCGCAGAGCGAAATGGGACAAGTTCAGCCACACGTAAAGCCTAGAGGGGAGAGCACTGCATTGCCAGCTCCTCTTTTTTTTTTTTTTTTTTTTCGTATTGTGGGCCTGTGTCCCAGGAAGGATTGCTTTGGGAAGACGTGCTGTGCTATCGAAGACGACATAGGCAGGCTTAGCCCTCTACCTTCGATAAACAGGGAAACGGGGTCTGGAAATGGACAGAGTGGTTTGGTCCTCTGAATGCAAGGGGTTGATAATCTCCTAAAAGAGAGAGAAGAAGACAAGTTGAATGTAAAACTAAGTAAATGTAATGTTGAGGACGGGGATTATTCTTCCTGGAGATAATTACAGCCCTAGCTGCGGGAGCACAGAAGTCTGGCTGGCAGCATGCGAACAAGAGGGCCTCTTCTGCCGGATGCGCAAGCTCAGCGCCCATGGCTCACGGGCCCAGCCGCTCCGCGGCACGTGGGATCCTCCCGGACCGGGGCACGAACCCGTATCCCCTGCATCAGCAGGCGGACTCTCAACCACTGCGCCACCAGGGAGGCCCCGCCAGCTCCTCTTGATTTGGGAAACTGAAGTAAGAAAATTTACAGTCCTCCCTTTACCCTCCAAAATGCTTTCAGAAAGGTGCTCAACTTCAGGCAACGTTTAAGGGCTTAGAGACGTGCCATTTATTACTGCAGAGTTGGTGAAAGCTAGTCATTTGATTTATGTTTATTACAGGAGCACAGAGTAACACAGTCAGGACACAGACATGGAACAGTGGGCACTGAAGCACCTTAACCTTCCTGTGTCTTCTGCTGTTCTTACGGGAATGTCTCGGTTGAGAAGAAAAACGTCCTTGGCATCGTGACAATGCGAACACGTTGGCCCCAGACCCAGACTCCGAGCTGCAGTGTGAGTCTCGGCCGGGCCCTTCCAGCTCTGAGCTCTCAGCCACAGTGGCCACTCGGGGACCCCGGCGGGGATGGTACGTGGTCTGTCTCTTGCTCACGGTTGCCCTGAAAGCTGTGATATCCTAGGCTATCCAAGCCCAGTATATTAGTAGAATTTTTTTTTAATTACAAAGAATTTACTTTTCCTATGCCTCATAAAATCTTTTTTTTTCCCTAAAATTCTGGAAATGGTGCCAGAGCATTTGCTAATAGCTGTGGGACAATTGTTTAATAAATAGTCTCTCCACGGTCTGCAATAGCTCTCTGCTCATTTTTGGATAACACTATGAAGAACATTTCAGTGTAGTTTTCTCCAAAGTTGAGAAACATTTTCTTCCTTCTCTGTTTATTCATGTTATCCTACTAACTAGCTGATAGGCACTAAGGATCTAAAATATACTTTAACTAGTTTTAGCATATTTCATGTGTTATATACACTGATTTAAAATAATTAATCCTAATAAAATACAAAAGTAAATAGGTTTTTAAAAATCTGCTGTTTTGCATATTCCAAGCCATTACCTGAAGCCCATTACTTGGATTATTGAGAGTTGATTTGAAATTACTTCTCTACACCTGAAAATTAATTAAAAAAATTTTTTTTTTCTTTGGGACTTCCCTGGTGTTCCAGTGGTTAAGACTCTGCACTTCCAGTGCAGGGGGTACGGGTTCAATCCCTGGTCAGGGAACTAAGATCCCACGTGCTGCATGGTGCAGCCAAAGCACAATTTTTTTTCTTCTATAAAATTAGGATGAAGTTTGATAGTATGTAAGTGAACAAGGATTTTTTTTAAAGCCTTTAAGATAGGCTTAAAATGATCATGATGATTCCTAATGACATGTTTGTCATCAGACATTAGAGTTTTATTCTTCTCTAAGAAGCATTTATATGGAGTTTTGGGATTTATGAACTTGAAATGGCTTGGTGACTGGGCAGGTTTTTCATCTGAAAACTGGGAGGGAGAATGACAGTGATGAGATGTAACATGTGGTAGGAAGGATGACTAGTTCAAGTCCTTTCTGCACCTGGGGGAGCCTGCACGTGAACCTGAGCGAGGAAGACACGCTAACACCTGTTGGTGCACCTGGATGGGTGGCATAATCAGTTACTCCTGTGGCTGCTTATCTACCATGAGTGATTAGAAAATTATCAGATCTGGTTTTCCATGCCTTATCGTCTAAACCTACCTTAAGTCAAGGCAGACAGTCTTCTGTGGTTCTTCCAGAATGACCTCCCCATTCACTCAATAGGAGAAATTGCTTCAGAGATAACTTTGAATAACTCTCCAGTGACATTTTGAAGGCTACAAAATATTAACGGGGGCTTAGGCAAAGAAACCAGGTGATGCTGCACCTCTATGCAGATCCTGGGTCTTTTCATCTGGCTAAAGGGAAAGAACGCCAGAGGACCACATGTGATTTCAGAGTCGGCTTTGTCCCAGGAGCTATTTTTTTCTGCCATAAATACTTTGACCTTCCCACACCCATCTGTTAAGCTCAATAGCTACACATCTTCTCCAGGGCACATCTTCTGGAGCTGATGTTCAGAGAGAGAACAGGCAAAGGGTGAAAGCTTATAAATTTAGATCAGTCCATTAAAGTGGCTGCTGTCGCCTCTGCTCAGACGGAGATTACTCATCCTTCTCTGGAGACTTCAGTGCTTCCTTGGGCCGCCCACTGGGCAACATTTCCTTCCTGCCATGACGGCAGACATGGAAGTGTGGGCTATGATTTATGAGTCTCTTTGGGTTTCCAACCAAAATTCCATGCATGGTTATCTGTAGCACACTCACAATCTGTGGCGGCCAGCAGAATTGTGGAGGTCTCTATTATCATGTATTTAATTTTGAAATCTTTTTTTCCTATGATGTAGCATTTCTGGATTTTCAGTTCACTGTTTATTCTCAATTGGCTGCATTTGTTAATCTGGGAGAAAGAGGGAGAACTAGGAAGGTCTAGAAAACGGTTCAGATCCTCTTGGACAAGCTCACAGATGAAACTTCAGGGCAGAAAGCATTTTGTACACTTGGGCAGAGACTGCCAAGGCAAGTTACTCTGGGGGAAATCCTTGATTATCCCTCTGCAAAAGGGTGACAGGGTAACCAGGACCAATGGAAATCCTTGATTGCCATTTGGGACTTATTCATCCTGTCCTGCAATTAGACCACGGGTTCCAGAGTGGAGCGCACCCGAGAATGAGGAAACTGATTCAGAATGCACATTCCTGTGCCCACCCTTGAAATTCTGAAACCTGAGATCTGGGTGCCACCTGGGATTCTGCACGTTCTGTTTGTTTGTTTGTTTGTTTTCGCCATGCCACACGGCTTGTGGGATCTTAGTTCCCCAACCAGGAATTGAACCCAGGCCACAGGAGTGAAAGCCCCGAGTCCTAACCACTGGACTCAAATTCCCACTGGAATTCCCTGGGATTTTGCATGTTTAACAAACACACCAGATGATTCTGTAGACACCCTCTGGGAAACCTTGGTCTAGAGAACCGTGTACAAAATATCCTGATACAGAGCAGCGTCTCATGATTTAAGAGTTTCCAGATTTTCTAGAGCAGCTTTTTTTTTATTTTTTATAAATTTATTTATTTTGTTTTATTTATTTATTGTTTCTGGCTGTGTTGGGTCTTCGTTGCTGCACGTGGGCTTTTCTCTGGTTGCAGCGAATGGGGGCTATTCTTCGTTGCGGTGCACGGGCTTCTCATCGCGGTGGCTTCTCTTGTTGAAGAGGATGGGCTCTAGGCACACGGGCTCAGTAGTTGTGGCTCATGGGCTCAGTAGTTGTGGCTCATGGGCTCTAGAGCGCAGGCTCAGTAGTTGTGGCACATAGACTCAGTAGTTGTGGCTCATGGGCTCTAGAGCACAGGCTCAGTAGTTGTGGCGCATGGGCTTAGTTGCTCCACGGCATGTGGGATCTTCCCGGACCAGGGCTCGAACCTGTGTGCCCTGCATTGGCAGGCAGATTCTCAACCACTGCGCCACCAGGGAAACCCCAGCTTTTATTTTTATTTTGTTTTTTCATTTTTACCAAATCTTTAAGTTAAACTGAACGAGATATTCAAATTCTTCAGTCCTTCAGTTCTGTAGATAATCAAGAACATTTGTACAGTGTTGAGGGGAGCTCGGTCAGGTTCAAGGTCAGGGTGCTGGCTTTCACTTTGTGCTGCTTGCCCCACCTCCACCACCCTCATCACCATTCACCCAGCCTCGGGTTCATTCTAATTCCTCCATTTCTCTGCAAAACATCTATTTTCAAATACTCACTGCTTCTCACACTATTTTGTTTCACTTCTGCTGTGTGACAATTGGCCTGGCCTTGGGACAGATTCACATCCTGCACACCTGTCTTCACAGCAAGCTACAAATTGCTTAATTGTTATCCCCAATTTATAGAGCAAGGCATTGAGGCTGAGGGGCTCCAGGTAACAAATCTGGGAAGCAGCAGAGTGAGGATTCTCAGGCAGGTCTGGAACTCAACCTCATACACTTTCCTTCTCACAAGAAAGGTCACGTTAACGTCTCGGGAGACAATCTCCGAATTCCAGGGCTGGGAGACCCCTGAGACCCTCAATCCAAGCCTTTTACTCCACATGGGAAAACTGAGGCACAGGTTGGTGAAACTACTTTCTAATCCACACAGATTTTGAATATTAGACTCAAAACCAGACTCCACATTTCTTTCCACAATATTGCTTTGTTGCCTCTTACACACGTTAATGTTTATCCGTTAGGAACAGTAGAGTGAGGGTAAGTAACAACTCGGGTTTACTTCATTTCTTCAACTCTCTGTATTTAGGGCCAAGGAGATAGGGTAATTTTGTGGATGATAAACGTTGTGTTCTATATCAAGACTGTCCAACATATGAAAGTTAGCCTGTCAACAGCTTTCAGAGAGAAATCGGGGTTACTTCTGTAATGGTAGAGACCAGGGCTAGATCAGGCGGGGAGCTGTTTACTTCCAACGGTTCTAAGGAGAAAATGTATCACGTCTCTGTCAAGAGCTCAATTTCCCTCCTACACACTTTACGTTTCTGGTTGCACACCTCAGTTTTTCTGACTGAAGCTGCGGTTTTGGTAGACGCGGCACCTCTGAAGCTGGGCTCGCTCCCATGGGTTGTAGTCAGATGCACAAGTGGGGTTATGTACGGTGGTCTCCTTCATCTTCCGTGTGCAGGAAGCTCTGATGCTGGCAGCTCCCACCTGGAAGCAAGAGACTTTTCGGGGGTAAGATTGGTCCTCCATTAAAAACAAAAAGCAACGTAAAATGAAAAAACCCTGAAAGCCCTATTAATCCTCCAAGGTCCAGCGCATCCATCAGTGTAATGGAAAGTGGTTCAGCTGGAGGAGACGGGGGGGCCCTGCCTGCTGCTGTCCGCTGCCTCCTCCCCAGCCCGACACCAAGGTCTGTGTGCACTTTGTCCCCGGTGGTGTCGCCCTCCAGACCCAGAGCTTTAACAGCCTCCTCAAGCTGCTGTGATCGCCCAGTTCAGTTCTGGCCACGAGGTGAGCCAGGTATGCATGTGTGTGTGTTTACCCATGCGTACGTGCATGTGCATATGTGCTTGTATATTTATGTGTATGTATGCCCAAAGCTGCCCCTCCAAAAGCCAGGAACGCCTTCAAAATGTGGCATCTCCTGGGGGCTGTCGCTGATTGCCTTTCATTGTACTCGTGGACTTGCATCTGCCAGGGAGGCTGCGTTGGCTGTCGGTTGTGGGTTTGGGCTCCGGAGCCGGACCGTCTGGAATCAGATATCTGCTCGCAACTTACTTGCGCTACGACCTTGGGGAAATGGCTTACCGCTCACCTCCTCACTTTCCCCAGCAGTGAAGTGACGGTGTTACAGGGTACCTCCCCAGTAGGGTTGTTGTGAGGACTGATTGAACGAATCAATGAATAATTATAAAGTGTTGGGAACAGTGTGTGGCACATAGTAAGTTCTCAAAAATACAAGCCGACAGTATTATTTTTACAGAGAAATACCAGCAGTGGATGTGGGCAGCTAGGACTAGAGAAAAAGCTCAGAGCAGACATTCAGCCTGACATCCAAGGGAAGGGTCATGTATCCTCTCGCACCATCATGAAATGTGACCGGGTAGCAGGAAACGTCAACGTTGATGGAACTTCCCAAGGGCAAGGGGAGAAGGAAGAGGTGGTGGCTTTACACCAAGATGACGTTGACAGCGGCTGAAGAACTTCCCTTGTCTGCTTGTGGATGGAGTTGGCTATTTAAGGTTGTTTTATTTCAAGTGTCAGCTAATGTAGTTGAAACAGGGGATTAACTATAAACACTGGGGATGACTTATGGAACCCAAGGGCAGGAATCCAGCTGGGTCTCAGGAGAGGCTGGAACAGGGAATGTGGGGGGCTCTTTCTCCGTCTCCTGTCTGCTCCTTTCTCTGCTTTTGCTCAGGACGCTCGCTCTGCACAAGGCCCTCTTCTGCTTCTCAGCTGACTTGTTGAGTGAAGGTGGCCACCAGAGGCTCCTGAGGCCATGTGTTACTCTTCTGCCCTTTGGTGAATCTCACATCCTCACTCTCAGCCACAGGCATTCACCGTCAGCAAGAGTGAGAGTCACCTGAGAGCAACATGGCGGCAAGGAACCAGACTCATATCTTGGAGGAGATGTGCTGGGCAGAAAGGACCACCTCCTGGGAGCACCATTCACATGGTTCACGATGGCCACCTGAATGGTGGCACCCACTTCTTTACTTAGAGTCAGTATGCGTTTATATCAATATACAATTCACCGTATTAAAAAGATCATTTACACTTTTGGGGGTAAAGTCGTTTGATTCAGCAGGTCAGTTCTATGGAAAATAAACACCGTTGTCTGGCCAGCATGTCTTTGTCTTTTCATCACTGTCCTGGAAGTGTGTATATATATCTTTTCCTTCTTTTTTATTTTAAGGTAGCAGATGTACTTTCCGGCTGTGGAAGCTCTCTGATCTCTAACACTGGATTCCTGTGAGTGTGTCTGCCATCCATCCTTCCTGTAACTTGTGGTAAAGTGAATTGGGGCTCTCGCTTCTTGTTTGGGTGCCTTACTGTGTCTTAGATGTTAGCCCACCTGATATTACAGTGTCCTCAGCTTATTGTCACTCGGGGACTTCAATTTTCAAGTGAATGAGATTTCTGGCAGAATGGCTCCATCATTCATGATCACTATGGCAACAGTGGGACTGCTTTTCATGGGTGGTTGCGGCTTCTATAAACAGCCAAAATGGTCCCCCACATTTTTGGAATATGTATCAAAAGGATAGAGTAAGAAACTTTCTTTTTTCTGATCATCTTTTTTTTTTAACATCTTTATTGGAGTATAATTGCTTTACAATGGTGTGTTAGTTTCAAGAAACTTTAAAAATATATTTTCATCACCTGTCCTTCAGATGGGGATCATGTGATATGGCCAGGTGCTCGAATAAATTATGGTAACATCTGCATTCCTTTTCCAGATATAGCATAAGTCTCTTGCCGAATGTGCTAAGAACATATGGGTTGTAATGACAAAGTTTTAATGCTTAGATTAAGTATTTAATTTTCTTACTAGGGTTACAGAAGAAAAATTTAGCAGCATTTAAAAACCACCGATAGGGGCTTCCCTGGTGGCGCAGTGGTTGAGAGTCCACCTGCCGATGCAGGGGACACGGGTTCGTGCCCCGGTCCGGGAAGATCCCACATGCCGTGGAGCGGCTGGGCCCGTGAGCCATGGCAGCTGAGCCTGTGCGTCCGGAGCCTGTGCTCCGCAACGGGAGAGGCCACAACAGTGAGAGGGCTGCATACCACAAAAAAAAAAAAAAAAAAAAAAAAACACCGATCCTTAAAGATTTAGAAATTTCGCTTTTTTGATGAGCTAGGAGTCAGCAGTAAGGTGATGGTGTGACTAACTTTCCCACTCACATCCTTTGCTATGTTTTGTATCCCCTTCCCTGTCACACCGACAACCAGCACAGTGACCGCTGGACAATAAGTTAACCAACTTCTGTCAATACCTATTGGTGTTTTGCCTCTAAATCTCCATCCTCTTGCTCGTCCTCATTGGTTACCCTCAGGGATTCACCCGGATGAAAAAGGAGAGACAAGGTCTGAGGTCGAAGCAGCAAAAGCACCAAGGATATGAAGCTCGAAGGAAAGAATATCAACTCCTACCTGGTCGGTCCTCTACGTGCGTTCCCTGGGCTTCCGATTCTGTGCTGTGTGGATGTAGTAACAGCAGTTCCCTAGCCTCTTCCCAAGTCTCTTTCAGAGTCTGTTTCAACATTTCCACTAGTCCACACGAGATATAATTGCACTCGTGATCAGTTACTCTGTGGGCCTATTTCAGTTTCTTTCCTGCCTCTATTTTATGTCTGGAACGTTGTTTTTCTTTCTCTTTTTGCCTCCGGTTTTGATTTATACTCTCTGGTTAGATTTTTTTCTTTTTAGATGTTTTTATTCAGCAATATATCAACATTGCCTCTCACCTTATACTGTACGTAACTGGTGGCAAATGGATAATAATAGAGTGCTACCTCACTGGTTAATCATCCAATAAAGAGAATGTGACTTAGTGATCAGTGGCCATTACCTTAGAATTGCAACATATGGTCAATTGGATCTTTTTGTCCAGTGGCATTTAGTTGTTTGGGACCGTGTACCAAATTAATGGAAACGTAAGGTAAATTTAACGTCTTTCCTGCTTTAATTGATCCTAAAGTGGGTAATTATGTTATCTATGAAGTCAATTTGTCCTTTTCCATTATTTATGATGTGCAGTTGTACACCAGGCACACACCAATCACAATGCAATTGCAACATATATGTTTGGAAGCTGCTCCAAATGCGGAGCAAAACATGAAAGAGGAATAGCCTTGGAGTTGTTGTATTGCACTGAAAGACTGTCTTATTATTTCTGCTTTAGTTGTCATACTGGTGACGTAAACATATGGCATTGTATTAACCTTTAAAATTTCTAATAACTGGGGAATGACCTAAAGAGGTTTTCTTTTGGATTGATTTGTTTTAAAGCCATTCAGACTGTTCTGAGTCTTCAGTGTCCCAAAGTCTACCTTGGTAAACTCAAAGCATTTGCAGAATTAACAGTTGCTGAAGTTTTCTGATTACCCCTTGGAAGGAAAAGCAGTCTTTTCAGTCGTCCCTTCATCAGCAGTTCTCAACTCTGGCAGCACATTTGGATTAACTTATATCTAACCCATGGATAGAGGCTCCCTGGCTGTGTGCCCTTGCAGAAGCCTCTGGTCGTCCTTCACTCTGTATGACAGTCTCTATGTCCATCCACATCTCTACAAATGACCCAATTTCATTCCCTTTTATGAGTAATATTCCATTGTATATATGTACCACATCTTCTTTATCCATTCTTCTGTCGATGGGCATTTAGGTTGCTTCCATGACCTGGCTATTGTAAACAGTGCTGCAATGAACATGGGTGCATGGGGTGCATGTGTCTTTTTGAAAGACACATGGGGTGCATGTGTCTTTTTGAATTATGGTTTTCTCTGGGTACATGCCCAGTAGTGGAATTGCTGGGTCATATGGTAATTCTATTTTTCGTTTTTTGTGGAGTGTCAATACTGTTCTCCATAGCGGCTGTATCAATTTACATTCCCACCAACAGTGCAAGAGGGTCCCCTTTTCTCCACACCCTCTCCAGCATTTGTTGTTTGTAGATTTTTTGATGATGGCCATTCTGACTGGTGTGAGGTGATACCTCATTGTAGTTTTGATTTGCATTTCTCTAATGATTAGTGATGTTGAGCAGCTTTTCGTGTGCTTCTTGGCCATCTGTATGTCTTCTTGGGACAAATGTCTGTTTTGGTCTTCTGCCCATTTTTGGGTTGGGTTGTTTGTTTTTTAATATTGAGCTGCATGAGCTGTTTATATATCTTGGAGATTAATCCTTTCTCTGTGATTCGTTTGCAAATATTTTCTCCCATTCTGAGGGCTGTCTTTTTGTCTTGTTTATGGTTTCCTTTGCTGTGCAAAAGCTTCGAAGTTTCATTAGGTCCCATTTGTTTATTTTTGTTTTTATTTCCATTACTCTAGGAGGTGGGTCAAAAAAGACCTCGCTGTGATTTATGTGATAGAGTGTTCTGCCTACGTTTTCCTCTAAGAGTGTGATAGTGTCCGGTCTTACATTTAGGTCTTTAATCCATTTGGACTTTATTTTTGTGCATGGTGTTAGGGAGTGTTCTAATTTCATTCTTTTACATATAGCTGTCCAGTTTTCCCAGCACCACTTATTGAAGAGACTGTCTTTTCTCCATTGTATATCCTTGCCTCCTTTGTTATTGATTAGTTGACCATATGTGCGTGGGTTTATCTCTGGGCTTTCTATCCTGTTCCATTGATCTATATTTCTGTTTTTGTGCCAGTACCATATTATCTTGATTACTGTAGCTTTGTAGTATAGTCTGAAGTCAGGGAGTCTGATTCCTCCAGCTCTCTTTTTTTCCCTCAAGATTGCTTTGGCTATTCGGGGTCTTCTGTGTCTCTCTACATATTTTAAGATTTTTTGTTCTAGTTCTATAAAAAATGCCATTGGTAATTTGATAGGGATTGCATTGAATCTGTAGATTGCTTTGGGTAGTAGAGTCATTTTCACAATATTGATTCTTCCAATCTAAGAACATGGTATATCTCTCCATCTGTTTGTGTCATCTTTGATTTCTTTCATCAGTGTCTTATAGTTTTCTGAGTACACGTCTTTTACCTCCTTAGGTAAGTTTATTCCCAGGTATTTTATTCTTCTTGTTGCAATGGTGAAGGGGATTGTTGCCTTAATTTCTCTTTCTGATCTTTCGTTGTTAGTGTATAGGAATGCAAGAGATTTCTGTGCATTAATTTTGTATCCTGCTACTTTACCAAATTCACTGATTAGCTCTAGTAGTTTTCTGGTAGCATCTTTAGGATTCTGTATGTATAGTATCGTGTCATCTGCAAACAGTGACAGCTTTACTTCTTCTTTTCCAATTTGTATTCCTTTTATTTCTTTTTCTTCTCTGATTGCAGTGGCTAGGACTTCTAAAACTATGTTGAATAATAGTGGCGAGAGTGGACATCCTTGTCGTTTTCCTGATCTTAGAGGAAATGCTTTCAGTTTTTCACCATTGAGAATGATGTTGGCTGTGGGTTTGTCATATGTGGCCTTTATTATGTTGAGGTAGGTTCCCTCTATGCCCACTTTTTGGAGAGTTTTTATCATAAATGGGTGTTGAATTTTGTCAAAAGCTTTTCTGCATCTTTCGAGATAATCATATGATTTTTATCTTTCAATTTGTTAATATGGTGTACCACATTGATTGATTTGCATATACTGAAGAATACTTGCATCCCTGGGATAAATCCCACTTGATCATGGTGTATGATCCTTTTAATGTGTTGTTGGATTCTGTTTGCTAGTATCTTGTTGAGGATTTTTGCATGTATATTCATCAGTGATGTTGCTCTGTAATTTTCTTTTTTTGTAGTATCTTTGTCTAGTTTTGGTATCAAGGTGATGGTGGCCTTGTAGCATGAGCTTGGGAGTGTTCCTTCCTCTGCAGTTTTTTGGAAAAGTTTGAGAAGGATGGGTGTTAGCTCTTCTCTAAATGTTTGATAGAATTCACCTGTGAAGCCATCTGGTCCTGGACTTTTGTTTGTTGGAAGATGTTTAATCACAGTTTCAATTTCATTACTTGTGATTGCTCTGTTCATATTTTCTCTTTCTTCCTGGTTCAGTCTTGGAAGGTTATACCTTTCTAAGAATTTGTCCATTTCTTCCAGGTTGTCCATTTTATTGGCATAGAGTTGCTTGTAGTAGTCTCTCAGCATGCTTTGTATTTCTGCGGTGTCCATTGTAACTTCTCCTTTTTCATTTCTAATTTTATTGATTTGAATCCTCTCCCTCTTTTTCTTGATGAGTCTGGCTAAGTGTTTATCAATTTCATTTATCTTCTTAAAGAAATGGCTTTTAGTTTTATTGATCTTTGCTGTTGTTTTCTTTGTTTCTATTTCATTTATTTCTGCTGTGATCTTTATGAGTTCTCTCTTTCTACTAACTTTGGGTTTTGTTTGTTCTTCTTTCTTTGGTTCTTTAGATGTCAAGTTAGATTGTTTATTTGAGACTTTTCTTGTTTCTTGAGGTAGCATTGTATTGCTATACTCTTCCCTCTTGGAACTGCTTTTGCTGCATCCCATAAGTTTTGGATCATCATGTTTTCGTTGTCATTTGTCTCTAGGTATTTTTTTATTTCCTCTTTGATTTCTTCTGCGATTTAGCTTCCATGTGTTTGTGTTTTTTATGGTTTTTTTCCCTGTAATTTGTTTCTAATCTCATAGCGTTGTGGTCGGTAAAGATGCTTGATATGATTTCAATTTTCCTTAATTTACTGAAGCTTGATTTGTGACCCAAGATGTGGTCTATCCTGGAGAATGTTCCGTGTACACTTGAGAAGAAAATGTAACCTGCTGTTCAGATGGAATGTCCTGTAAATATCAATTAAATCTATCTGGTCTATTGTGTCATTTAAAGCTTGTGTTTCCTTATTAATTTTCTGTCTGGATGATCTGTCCATTGGTGTAAGTGAGGTGTTAAAGTCCCCCACTGTTATTGTGCTACTGTCTTTTTCCTCTTTTATAGCTGTTAGCAGTTGCCTTATGTATTGGGGTGCTCCTATGTTGGGTGCATATATATTTCTAATTGTGTTATCTTCTTCTTGGATTGATCCCTTGATCATTATGTAGTGTCCTTCCTTGTCTCTTGTAACATTCTTTATTTTAAAGTCTATTTTATCTGATATCAGTATTGCTACTCCAGCTTTCTTTTGATTTCCATTTGCATGGAATATCTTTTTCCAGCCCCTCACTTTCAGTCTGTATGTGTCCCTAGGTCTGAAATGGGTCTCTTGTAGACAGCATATGTATGGGTCTTGTTTTTGTATCCATTCAGTGAGCCTGTGTCTTATGGTTGGAGCATTTAATCCATTCATGTTTAAGGTAATTATCGATATGTATGTTCCTATTACCATTTTCTGAGTTGTTTTGGGTGTGTTTTTGTAGGTCATTTACATTTAAGGTAATTATCGATATGTTTGTTCCTATTACCATTTTCTTAATTGTTTTGGGTTTGTTTTTGTAGGTCTTTTTCTTCTCTTGTGTTTCCCACTTAGAGAAGTTCCTTTAGCATTTGTTGTAGAGCTGGTTTAGTGGTGCTGAATTCTCTTAGCTTCTGCTTGTCTGTAAAGCTTTTGATTTCTCAGTCAAATCTGAATGAGATCCTTGCTGGGTAGAGTGATCTTGGTTGTTGTTTCTTCCCTTTCATCACTGTAAATATATCGTGCCACTCCATTCTGGCTTGTAGAGTTTCTGCTGAGAAATCAGCTGTTACCCTTATGGGAGTTCCCTTGTATGTTGTTTGTTGTTTTCCCCTTGTTGCTTTTAATAATTTTTCTTTGTCTTTAACTTTTGTCAATTTGATTACTGTGTGTCTCGGTGTGTTTCTCCTTGGGTTTATCCTGCCTGGGACTCTCTGAGTTTCCTGGACTTGGGTGGCTATTTCCTTTCCCATCTTAGGGAACTTTTCAACTATAATCTCTTCAAATATTTACTCGGGTCCTTTCTCTCTCTTTTCTCCTTCTGGGACCCCTATAAAGTGAATGTTTAGTGCTGTCCCAGAGGTCTCTTAGGCTGTCTTCATTTCTTTTCATTGTTTTTTCTTTATTGTGTTCTGTGGCAGTGAATTCCACCATTCTGTCTTCCAGGTCACTTATCCGTTCTTCTACCTCAGTTATTCTGCTTTTGATTCCTTCTAGTGTAGTTTTCATTTCAGTTATTGTATTGTTCATCTCTATTTGTTTGTTCTTTAATTCTTCTAGGTCTTTGTTAAACATTTCTTGCATCTTCTCGGTCTTTGCCTCCAATCTTTTTCTGAGGTCCTGGATCATCTTCACTATCATTATTCTGAATTCTTTTTCCGGAAGGTTGCCTATCTCCACTTCATTTAGTTGTTTTCTTGGGTTTTATCTTGTTCCTTCATCTGGTACAGAGTCCTCTGCCTTTTCATCTTGTCTGTCTTTCTGTGAATGTGGTTTTCGTTCCACAGGCTGCAGGATTAGAGTTCTTCTTACTTTTGCTGTCTGCCCTCTGGTGGATGAGGCTATCTAAGATGCTTATGCAAGCTTCCTGATGGGAAGGACTGGTGGTGAGTAGAGCTGGGTGTTGCTCTGGTGGGCAGAGCTGAGTAAAACTTTAATCTGCTTGTCAGCTGAAGGGTGGAGCTGAGTTCCCTCCCTGGTGGTTTTTTGGCCTGAGGCGACCCACCACTGGAGCCTAGAGGCTCTTCAGTGGGGTTAATGGTGGACTCTGGGAGGGCTCACACCCACGAGTACTTCCCAGAACTTCTGCTGCCAGTGTCCTTGTCCCCACGGTGAGCCACAGCCACCTCCCGCCTCTGCAGGAGACCCTCCAACACTAGCAGGTAGGTCTGGTTCAGTCTCCTGTGGGGTCACTGCTCCTTCCCCTGGGTCCCGATGCACACACTACTTTGTGTGTGCCCTCCAGGAGTGGAGTCTCTGTTTCCCCCAGTCCTGTCAAAGTCCTGCAGTCCAATCCCACCAGCCTTCAAAGTCTGATTATCTGGGAATTCCTCATCCCGTTGCCAGACCCCCAGATTGGGAAGCCTGACATGGGGCTCAGAACCTTCACTCCAGTGGGTGGACTTCTGTGGTATAAGTGTCCTCTGGTTTGTGAGTCACCCACCCAGCAGTTATGGGATTTGATTTTACTGTGATTGCACCCCTCCTGCCGTCTCCTTGCGGCTTCTCCTTTGTCTTGGATGTGGGGTGTTTTTTTGGTGAGTTCCAGTGTCTTCCTGTCCATGATTGATCAGCAGTTGGTTATGACTGCGGTGCTCTCACAAGAGGGAGTTATCTGGTTGGATTTTATGCTTCCTTTTAAGTCATCTCAAATCCTTTCTGGCAAGGGATAATTTTTAAAATATACATAGAGATCACCGTGTCCTGAATCATCACCTAATCTCTCTGTACTTGAATATCTTCTATTTCTTCTGTTTCTGAAGCTAATTTTATTGTCACACACTGTTGTTGCCATGGATATGTGTATCCCTCAGAGAGGGATTTCTGGTTTTACAAAGGCTCTTTCTAAGTTTCTTAGGGGGAAATAAGATATTTCACTTAAGAAAAAGCTTGCTTCAAGACCATTTTTCCTTTGAGGTATACAGTATTTTAAAACACCTTACTCTAAACATATAATTTCTTTAGCTTCATCTTTTTTGACGGGAGCTATTGGCCATTCTCTTCCCCAGTTTTTTTTCTGCTTGTAAGTTTTTATTTGCAAAGCAGTTACCAGAGTAATTAGAATGCAGTGAACCCTTGGGCTTGAACACGTTTGAAGAGCTAAATGCTTTTTGAATGATTTTTTTCCCCCATGAGCCTTTTAAAATGTAACTTCAAGTACCGCTGACTCTGAATGTCAGCCAGTGGAGCTGATGGGCTGTAACATTTTTACTGCTGTCAGGAAGCTGTGAGCTTCATCGGGAGAAAAGCACTTTCTGGATGGAGAAGTCAACTGGGGAGTTAGCAGTTTAACACGATTAAAAATAAGTTGTCATTCACAACTGACTGATTTTTGGCTCTGAGTTACTTCCTGGACTCAATTTCCATCGGCCAGAAAAGTATGAACGTTGCCCTGGACATGGGAGCGGGGCCCCAGGGCACCGATGATCTTCCACGAATCTGGACAGTCTGCCTCCAGGTGCCTAATCAAGTAAACCCAAAGTCAGAAAACACTCTCTCAGGAGGAGTGATTTCATAAGTTCCTGTCACATATTTGAGACAAATAAAATAATATTCTGCTCCGTTGGAAGGAAAGGAAATCTGTAGAAATAAGTAACAACCCTCAGAAATTTCCCTGAGTCCAAGCTCCCCAATGCGAGGCTTGGGTGAGCCTTGGAAAGAAGCAACCCCGAGGCCAGAGGGGCTTCAGATGTTGGCTTGTCTGCTTAGGACCAGGGTGGGTGAGTGAGGCACTTACCTTGAGAGCAAAACCTAAGGAGACACCCCCACCCCCACCCCAAATGCTGTCATCAAGATAAATCCTATTTTAATGCAGTATTTAAAAAATCAAGTCAGTGCAAAGAAACAGGACATTGAGTGTGCCAGTGGGGACTTACATGGACGAATGAATTGGTGAGGCCCCCCTGAGGTGGGCTGACAGCTCATCACCCCCTGACTCGAGCCGGCAGAAGGATGAGAGAAAATCCCCCACGTGACTGAGGTTTGTTTCTTTTGCCTATTTTGTAGGGATGGGGGTCAAAATAGAAATTAAATGCATTTATTGAAAAATGAATTTGTGTAATGTTTCCCACACACTTTAGTTTGTAAACTAAGGGTCTTAGTCATTAGGTTGCATAACTGTTATTTTGCCAATACAGAGTTTTACATAATTGCCTGTATTCTTTTTTAAAAAAATTTATTTTGTTGAAGAATAGTTGATTGACAATGTTGTGTTAATTTCTGCTGGACAGCAAAGTGATTCAGTTATACATATAGATATATTCTTTTTCATATTCTTTTCCATTATGGTTTATTAGAGGATATTGAATATCATCCCCTGTGCTCTACAGTAGGACCTTGTTGTTTATCCATTCTATATATACTAGTTTGCATCTGCCTAATTGTCTGTATTCTTATCACCAGAATACATGCTGTAGGCGGGCAGGGCTTTGTAGGTCTATGCATTGCTGTTCCCTCTTGCATAGAGTGCCTGCTTAATCAGTGACGTGAAAAACAAATAACTCTATGTAAGGCAGGGGTTTAGACTCTTCTAAATAGTAGGAGAGATGACAAGCTTCTGGTTTACATTTTTAAGAATTAAATAATGTCTAATATCAATATCTTCCTCTATGTGTGCATATACCGTAATTACTGTAATAATAGCATTTGCTATAACTTATTCGACGAGACGAGTTGCTGTGGACAGAATGTTTGTGTTCCCCCAAATTCATATGTTGAAACCCCAATGTAATGGTGTTTGGAGGAGGGTGACAGGTCATGAGAATGGAGCCCCCCAAATGGGATTAGCATCCTTACAAGAAAAGGACAGGGCGGAGCCCTTTCTCTCTCTCTGGGCCATGTGAGGTGTCGGGCTGCACCCTGCAGGCCTGCAAGCCCTGTACTTGTCCAGCCCCAAGACCAAAGGAAGAGCCCAGAGTCAGTGACAGAGATATCAGTGGTTTAATGGGTGGGGCACCTTACGTGTCTGAAACAAGGTCCTGGAGCGACACCCCATCGTGTGCGGCGGATGGCCGGCAGGACTTGGTGGCATACTTAGCTCCTGGCGGAAGGGGAAGGTTACCAGTTATAGGGGGAATTAACCTCAGGTTAGCCCATCGGTTACCAGGGAAACTAGCAGGGGGGCATGCCCCTCACCGCCCCTTTGATAAGCTGTCATGGTGGAGATGTTCTGATCTAAAGAGTAGAACAGTCACTAGCTGGGCTGGAAGCAAGTATGTAGAAGGTCGGTCATGTGAGTGGGGTGTAGGTGAAGCCGGCCCTGGTCCAGCAGGGGATGGACAGAGGGCAAGAGAACAGCCATCTTGGGGCGCCTGACTGTACGTGAAGACACAGCCAGAAGGTGGCTGTCTGCAAGCCGGGAGGCAGGTCCCCATCAGACACCAGGTCTGCTGGTACCTTGACCCTGGACTTCCCAGTTTCCAGAATTGTGAGGAGTAAACTAAAGGTCTGTTGTTTAAGTCACCAAGTCTATGGTATTTTGTTAGGTCAGCCTGGACTGACTAAGACACAGTACTTTACAGCTACGAAGTGCTTACATGAGTCAGGTGTCTATAACTTGTTAAATTAGCAAAATGTATCCTCGACAGTCTCCAGGGTTTATCAACAAGGTGTCCTGCAGTAAGTTTGCCTGCATCTGGAGAAAACCTGGGCTCCAGGAGGAGTGGATGCGTCTTCGGGAACACTGACGGTTGTGCAAAGGTAGGGTAACTTGCGTGGGCTTGAAAAATAGGTGATGGACGTGGGGCAGGGGGTAGGTTGACCTGGGAAGGAATGCTTGGGATTAGGAGGACTTTGTTAGCTCCGTCCACTCAAGCTGAGCTAAACCCCCGGGGCCATGGCCTGAGTTCCAGAAGGTGTCTAGATAATGCATGTTGTCACACTTGCTCTTTTTTCCTACGTGGGCACAGTGGTCCTGCTGGGTCACTGTCATCATTTCCTGAACCTCACATTGGGGCCGAGACGCCTGGTGGTCTCATCAAGACACCAAATTCCATGGTCCACAGGTTCATGAGGAGTTAGGAGCACGCAGTCACCGGCTGCAGTTTACAGCAGCAACTCGAGGGACCCTGAAATTTTATGTGTCATTGTGGAAGATGAGATTGCCTGCCTGCCTGGTGCAAGTGTGGTGAGAGCATTAATGAGACGAGCTCTTGGGGAGATTTCTGTATAAACACAAGTCAGGGCTGGGAGAACCATTCCTTCTCCAGACTGCCCTAGTGCTTACATGGTGCCCGGTAAATCAGGGTGACAATGTGACTTTGTCTACCGCAGTTTCCCAAGCCTGCTGTGTTGAACCCCCTTCATGACTCTGGCTGTAACTGAATACCATGTGTACTATTGTTATCAAATAGTTTAAAAATGGACCCAGATTGTTTTTAATTTTTTCATCATAGAAAATTAAATATACATATATATATATATATATATATATATAAGAAAAAAATAGCATAATGAGCCCTTATGTACATGGAAATGAACTTCAACAACCAGTAACGTGTGGTCAATCCCGTTTCTTTCACAGCCTCATCCGCTTCTATCCTCATACCCCTCCCTCCTCCGTGTGCTTCTGAAATAAATCCTAGCCATCATATCATTTCATCCACAATAATTCAGGGTATATCTCCAAAAGAAGAGGGCTTTTCAAAAATTCATACTCATAATCTCATTACCACACATAACAATTAACAGTAATTTCTTAATCTGTTTTATCCAATAGTCAATCACTGTTCAAATATTCATAATAGTTTCTATAGACTGTTTGAATCCAAATCCAGATAAGTCTATACATCGTAACTGGTTGATGTGACGCATACATTTCTTTATTCTGTAGGTTCCCCCTTCCTTTCTTTTTCCTCACAATTTATATGTTGCAAGCACTTCATCATTTATGCTGTAGAGATTCCCTCAGTCTGAATTTTGCTGATTGCGTCCCCAAGTAAAGATGCTTTTTAGTCTCCTGTACCTATAATTACTAATTTATCTCCCCGCCGGCCCCAGCACACTCTGACACACACCCCAGAGCAGGACTCCTTCCTAGGTGATGTGCTTTGATCCAGTAGAATGAATTTTCATTAGTATCATTATCAATTCATGGATCTAAAGATTTTGATGTGTTTCCATCCATCGAAATCACCATCATCCTCATGAAGGCTCAGATTGCCTCATCTTTGACCAATTAGAGCCACTTCTGAGTCCTTTTGTCATGACCCCAGTCATCCTTCATGGCTTCCTTGCCTTCTGGTGGGAAGCTATTCCAGCTTTACCACATGTGGTGGTATAAATATATATATTTATATATATTCATAGATATAAATATATATATTTACCACACGTATTACTGTGCTCCACTTATATAAGGAGCTTTGGTTCCTTAGTGTGGGAAATGGTATTTAGAAAGCACATTCTAGAGGTGATCGTTGCTACCGACTTATTCATTGTTTCTATGCCTTCATTGGATATAATATCAATAAAATTTTTCTTGAGTTTATACTGATATTTCCAACTCAAATTTAGAACTAGACACATTTTTATTCAGCCTCATTGATCTTCAGTGTCTGTTTCTCTTCGCCTACACACCAAAAATGTCAATTCCCAATGACGTTAATGGAATAGCACATTCGCTTTTTCTCACAGTACACACAGCACTGTCTCAGAAAAAGAATAACTTTATCACCAACCATATGATTATCGGAAACAGTTGAAGATTTTGTTTGGCTAATCTTTTCTCTTTAGGATGTATCCTAAGGATAATGATTGTAAAGTCCCTTGAAATAAAATCTCTATGTGTGATTATGCCACTTACTTGCTACACAACTAGGTTCATTTATTTCATTTTGTTTTAAGTTTTTAGGAATTCTCTTTTCCCCTTTAATTAAAAAAATCTTTTTATTTTGACATAATTATAGATTCACAGGAATTTACAAATATAGTATAAGGAGGTTGCATATACCCATTACCCAGCTTCCTCCAGTGGTTTCATCTTACATAATCATAGTGCAATTTCAAAGCCAAGAATATGACACTGGTAAAAAGTATGCCTATAGGTTTATGTTATTCTATCTCATGGGTAGATTTGTGTAACCATCACCACAATCAAGATATAGAACTAGCCCATCCATAAAGATCTCCCTCACCCTCTACTCCTTTATAATTATACCCCTACCCCTCCCACTATCCCCGGCAACCACTAATCTGCTTTCTACCTCTAAGAAATTTTTATTTTGAGAATGTTGTACAAATGGAATTAATTATACCTCTTATGACCTTTTGGATTAGCCTTTTTTCTTTAGCAACATAATGTTCTTGAAATACATCCAAACTGGGTATATCAATAGTTGGTTTCTTTCTATTCCATGGTATGGATATTCCTCAGTTTGTTTAACCATCCATTTACTGAGGGACATTTTGGTTATTTTCAGGTTTTGGTCACTACTAATAAAGCTGCTATAAACAATTATGTACAGGTGTGTGTGGACTTAAGTTTCCGTTTCTCTGGGACAGATAACCAGGAGTGCAACTGACAGGTTGTCTGGTAAGCGTATTTTTAGTTTTTTTAAGAAAGCAAAGTTGTTTTCCAGAATGTCTGTACCACTTTACATTGCCACCAGCAATTTGTGAGAAATCAGTGAGAAACCAGTTTCTCTGCATCCTCCAGCATTTGGTACTGTCACCGCTTTTTATTTAACTGTTCTAATAAGTGTGTAGTGGTGGTTCACTGTGGTCTTAATTTTCATTTCCCTAAGGGCTAGTGATCTTGAACATCCTTTTATGTGTCTATTTGCCATTTGTATACCATCTTTGGTGAGATGTCATTTGCCCATTTTCTAATTGGATTGTAGCTTTACTGTTGAGGTTTGAGGGTTCTAGATATGAGTCCTTTGTCAGCTACATGGTTTTCAAATATTTTTTCCCAGTATCTAGCTTGTCTTTTCATGTCGTAACAGAATATTTCATAGAACAAATGTTTTTCCAGTCCAATTTACCAAGCTTTTGTTTTACGGATCATGCTTCTGGTGTTACATCTAAAAAACTCTTAACAAAGATCTAGGTCCTGAAGATATTCTCCTATATTATCTTCTAAAATTTTTATAGTTTTACATACATTTAAATTTATGATCAATTTTGAGTTAACTTTTGTGTAAAGTGTGAAGTGTAGTTTGGAGTTCTTTTCTTTTTCTTTTTTTTGGTCTGTATCTACTTGCTCTAGCTCTGTTGGTTGAAAAGACTGTCTTCTTCCATTGAATTGCTTTTACATCTTTGTCAAAAATTAGTTGGTTGTATTTGTGTGGCTTTCTCTCTGGGTTTTCTTTTCTATTCCGTTGATCTTTGTGTCTCCCCCCAGCCAGAACTACACTGTTTAATTTCCGTGGCTATACAAGTCTTGAAATCAAGTGAAATCAAGGAGAGTGATTCCTCCCACTTTGTTTTCCAATTTTCAGAACTGTTTGAACGATTCTAGTTCAGTTGCCTTTCCATATAAGTTTGTCTACATCTCCATAGAAGTCTTGCTGGCATTCTGAAAGAAAGGATGTTAAACCAGGATATCAGTTTGGAGAAAATCGACGTCTTTACTTTGTTGAGTCCTTCAGTTAATCAATCTGGTAGGTCTCTCCATTTATTTAGATGTTCTCTTTCGTTAGCTTTCAGCATAAAATGCCTGTTCGTGTTTTATTAGATTTCATTTTTCTTGGGCTATTATGAGTGGTATTGTGCTTTTCGTTGCAGTTTCCATGTGGTCACTGATGGTGTACGGAAGTACAGTTGCCTTCTGTATCCTGATCTGTGTCCTCTGACATTGCCCTGCCCGGAGGGTGGGGAACCTCGTCCTCACTGGTGTGGCTTGAAGTCCAGGCTCCGCACCTGTCCTTCTCTAACACCACCTGGAGGAGGGGGCACACGGGGCACTTTGTCTCCACTCAGCCTTGGCCTGGGGTGTGGGAGACAGGTAGGTCTGTAGCTGTCTGTGGTGTTTGGCTGGAGTAGGGTGATTATTGTCCAAACATTCTCTTTCTTATTAGGCTGCCCCTTTCCTGGTCCTCTGAGTTGAGAGAGCAGGTTTCTCTCGGGGATTTTTTTTTTTTTTTTTTTTTTTACTGTTGTGGCCTCTCCCGTTGCGGAGCACAGGCTCCGGACGCGCGGGCTCAGCGGCCATGGCTCACGGGCCCAGCCGCTCTGCGGTATGTGGGATCCTCCCAGACTGGGGCACGGACCCGCGTCCCCTGCATCGGCAGGCGGACTCTCAACCACTGCGCCACCAGGGAAGCCCGGGGGATTTTTATTTTTGTCTGTGTCCATTGGCATTTCCGAGTAACCAGCTTTTCCAGTATTCATTCAGGGCATTTGCGGCAAAAAAGAAAACTCACTGTCATTTCTAAGGTCCTGAGGTCTCTTTCTAGTCTGTCTGCCTCTCTCTATCTTTCAGAGTCTTTGTATGTTTGTTTTACATATACTGTCCGGGGTTTTCAGCTGCAGTTAGCAGGAGGGTAGGGAAAAGTAGGTTTACTCTGTTTTCTTGGAAGCAGAATTCACTAATTCTGTTTTAGAACTACATAAAACATTTACATATTTCCGAAGTCCAATCTTTAAAATATATTCAGATATGTCTAGCCATCATCCGAATTCTTTCATCCTCGTGTCTCCTTCCCCTTTAGACAATACGTTTTCAGTTTCTGATTTATATTTTTATTTTTAATGTAGGCAAATATACATATTTTTCAAATATAGACACACGTACATATAAATATGTAAAGTATATATATTCATTGAGAGTGGAGATATATATATCTTCTATTTCTTAGAAAGTGATAGCCTACCATATGCACTTTTCTTCACCTTGCTTTTTTTCCCCTCGTACACCCTGGGGGTAGCTTTATTTGAGTATATAGGGATGTTCTTCATTCTTTTACAGCTGCCTGGTATACTCTGTATGGTTGTGTAGAGTTTATTCAACTAGTCTCCTACTGATGGACTTTGTGTGGTTTGCTGTCTTTTGCTAGTTTGGCACTTTTCCAAACTCAATAAATTGATTTAAAGGGAAAATAATATCACTATCATAAAATGGAAAACAAAGTATTCTTAATATGCAAATAAAGTAAATATAAAAATTAAAGGGATAAAAACATAACATTTAAACTAAATTCTCTCCTGTTACTATTACCTGTTAATACTTTCAGATATAGCTTGATCTTTGTTAAAAAAAGAGACCAATAAGTGATCGTGTTAAAAGTGAATGGTAACAGTCTCATTATATGAATGAAAAGATCATTAAAAGGGGCCTAGCTCTTGCAGTTGTGATTCAGTGTTACTAACGCTTGTCTTTGTACCATCAACATCCAACTTGTGTGCCACTGGTGACCCGAGCTTCCAATTTGGGGAGGCTCTGTTTTGCAGCAAAAAGAGTATATAAACTATTCGGTGACGTATATTGAGTCCCTTACTCTGAGCTTGAATGCTAGTGTATTATCTCATATGATGCTCCAAACAGTCCTGTAAGGTGGGAGCTTCTGTTTTTCTCATTTCACGGATGAGGAGTCTTAAGGCTTATTGCTCTAGATCCCATCACTCATAAGTAGGGTTTGGGGTCTTGATCAGACCCCAAAGTCCATCCTCATCACCACTCTGCTGCATGACCTCTCTGAGCCAGGCTTTCTGATCTCTCTCTCTGCAATGCAGGACAATGGGATGCAGGGCAGACAGACCTGATTCTGGGGATAAAAGACCTGGTGTGACTCTCAAACCTACCAGTTACTAGTTGTTCTTAGCTGTGTTGGCTTTTGAGGCTTGGTTTCCTCACCTGCAAAATTGGGGTGGTACTCCTCCTTTGTATATCCCAGGTGTGTTTTGAGAATTTCTATATTATATATTCCCACATAACTTTATCTTGCAAGCATTTTCTTGTTCCTTCATTGATCCAATCAGACAGTATTCAGCTCCACTACTTGCTGGATGCAGTACGCGTGGGCTGTGATACAAAAAGGTGGATCGTGCAGTTGCCCTACTTAAAGAGGCTTTCATCAGAGCTGAGATGAAGAAATGTGAGCTCTGGAATCAGAAAGGCATGAGTTCAAATCCTCATTCTACCACTTCTGTTGTTTGAACTTGGGAAAGTTCTCTAATCTCACTTGCCTTCCTTTTTATTTTCCATCTATAAAATGCAGATAATGACACTTAATCCTATAAGTGGTATTGCACGGTGACTAAGTGGAACAATGAATGTAGAACCTAACCAATAATAGTATAGTTACGTAGGGAGCAGGTGAGACATAAACAGCAACAAAAGGAAGCAGGGATATTTACGGAAATGTCTGCTACAGTCTTGAGGTGATGAATTTTAAGAAATCAGTATATGTACAAGTGCCAAGTTAAGATCCATGGTAATTATAAATGCATTAGAAGTTCATAATTGAACTCAGGAGAAATTAAGCATCATGAAACTCACCCTGAATGATTAAGTGATAAACCCATCCAAAATTTAATTTGATGTTTCTGTAATAATCTGACTTTATGGAACAAATTCTTAATTTGTTAAAGCCCATAATAAGTTGTAAATGTCCTCCTAAGAAGCAGACCTCCATAACATTCTTAATTAAATTCATTAAGTGGTATATCTGAGGGGAAAAACACAATCTTTACCCATACAATTAACAGTTCTTCATTAAAAGTTGAGCAATGAACTCTAGAAAGAAATACATGTAAATGGAATAAGAGTAGAATATTTCCTATTCTAGAGGTCCAATATTATGGTAAAATAGTCAGTTTGTATAAGGAAATTTCTGACTCAAAGAAAATAGCTCTTTCAAAGTAAGCAGGCAGAATGAGTTTCATAACTTCAGAGCCCCAGGAAACCTCGTAATTTATATCCTCTCACAGAGTAGTTGACTTAAAAACTAGTTACTCACTGAGAGAACAACTATATTTTTAGAAAAGAAGCATGACTTGGTAGACTTGTTCTCAAAGGTGAGTTTTGATTATATCTATACATTTGCTGGGATGTATTCCAGCAAATGTATTCCATTTGCTGGAATAATAAGGCAAATGTCTTTATTACTGCATCAGATTCTAATTCTAGAAGATGGGCAAAATATTGCAGAGTTTAAAAACATTCTGAGAAAGCCTGATCATAAATTACTTTACTAAATAGAAAAGCTTGATGTCCATGTAAATGTAGGTACTTTTTACGAACTGGTTGCAGAAGGTTCCAGTAAGAAAGATGGGAAAGCAGATTTATGGTATGAGATTAAATGAGCTATAACATAGTTAAAGCTCATACATAGCACAGTCACACAGCAAGTGGCAATAAATATTAGAGATGATCATGGTGTTCCCAGTGGTTCCATTCCTGGCTCAAAGCTCTCCTACTCACACAAACTCGCTTGGGATAATTGCAGTTGTTCTCATGGCTTGGAATTTCCTCTCACAGGTTAATGATTTCAAATCAGCCTGCTTCCCCAGGCCTAGCTCATATGTGTCCTGACTGCTGGATATCCCTTCCTGGCCATGAAGGATAATCCTCAAGTTCACCATGTCTACAAGTCACCTAAACTAGCTCCTTTTGTATTCTAGCTCTCAGACGGGTGGTCCCATCCTCTGTCTAGACAAGCCAACTAACAGCGTGGGGAATAGATTTGACGTTTTCATATAACAGTAATCAGTTGCTGAGTGCTGTTTACTTCTCTTAAATACATCTCAAAATGCTCCACTTTCCTCTGTCTTCAGTACCAGGGTTTCTTATTTTGTCTGCCATCAGAGCAAATAACTGAAAACAAAAGTTAGCTTATCACCATCCTACTTAAAACCTCTTTAGTGTTAAGTCTTGTTTCTCGAGCATCGTACACAAGACTTTGCGTGCCCTGGTGGCTGCTTCATGTCTGTAACTCCATGCTGGACATTTATGTTCACTTATTTATTATTGAACTACAGTTGATTTACAATGTTGTATTAGTTTCAGGTATACGGCAAAGTGATTCAGTTATACCTATATCTATATCTATCTATCTATCTATCTATTATTTTCCATATTATTTTCCATTACAGGCTGTTACAAGATACTGAATAGGGTTTCCTTTGCTATACAGTAAATCCTTACTTATCTATTTCATATATAGTAGTGTGTATCTGTTAATCCCATACTCCTAATTTATTCCCTCTCCCCCCTTCCCCTTTGGTAACCATGCGTTTGGTTTCTATGTCTGTGAGTCTGTTTCTGTTTTGTAAATAAGTTTATTTGTATTATTTTTTAGATTGCACATATTAGTGATAGCATGTAGTGTTTCTTTCTCTGTCTGACTTGCTTCACTTAGTATGATAATCTCTAGGTCCATCCATGTCATTGCAAATGGCTAAATCTTCATCCTTTTTCATGGCTGAGTAATATTCCATTGTATATATATGTACCACATCTTCTTTATCCATTCATCTATTGATGGACACTTAGGTTGCTTCCATGTCCTGGCTATTGTGAATAGTGCTACTATGAACATTGGGGTGTGTGTAACTTTTCAAATTAGAGTTTTCTTCTTTTTGGATATATGTTCAGGAGAGAGACTGCTGGATCATATGGTAACTCTAGTTTTAGTTTTTTAAGGAACCTCCATGCTGTTTTCCCTAGTCGTCACATCAGTTTACATTCACGTTGGACAGTTATTGCTCCCCAAATGCAGGTAATGCTTTTAGTCCCAGGTATTTTCCAGGTTGATTTCCTTGTTCCTCTGTCTGCTTATGCTCATGGGCTCCACACTCCCTCCCACGTCCACTGCTAACACAATGTAATCGTCCTCCAGACTCATCTCAGCATAGACCTTCCCTAGGCACTCCTACAGGTGACGCTATAGACACTGGAACAAGTAGGGCCAAGTGTTGCAAAGGATTAAACAGTGATGGGTGGTTTAGGAGGCCACTGTAGGTGGGATGAAGAGAAGGCTTCTCTGAGAAATGGACATTTGAGCTAAGATTTGAACAATGAAAGGGGCAGAGTCAGGGGAAGAGTGTTCCAGGCAGAAGAAAATCAGATGCAAAAAAAAAGTGAGAATAAATTTGATCTATTGAAGAATAGGAAGAAGACTCTTGTGCTTACAAAAGGGTGAACAAAGGGGAGAGTGGTGGGAGGTGAGCTTTGAGTGTGCACTGCTTTATGGGCCAAGTGAAGGAGATTGGATTTTATTCGGAGTGTGACGGGGTATCACTGTAGAGTTTGTAAAACAGCCTGATTGAGGTATACTTGACATAAACAAGCTGTACATTTTTAGAGTTTACGAGGTGATATACCTTAACACGTGTATACACCTGTTACACCATCACCTTGATGCACAATCAAGATAGTGAACAAACCTACCACCCCCTCTGTAACCTCTTCCTCACCTGATTAGGTTAGGCCCACGCAGGATAATCTCCCTTTTTGGTAACTTACTCAGCTGATCAGTGATTTTGAATATATCTGTGAAATCCCTTCCCCTTCCCCATGCTCTGTTTGTTAGAAGCAAGCCAAAGGCCCACCCCCTCAACAACCTTAGATCTTTCTTGTGTGGAGTTCTCTGTGGATCAAAGGAACCTGGTTGTTCTCCATGTGGTGTTATACTGTAATCTTTTGTATTCTCTGCCAATTCTCTTCTGGATCAATGCCTCTACAAAGTATCGTCTTTTGTGCCCAGACAGTTTAAAGCCTTTAGTCAAAACTTTTTCAGTTTTTCTTCTACTTTAGAAATGGACAGTGTATGTATATTTCTGTCTTACTTCTCTTGCTTTTTCTCTGTTCATGTTGGTCTCAGGAGAATGACTTCATATGATATGTTATCCAGAAGGCTTTGAGTTCATGAACTGACTGTAAGACAAATGATTAATCTACTCTCTGATTATCGGGGCTTTCATCTTCACATCCACCCAGTCGATTAACTCATACGCTATCAATTCAGGAGGATACGTGATATCAAGAAGAAAGAAGTGTTTTATAATCAAATCAGATATTTCACTGGCAAAGGAGAGTGTCCTAAGGAGGGTATATCTGTATGTACAGACAAGGTGTATTTGAAGACCTGATAAATTGTGATGGACAAAGTGATGGGGAAAGACAAAACTACTCAGTAAGTGAAATATCGGAGAGACGATCTTTTGAACCATTTCATCAAGCAAACGCAAAATTTCAGAGATAGCCAAGTTTGAGCTGTTAAAAGCACAAACTGAATCTTGTAGTTTTCCCTAAATTACCTTGTATCACCCGTTTGTGAAGCTGACTTTATGAATTATTTGATTTTGATGGAAGGACGGTCATCTACAAATCATCAAAGACCTCTATCTTAAATTGGAAGGAGATAAGAAAAATAAGTTACTGATGCCATGAAAATTCTCCCCAGATCTGTGCAGTGTGTTCTGGAGATGAAATCAGCAGCGAGGATGCTGCACCGTGGCAGAATTGTCACAGCACACAGCGGACAACTCATTAGCAGGTGAAGACATCCTTGGATGTCTCTCCGGGGTCTAGGGAGGGGAAAGCTGCCCTGAGTCTCTCAGTGTCTGGGCTGAACATTCCCGCTTGGTTACACAGATCCTGTAGCTGCACCAGAGCTACCGGTGTGATTACTGCAAAGTTCACAAGCAGGTCAAGAGCCCGTGCACTTCGGGGAATTCGCTCAAGATACTGTGGCAGGGGGGAGGCAGCAAAACGAGTAATGGGAGGGCAATGCCTTTTATTTTATTTTTGTTTGAAAAGAGTCAATACATTACTATACAGCTATTAAAAGAAAAGAATGATTTAAAGAGATATCAAGAATGTACCATTAAGCATGAAAAACATAGCAGGGTAATCCATTTATCATCATCTCTTTTTCTTTTTTCATAAAAGCAAGTGTCAAAAACAAAGCTTCCCTAAAATGTGACTCTAGGTGTGCATTGTTTGTGTAAACGTGGACAAAGCCATGGAAGGGCTCCCACCTGGCTGTGTATTGTCACCTGGCTGGGGACATTGGGAAGCGTGCTGTGTGCCACAGGTGTTGTACTAACCAGCAAGCATGTTCTATTCCCATAAGTTTTGAAGAGAAATGGAAAAAGGAAGAAAATTAAAAAGAAAAACCATTTATTGCTCAAATAGTACCAAAGCAACTGTCATGGACCATTTAAAAGAGCAAACAGGGGCTTCCCTGGTGGTGCAGTGGTTAAGAATCTGCCTGCCAATGCAGGGGACACGGGTTCAAGCCCTGGTCCGGGAAGATCCCACATGCCGCGGAGCAACTAAGCCCGTGCTCCACAACTACTGAGCCTGCGCTCTAGAGCCCGCGAGCCACAACTACTGAAGCCCACGTGCCTAGAGCCTGTGCTCCTCAACAAGAGAAACCACCACAATGAGAAGCCCGCGCACCGCAACGCAGAGTAGCTCCCGCTTGCCGCAACTAGAGAAACCGTGCGCAGCCACAAAGACCCAATGCAGCCAAAAATAAATAAATAAATTTATATTAAAAAAAAAAAGAGCAAACAGCATCATCAGAGTATCAGCCCCAGCCCTGTAACCCATATCCTCCTAGTTTTCTGTTTCTTTGCTGCTTCTTGTCCTAATGGATATGTTATTTTTCATACTTAAAATCATAGTGGAAGTAAAACTTTTATTCTGTTTTCCTGACTTACTTTTGTATTAGGCATATTATTACATGTTTCTATATTCTTCATGCTTATAATTCTTGACGTATTAATTAAAAAACCAGAGAGAGGCTGCACCATAATTTACTTGGTCATCATTCAGTTATGGGACATTTGTTTGCAATTTTTCTTGTTAAAAACATTAAAATAGGGCTTCTCTGGTGGCGCAGTGGTTGAGAGTCCGCCTGCCGATGCAGGGGACGCGGGTTCGTGCCCCGGTCCGGGAGGATCCCACATGCCGCGGGGCGGCTGGCCCCGTGAGCCGTGGCCGCTGGGCCTGCGCGTCCGGAGCCTGTGCTCCGCAGCGGGAGAGGCCGCAGCAGTGAGAGGCCCACATACCGCAAAAACAAACAAACAAACAACAACAAAAAAAACATTAAAATAATATATAGGTATCTGTATAACACTTTTTCCACTTTTAAAATTAAGTAATCCCTTAAATTAAATACCCAGATTTAGAGTTTTAGAAATGGATAAAAAATTATGAATACCTTCACTGTAATACACTCTAAGGATTTCCTAATAATTTTTTTTAAAATAAATTTATTTATTTATTTATCTTTGGCTGCATTGAGTCTTCATTGCTGTGTGCGGGCTTTCTCTAGTTGCGGCGAGCGGGGGCTACTCTTCGTTGCGATGCGTGGCCTTCTCATTGTGGTGGCTTCTCTTGTTGCAGAGCACGGGCTCTAGGTGCGCGGGCTTCAGTAGTTGTGGCACATAGGCTCAGTAGTTGTGGCTCGCGGGCTCTAGAGCGCAGGCTCAGTAGTTGTGGTGCACGGGCTTAGTTGCTCCGCGGCATGTGGGGCCTTCCCAGACCAGGGCTTGAACCTGTGTCCCCTGCACTGGCAGGCGGATTCTCAACCACTGCACCACCACGGAAGCCCCCTAATAATTTCTTACATTTCGCATTCTCTGAAGCATTTGGCAAACTGTCTGGCAAGAAGATGCCGCAAAGAAGTGCAGAGGTATCTCTTGGAAAAGTGTCTATTAATGGTGGAGTTAGTGGGCCCAGAGCCTCGACACTCCCAACTTGGGGAAGAATAATGGCGAATCATAGCCTCCCAGCACTTTGAGATAGGGCCTAACGGTCATTGATTTTGCTTCCTGATGATTAATTAGCCCTTGAAATTCTGAGATCCAAACCTCTGAATACAGTAGAAACAAATGTAGCTATTAAGAACTTGTCCTCAACTATGCATTAATTTTGGTACAAGCCATATTGTAACAAAAGACACATGAAAAAGTTGTTTCAATAATTTAGGAGTTTATTTCTCACTCACATCCCAGTCCAGACCTAGCCAGATGGGCCTGCAAAAATGAAGTGGCATTGCTCCAGGAGGCCGTCTTGGTAGCCAGCTCCTTAGGTAGCTCTGGCTTTTTTTTAAAAAAAAAAGCGGCGGTGATGAATTCAGTGACGTCTGGCAGAGTTTGGTGTTGCTGCCTTGATTCATGCTAAGCACCAGCAATTTTACCCACCATCACTTTGCCCCATCACTGTGAATGTCCCTGCGGTGGGAAAGGTCTAAATGTTATCACGAAACATCTTGACCTTGCGCATACCTCGAAGGGCTCTGGGACCACTAAGTGTTTGTGGAGCATCTTTGAAAACCTCCACCCAGAGGAAAGGGTCATGGGGGCAAGGAGCTCTGGGGAAGGTCAAGAGGGGCGCTCTGAACGCTGACCCAAGCCCAGGCACTGAACACACAAGCAGGCTGTGTGCTCCAGAGCCAGTGATACAGCTGAGGGGGCCTCTGACAAGCTGATGCAAGAGGTTCTGGGAGGAAACGGGAGGGTGTCAAGGAGGACAGAGGCCAGCAAGGAAGAGCTGGGTGGAGGCAGGCAGGATTAATTATGAAGCTGGCAAATGTCTGGCTTTACCAGGCTTCATTCAGATTGTGGGTGGAGTGAGCCCTTGGCTAGAAGCAACAGGTCTGTACTCTGTTCATGTTGATCTGTTTACCACGATGCTCTTCCCTCCAACTGGTATAGCTTCTGGAGGGCAGGACCCATATCTACCCCGGGCCTGGCCCAAAGCAGCTGCTTGATCAATATTTTCAGAATGGATCAAGATAAATACAACATGGTTTATTATAAAACGCGGCAAAGTCCCGGGACTGGATATTAAAGAATAACAAAATAGAATAGGTTCAGGCAGAGATCAGAAACGTGACAACCTGCAAGGAGGTTGAACAGAGCAGACTCCATGTTCCTTTCCTCGGCCCTTTCTTTGTGCACCACCCTTAGTTTTCTCACCCTTTAGTTGACTTGCTGTTTTATGTGTGACCTTGGCAGTGAAAGGAGACTGTCAATACCAAATGAAGAGGCTGAGTTGATCCTTGTGGAACCAAAGTTTGCTAGAAGACTGTGTTTGTGCTTCACATAGAAATCGGAAACTGAAAAATCCCATCGGTTCGCTTGGACAGGAGAATGGCATAGCTTCCGTGCAGGAACTTGTGTCTGTAATCATACATTCAATCTCACAATCCGTTAGCCCAGGTAATGTTCATTGATAACCTATATGTGGCCTTTAGACACATCAGTATTATCTCATAAATGTGCAGTATCCTGGGAAGATTATTTTATTGATAAGAGTAGAGGCTCAGAGAAGCTAGGAAGACCAAAGACATAAAAAGTCAAGCCCAGATGTTCTGAAAGTGCTGTGTGGGGAAGGAGATAAGGGAATTTGTGGGGACTACTTTAATTTGAAATATTATCTTTGGGGCTTCCCTGGTGGCGCAGTGGTTGGGAGTCCGCCTGCCGATTCAGGGGACACGGGCTTATTTTTTTAATTGAGGTGTAATTTACATATAAAGTATATAAATCTTAAGTGCATCGCCTGACAAATATTTACATGTGTGTGCACCTACTCCCAGATGAAAATATAGAACATTTTCCTCATTCCAGAAAGTTTCTTTGTATCTTTTTCTACTCAATGGCCACTATTTTGACTTCTTTAATTATAGATCAGCTTTGCCCATTCTTGAAATGAATGAAATCAAGCAGTATATTCTCTTCATTTCCGGGCTCCTTTGCTCAACATGAAATCTATGAGATTCATCCATGTTCTTGTAATATATAAGTAATTTTTTATTACTGTATAGTATTCCATTGTATGAGTAAACCACAATGTTTATTCACTTGCATTTTGATTACAGGACTAAATGTGAGAAAAAAAAAAAAAAAAGAAAACAAATTATTATCTTTGACACTAAAGGATGGCAAGTTGTATTTAATCGCTGGGAAAGTACGGCTTTCTCTCTGTAAATAATACTTAGCAATAACCTTAGGGCTTGTTTCTTGAGTCAACTGGGAATGAACTAGCTACCTTTTAAAGGTGGATGGGTAGTCACAGAATATTAGGTCACTACTTAGCTAATTGCTTTTCTGATGTATTAAATGACAATTGATTCCCAAAGATGAGCAGCTCATTTCCTACAGACCAGTCAGATCAAACATGATATCTGCAATGATAATTGCTATTAAATGTATAGGCCTACTGGAGAGGGGCTTGTCCTGCTAGGAGGGTGAAAGACAAAAGAGAATCACTAATAAGAGTGAACATAAATCCTTCAGGAGACCCAGTAATTACATAGCAGAGGTAATGGAGTTACTTAATGGATATTTTAATTTTTACAAGCTATGAGTTTGTAGCCTGAAAAATTATCTCCTGAATTAATAATGTACACAGAATTGATGTGCTGAGTTACCATAGAAATCACCTTTAGTACCATTAACACTGCTAATTATGTCACATCACCTCTAATGTGTTTCATAAGTAGAAATGTTCCCAAGCAGCTACATTAATCCATGTTGCTTCATAATTTGACTCTTTTTCTTCTTTGCGTGTTTGATAAATTCTCTGAAAGACAGTCAGCTTATACATTTACGCAAACATAAAACAAAGCAGAACTCATGTTTCCCGGTAGCAAATTTCAGATCAGAATTCTATTACTTGGGATCCATTTTTCATGTTTCTGTCTTTTACCTCACATCTCTGAGACTGCTTGAAGCCGTCGGTTCGTCCATCCATCCATCCATCCATCCATCCATCCATCCATCCATTCTTTAACGCATTACATGAATTAAGCACCAACTACACACAAGGCTTTGTGCTAGATGGGCACTATAAGAGCTTATAAAAATAAATTAGACACCGTACCTCCTGTCATCAAGTTTGCAATCTACCAATAAGAAGGAGATCACACATATACATTAAGTATATATGAAAGTTTTGGGTAACTACCAGAAGGGTATGTGTATAAAATGTTATGGAGAGAAACAAGTCACTTCTGGACAGAGGCCAGCAAGGCCACCTGGATGTTTCATACTCAGTAGGCAACAGTTTAAAGATATCTCGTTATATATTGCTAAAGGCGTTACAGCTGTCCTGCACTTAGTAACACGAGATAGCACTTTAGCAGGACACTTGGGGGACCATTTGAAACAGTGAAATCACCAATAAGAAACACAAAAATTTGAAAATATGGTACCAGACAGAGTGTGGAAAGGACACTTTTTACAGTGTGAGAGCTGAAATAGGAAGGCAGTGTCACCTCGCTCATCCTCAGCTGGGTACCTGTACTTGCGGTGACACATCTTTCACCTCTCTGGGCGGGTCTGCCAACCACCGTGAAGGCTCTGGGAGCACTGACGTTGGAGAGACAAATAAATGTTAGCAAGAAGGTGAATTTGCACAACCGGAATCCCTGAGTCTTGAGGGTCTACCATGTCTTGTAACTGTTTATGATGACTCGAAGTGTAGGTGGTAAATCTCGTGAAGCTATGTAGTCCAAAGCAGTCAAAATCTAATTAGAGCCGTGTGGCTCCTCATATAAGCCCTCGACTATGATTCAGAGTCTAACCAAGTTCTGAGGCATTTCCAGCTTAAGTTAATATATATTTTTTAGGAGGTAGTGAAGGACTCTGAAGGTGACAGTTAACTAAACAAACTGAGGCATGGCGAGGTTGACCAGCTGTTGGTCAATTTATGTCATCTTGCACAGTAAGAGCCTCAGAAACATCCTGGGTTTCAAACCAACTCTGTCTCTTAATAGCTGTGTGACCTTTGGTGGAGAGATTAACCTCTCTGTGCATCAATTCACTTATCTGTAAAATTGGGACAGTAATAGTACTAACATTATAGAGTCCTTGTAATAATTAAATGAATTACATATGTGAAGTATGTCTAAGTAATATAGTACAGACTATTAGTATTGTTAATGTTAATATTACATGTGCAGTAACTTAAAACGTGAATGCCAGAGATGTTTCTTGAGGAAATATGTATTCAGTGCTCATGTTCAGAGTCATGGAGTAGAAAAATTAGAAACTAAGAGTTGAACTTTTTGTATAGGCTATAGCAGCTCTGCCCAGTAGAACTTTCTGCACTGGTGGAAATGTTCCACATGTACACTGTCCAGTATGGTAGCCACTGGCCACATGTTGTCACTGAGCACTTGAAATGGGGTGAGTTGTGACTGAGGAACTGACTTTTACATTTTATTTTATTTTAATTGACTTAAATTTCCTGTGATAGGAAAGGTGGGAAGATATAGAATTTGCTCACCGTGTGCTGTTCATTGGTGATTTTCTAGCTAGAGGATTTAATCTCTGTGTCCTTAGCAGACATGGCCATATAATGAGTACGAGTGCATGAAGCAGTCAGAGCTGAGGACCATTCCAGCAGGCTCCTGTAATGTTCCTCTGTTCTGACTTTTAACACCCTACAGGTCCTTCTCGTGGCCACTTTGACTCTTCATGGAGCTTGACCGCAAGGCGAGTGTGCCCAGCAGGGACGGACCTCTACGTGTCCCAGGGCCTCTCCTGGTTTCTATACACCAGGCTCTCTGAGCCCAGCCAACAGGGTCTGCTCCCGAGAGGGCTGCCCTGCCAGATTCTCAAGGTGACCAGGTGGGCAAGCCCTAGAACGTGTCTTGTGAAGGGATCTGTTCCCTAGTCGCTCCTCTGGGGCAGGTAATGGGGGCCTCAGGACAGCCCGGCTCCCTCCACTGGTGAGGGGCTTTGTCACCAGCCCCCAAGGAAGCCAAAACCCTGGGAGGCTAAGGGACTCGTCCAGGCTGACATCATAGTGTGTGTCTGAGCTGGGACCAGACCCTCATATTTTGAGTTTTAACCCCATTGCTCATGAACTATATCTCATCTGTTACGATGGCTGAATTGTGTCCCCCCATCCCCCCAATCCATGTTGAATCCCTAATCCCCAGTACCTCAGAATGTGGCTGTATTCGAAGATAGGATCTTTAAGGAGGTAGTTAAGGTAAAATGAGGTCATGAGGGTGGACCCTAATCCATTAGGACTGGTGTCCTTATCAGGGGAGGAACTAGGACACAGAGATACACACAGAGGGAAGACCACATGGGCACCCAGAGAGAAGATGGCCGTGTTCAAGCCCAAGGGAGAGGCCTCGGAAGAAACCAAGCCTGCCCGCTCTTGACCTCTGGCTTCTAGCCTTCAGACTTGTGAGAAAATAAATATCTGCTGTTTAAACCACCCAGCCTGAGGTACTTAGTTATGGCAGCCCTGAGAAACCAATACGACTTCCAACCTCCGAAAGGAATTGTAAGCTAAAGGAAATACTAAAATAATTCTGCTAAGTTGCTTATGGTTTTAATTGAATAGGTAGCGGGTGACATTTCAGTAGCGTGTATGCTGCCCACCAATGCTATGGAACAGATGTGAAGATTGATAACACTTGTGGATCCATCGGAAATATTTTTACTTGAGAACGACAAGGAGTGACGAGGTGACGTCAGTGACCCTTCAAGAAACAGCAACGCTTTCAGGTAAGCAAAGACCCGAAACATCGTTTTTGAGAGGGAAAGAAGGAAAAGGACATAGATGGATGCATCCCAGTATTTGAAGTGATAGCCAAGTTTAGTCCTTTTTTATAAATTGTACTTTAGAATATAGTGGTGTTATAACAATAAATTTGCAAAACATATTGCATTTAAGCTTGTGCTCTATTTTGCTAAGTCCTGCATTTCTTCATTCAAGTCTTCTTGTAATAAGTTGGCATTTCTAAAATCTCATCAACTTGGTCACTTTCTAATTCTCTCTCCAGCAAACCCACCGTGGTCCAAAGGGCACAGAGGAGGTGATGGTGAGGTGATGCCCTTTATTCTAATCTGAGACTACACAGATGGTGACAGTGTTTGGTTGGATTTTAGAATCAACAGATCACAGAGACAAATAGGAAACATCCTAAATGTAAATCAACAGAGGATTGGTTAAATGAATAATAACTGATCTATACAAGGAAATGCCATGTGACTGTTAAAAGTGATGGCATAAATTTATACTTACGGACCAATAAAGATGAAAGATGTCTGGGATACAGCTTTATTTAAAAGAAGACAGGCTAGCAAATAGCACAATAATTTTTAAAAGTCTTTTATTTATGTATATTATATTTACATACCCACATGTGTATATATGCACATAGGAAATATGCAACAGGATATACCAATATATCAAAAGATAACAGTGCTTATTTGTACGTGTGGGGAATTTTGCAGGTGCTTTTCACTTTATATCTTTATGTATCTTTATGTATTATCTATAGCTTTGTCAAGATTCTGTTCTGCTTTCATTTCTAGAAAGAGAAGAGTCCAGGTGAGACCAGGAGCTGTCTTCCTGGTCTGTGGAGAGCGGGTGGGAATTGAGTCTCTGAGAGGGAGACCAGACAAGGTGAGAACAAAGTTCTGCTGTTGTGATGAAAGGTTTAGCCCGAGGTTCCAACCTTAAGCTTCCCAGTTCACACTCAGTTTTGAACAAAGGGCAGAGTTTTGTGACTAGAGACTATTTATCCCCTTTAGTGTTCGTCAGTATGTCTGGAAACCTCGGAGCTCCCAGCCTCAAGCTTTGAGGGCAGGGCGAAATTAGTTGAGGCTGAAACTTTGTTTGAGGCAGTTCTTGACATCCAGGGCTGGCAAAATTTTTCTGCTGATAAAGGGTATCATATGGCTTGTACGTTGTTAACCAATGAGCACAGAAGAGAGGGGAGAGAAACTATGGGTGAATTTGACATTGGAGAAGGCTTCCACCAGGGTATATGAAGTCATTTTACCCCAGATGAGTTGGAACCAGTAGTTTTTTCCTTTTAATCTTAAGAGAACAATTTTCTTTGTGTCCTTGTCATGACAGTCAAATCCTGAACTGCCAACTTTTAGTAGGTTTGTCTTAGGAACGAATATAAAGTAATCTATCTATCTATCTATATCTATCTATCTATCTATCTATCAATCATCTATTATCTATCTATCATCTATCTACACTTACGGATTTTTAACCTCTACCACCTACATAGTTTTACATTTTTATTTTAATTTAATGATAAATGATACATGCCTATGTAAAAAACTCAGACAATATAGTGTAATTAAAGTAAGGGATAAAAGTTTTCTATTTTAATTTCATTTCCAACCTTTCACTCCGTGCAGGAAATCACAGTGAACTCATCTGTGTCTCTCCAGACACATATACCTACACCAGAATTTTTCTCCCACAAGATATTCAACATGATTAAGATAAAACCTCAATATTGTAGATATTCATGGCTGCGTGAGATGGCCTAATGTGGGCACACCATCATTTATTTAGCCATTTCCATGACAACTGATGTTTAGATTGTCTCCATCTTTTTCTGTCTTAGTTAATACTTGAAGAACATTATCCACACTTGTATGCTTATGTAAGTCTAGGATCCTGGGTGAAGAATTGTTGAGCCTAAGACGTGGGTGTTTGCTAGACCTTAGTGATACTGTCAGGTATCAGCAGAATTTATGAGGGACTTTGGAGCACTTCACACACCTGGGGGAGAATGTTTCTTTCTCCTGACCACCCTCTTCTCTGCCTCTTCCAACATCTGGGGTCTGACAGATAAGGACATCAGGACCACATTTGTTTAACACTGAGGTCTTGACAGAACTAGGAACGTGCTGTGTCTATTCAGTCCCTTCCCAGGGTGTTCCCAGAGCACAGACAGGCCCCCCTGAGAGACACCAATGTTCGTGTAAGGACTTGGGGATCTGGACAGTATTCAATAACTTATCGTGAAACATCTAGACTCAAAGCGCTGCTAAAAACAGGAACAAAAGAACAATGAGGGCTTCCCTGGTGGCGCGGTGGTTGGGGGTCCGCCTGCCGATGCAGGGGACGCGGTTTCGTGCCCCGGTCCGCGAGGATCCCACGTGCCGCGGAGCGGCTGGGCCCGTGAGCCGTGGCCGCTGAGCCTGCGCGTCCGGAGCCTGTGCTCCGCGACGGGAGGGGCCGCAGCGGTGGGAGGCCCGCGTACCGCAAAAAAAAATAAATAAGTAAAAAAAAAATAAATAAATAAAATAAAAGAACAATGAGCTTTACGGAACTGCTGCTTCCCCTAAAACTATTTGATACTTTAATTTCTGATATCTGTCTCAGAATACCACATGAGAATTGTATTTTAACATCCTGTGATAGAGAACCATTTGTCATTCAGGAGAAGTTCTCCTGGGTGTGGGCAGAGGTAAAACAGCAGTCCCCAGGTGGTGGAAACATCCGCCTAATGCAGAGTGTGTGTTCCTGTCTTGACTGTGCATCGGTGTTGGGGGTTTTTGGTAACAGTCCCCTTTATGGCTTCGTCAAGATGAGTTCAGTTTACAGTGTAGAGCTTCACAGACAATCTCACGTGCTGTACATAATGAGGACCTGTTCATTTCTGTTTTCCCTCTCCCTGGAATTGTCAACATCTTTTGGCGATGACGGTTTCAAAGCTGGGAAATGTGTTGAAACGGGGTGGTGGACTCCAGTCGTCTAACAGAGCCATAGACTGTGACATAGTTGCTTTAATTTGTTCTGGAATAACAACATCATGGAGTGAAACCAAAAGTGCAGAAATTGTTCGAATCAGGCCATTTCAACACGGAGCCAGAGTGCTGAAGGCTAATGAGCAAATTCATTCATCTATAAATTTATTCACTCAAAAAAAATTATATATATCTAGTTCCCCGCCCAGGGATTGAACCCGGGCCATGACAATGAAAGTGCCAAATCCTAAGTGCTAGACCACCAGGGACCTCCCCAAAATATATTTACTGTGTACCTATTAGGCACTGATCTACATGCTGGAGATAAGGAAACAAAGCCCCTGCTCTCGTGGGTCTTGCTAGAGCTGGGATACAAGGAGAAAGATGGAAGAATCCCATATCAAGGGGTTTATCATCCAGTGTGATTAAAAAGGCTGTTATAAGAAGACCTGCATGTGTACCTGAGGAGTCCAGCTCCTAACTTAAGTCCTTCCTGCTCCAGTCACATATGCTATACAATGGTGTCTTCATTTAAATTCAAAGCGGTCATAGATGAATGGATAAAGAAGATGTGGTACAATGGAATATTACTCAGCCATAAAAGAGAATGAAATAATGCCATTTGTAGCAACATGGATGGACCTAGAGACTATCATACTAAGTGAAGTAAGTCAGTCAGAGAAAGACAAATACCATATGATATCACATATATGTGGAATCTAAAAAATGACACAAATGAACATATTTACAAAACAGAAACAGACTCACAGGCACAGAGAACAGGAGGGAGAGGGATGCACTGGGAGTCTGGGATCAGCAGGTGCAAAAACTATTACATATAGGATATGGGTAAACAACACGGTCCTGCTGTAGAGCACAGGGGACTGTATTCAATGTACTGGGATAAACCATAATGGAAAAGAATATAAAAAAGAATATATATATACACATATGTGTATATATATATACACACACATATATATGTGTATATATTTGTGTTTATATATATATATATATATATATATATATATATAAAACTGAGTCACTTTGCTGTACAGCAGAAGTTAACACAGCATTGTAAATCAGCTATACTCCAATAAGTTCAAAGCTGTCATGATAACTGATAGGAAAGGGCACTGGCCCAGGAATCACAAAATAAGCACCCAGATCTGGTACTGACTAGTCTGGTAAATGTATGAGGCAGGAGAGGCTAGCTGCTGTAACAAACAATCCCCAACTCTCACTGGCTCAACCATGCAAGATTTATTTTTTGTTCGCACCGTAGTCCAGGGAGGGTCAGGTATGTACATGGTGAGGCTATGCTCTTTCAGGCTCTGCCATCCTTTCAGGCCTTGAAGTTCACCCTGAATTCCCTGAATGTGGCAGGGGAAGATAAGGGAGGGTGCAGAGGGCTAAGCAGGACTTTTATGGGCCAGCCCGGGGGACTTGAGTGTCTCTTGCCCACATTCCATCCAGAGCTCGGTCACATTGTCACATCTAACTTCAAAGGAGTTTAGGAAATATATGTGCTGTGTATCCAGGAAGAAAAAGAAATGGGTTTGTGGGCATATTGACAGCCATTGCTAGAGGAATCTTGGGTAAGTTGCCCGGATTCAGCACCTGACACCTGTGATAGCCTTTATGTTAGGTAGGTCCTATAAGGGTAACAAAAAGAATTTCACACTATTAATCCTATTGCCAAGTTTTCAAAGTAGTTAGAAGAATAAGACCCACACAGAGATCATCATAAAACCAGGCAGTATGTGTTAATTGCCGGAAGTGGGGAAATGGTATGAAAAGTATTTTAGGAATTGCTGGGAGAGAAAAACCCCTTCTGGATACAAGAGAAGTTGGCATCTCCAGCTGGAGGTGTCTAAGGTAGCTTGAATTTCACACGACCCAAGTGACACACTAACATCCCTCCACACTTGTCCCTCTCTGCTGCAATCACCAGAGACAAGTGGCATCAAATCCCAGACCTCCATGTTCTTAACTTTAGAATAGGGACACTGTCTCAGAGGACTGTGGTGAGAATTCACTGAACACATTTATGGAGCATCTCCTCTTATGTTGGTTTCTGTTCTAGGCACTGGGGATTATAATATTGAAAAAAATAGACAAAAATTTCTGCCTGCATGGAGTTAATGGAGCTTGTGATGCTTTATGAGCTGTGAAATTCAATGCAAATGCTCATTTTCAGGTCTTCAGCAATACCCGTGTGATCCTGGTGTGATGCTGCCACGCCAGCTGTCCTGGCTGGGTTGCTGGGAGATCATGTGCCGTATGCACACAGACAGATGCCTCTGCTCCAAGGCAATGGAGCACGTCGCTGTGTGATCACTACGGAGAGCAAACTAACACCTGCGGCTCAGATCACCAGCTCTTGAGACCTTTGACTTTGAGCTTTGTATTGAAAGCCACTGCGGCATGCCTGGCTGTAGCCTTTTTAGTCCATGTACCATGTTTCTCCTAATAGTTCTGACTTCTGCTGCTTTGGGGGGTCATGACCTCTCTGAGATGCGTCTGCCCCAATTCGGAACTCTCCGAATTTAGTTGAAAAATACCCGCAAATCCCCAAAACCCATCTGGCTGTTTTTGTGTCTTGTAGTGATAGACAAACAGAAATTTCAGTTTATTTACATAGATGTCATTATCTTCTCACTTCGGGGTTAGGTTCTAAAATCTGAACATAAAGTTAGCCAAAGTCTCATGACAACAAAATTGCCCTTGAAAGTCCCTGAAGAAGGGCCACGTAGGGGACCGATGCTATCTGTCTTTCAGGGGGTCCAACCCTGTGGGTTTTTCTTTCTTCAGTGAGCATCTGATGGAACTGTCTCACGTTTATAGAGGATGCTGACCGAACGACGTGTCTTCAAACAGTAGAACCACAGTGGAGGGGCTTAGGCTGTGAGAAGGTCTGCGGGGGGAGTCTATGTTCGTTGGGTGAGCAGGCAGCCCTTCTCTGGCATCGTTTCGATGCCCCTACACCCAGGTGTATAGTTGAACTTGTACCAGCTGCACCTGCACATAACCCGGTGCTCACCACTCCCCTCTGTCTCTACCTTCTTGGAAGCTTCCGGGTTTTGTTGTTTGGCTCCCAGGACCCTTTCCAGAGCTGAGTCTCAGTTCAGTTGATGGGGTAAGGAGGGGAGACGCACATGGAGAAGCTCAGGCGGAACATGGGACTGACTTTATAAAGGGCAGGTATCGATTTTCATAAGAAAGCAGTAGGCAGAGGAATGAACGTTTGTGGGGGTGATGAGAGACCTGGAAGGTGAGATTTAGAGAGCGAATCTGGTGAGGAGGACTTTAGGGTGCAGTGCTCTGCGTCTTGCAATGGGAACAGCCCCTTTGATGTTGGTAGCAGATGGGACACTAGTTCCCATTTACTTGGGGTGGGGGGAGGGGGCTGTTGCAGTAGGGGGAGGGGCCTGTTGCAGTATCGAGAATGCTCTGAGCATGAGTTTGCAGGCGTCTCAAGGTTTAGGCAGAAAGGATTTTTCGGGGAGGGGCTGTTGCAGTAGGGGGAGGGGCCTGTTGCAGTATCGAGAATGCTCTGAGCATGAGTTTGCAGGCGTCTCAAGGTTTAGGCAGAAAGGATTTTTCTTTCCAAAGGAGAAGTAAACAAGGCTAGAAAGAGCCAGTGGTGGGAAAACTGGGATAAAGGGTGGCCTGGTTGGATGGGAGAGAAGGGCTTCTCTGGAGCCCAGCCGATTCTCATGGGGTCTGCCTGCTGCTCCAGCTGAGGATAAGCCAGAGTTCAGGGGAGAGGGTCTGAACCAAACTGTGGATAACAAGTTTTCGGTTCCGATTGATCAGGGAGGACAAACGTTCAGCTAATCATTTACGAGGTGGAGATGGGGATGTGCAGGGTCTGGTGTTGCCATAGGGAAACAAGGGCTGTGTCCGTGAATCTGTCCAAGTCACGTGGGGTGGGGTCTCTAGGGAAGCCTTTTCTCCAGGCCAAAAGACAGGTGTTCCTTAACTTTCTGTGAAGTTCCACATTGTCATTAAAATATTTCCAGGCCTGAAAGGATTTTAGAATTTTGTTTAACCCCTTCATTTTACAAATGAAGAAACTGAGGCCCAGAAGGGTTTTTCCACCGAATTCATACAAGTGGTTAAAGGCAAAAGGAAGCCCACGCCGGAGGGCTCCTGACACTCAGTACTGTTCTTCGAAACTTTGTGAAGATACATACAGAGTTACGGTGAGATTCAAATGAGATACGTTTAAAGATTCTTTGGTAAGTTGAAAGCAAGACATGAAATAAGCCTGTAACATCTGACCGGGACACTCACTCTCCATCTCGGCACCCGACTACCCTCACTCTGCTCTTTTTCTTCCTGAGCACTTATGTTCTAACATACTTTATTTACTTATTGTGTTAATTTATTGTCTGTCTCTCTGCACCAAAATACAAGTTCCATGAGAGAAGGGATTTTGCTTTTCTATTCTTTTTTTTTTTTTTTTTTTTTTTGGTGCGCGGGCCTCTCACTGTTGTGGCCTCTCCTGTTGCAGAGCACAGGCTCCGGACGCGCAGGCTCAGCGGCCATGGCTCACGGGCCCAGCCGCTCCGCGGCATGTGGGATCTTCCTGGACCGGGGCATAAACCCTTGCCCCTGCATGGGCAGGCGGACTCCCAACCACTGCGCCACCAGGGAAGCCCTGCTTTTCTATTCTGTTTACTAACGTATCTTTAGAGCCTAGAATGGTTCTTGGAGAGTATTTATTGAATAATCAATAAGCCCAGGGAGTCTTGAGATAAAAACCTCTTCAGCATCAGCTATTTGGTGGGTATATTCAGTCATTCAGCAAATATTTATGGGAAGGCTTCAGAGCTGCAAGGGTTCTTTCAGGAACTGGCAATCTAGTGGATCCTGCTGACATTCCAGTGGGGAAGCCAGCTCACCAGCTAGTAACTGATGAACAAGTGAAATCTCTGAGAGTGACCTGAACAGTGCAGAGGATCGAATAAGGGGGTGTCCAGCTTGGACTGGGGGTCAGAGCAGAACCCTCTGCATGTAACATTTAGGACAGGAAGGCAGCCTCGTAAACCAGCAAGAGAAACACTCCAGGGAACAGCCCAGGAGAATTAGGTTTTCCTGGGATTTACTTTTGCATAGTGCTTTGTCTATTCTCTTTCATCAATATCACCTTGATATTGAGCCTCTAAGGGTTAGGTTTTTGTTATACAGTGTCTGGCTTATTAGAAAGGGCTTTAAAGTTTGTCTCTAGTCTAGAGGCATCCTTTCTGTCTGTCTGAGTAGGAAAGAGAAGAGCTAACCTTTGGAATTTCTGTTTTCATGAAACCTAGGTTTCATGAAAACCTAGGTTTCTAATGAATAACAATGAATGGCAATGAATTGATAAAGGCAGACCTGATATATAAATGGTGTTTTCCATTTATATATCTCTTCAGTGTATGGTTAGAAAACATAACATATGATCTGTACTTACTGTGATGTTGGAGAGAGGTAGATCGGTCATATCTTATAGATTCAAAATAAACCTGCCTTAATGATGATATCTATTTAAGTTTTTAAGTATATATTCTGTCTGTAGAGAAGGAAAGGGAGAATTGAAATTGGTTTTAATGACAATGTCAGGAAGAGGCTGAATCAGTTGACACATAGATGAGGCTGTCACTAAAAAAATGTTCAAAGGAACTTCAAGATGATAAGAATGTTCACTTTAAAAGCCTTTTTGTTTGGTGTCAAGATAGAACAGAATAATATCTTTTAAAAAGCTATACTTTATTTTCTGCCTGCATATTTGTCACATATAAACTTGGACCTTTTAATAAAACATTTATAAATATATAAAACAGACTAATTGGTACAGTGAAACCTGATTCATGTGGGATCCCTGAGTAGCCACTGACAGGTCTGAACAATGATTTTTTTTAATTTCATTTTATTTATGAATAAAAAAAATAAATTTTTCTGGTGATGCCTCGCGGCATGGGTGACCTTCGTTCCCCGACCAGGATTCCTCTTGCAGTGGAAGCGCAGAGTCTTAACCACTGGACCGCCAGGGAAGTCCCTGAACAATGATTTTTAAGTTAGGTTTGCAATGATGTATGTGAGACACTGTCAGAAAAATTCCTTTAACTGTTCATCAAGTATTTGTTGGGTGCCTACTGTGTACTGTACCTGGGGATACAGAAATCAAGGCTCCCATCCCTGCCCTAAGAAAGCTCACCGTTCTAGGTCAGCAAATAACATGGGACTTGTTAAGTGCTATGCCATCATGAAAAGTAATCTGGAGTTATATTTGTTTGTATGCTTTACAAAGTGATGTGTGAGCATGTGATCCTATGAAAACGCCCAGCGGTGCTGCAAGCTGGACCTCTCTCTCCACACTGGGTGAAGCGCCAGTGCCCATCGACGGGGCCCGCGCTCAGCCCAAGACCTGGGCTACCCTCTCCCGCTGGTCCTTGGCTCACCTAGGACGAAAGCAATGGGATGCAGTGTGTGAAGACTTCTAACCATGTCAATGAAACAAGAAGAACTTGCAGGACTGCCAGAATTAATACAAACAATTAAAAATTGCATACACCTATTTATGGTTTTATTTATAATGAAAGTGTCTGTGTTTTTAAGAAGACACACAATCAC